>NW_024081119.1:1100077-1328579 GCF_003009895.1 Hyaena hyaena
ATGATATTTGTCCTTCTCTGCCTGACTTATTTCGCTCAGCATAACACCCTCAAGGTCCATCCATGTTGCTACACAAGCCAAAATTCTTTAAACAGTTCTCCTCATTCATTGTCTTCAAATTTTCTCTCTTTAATTCTTTATTATCACATTTTAAAATTTAGCTTCTTTACCCACCCCTGCACTGAGAGTGCTATGGCAAGCTATTGGTCATAAATTACCTTATATTTTGTGAAAATGAATAATTTTAATCCATATTTTATTGGACCTTTCTGCAAGCTTTGCCAAATAATTCCTTGTAAGGAGCCTTTCCGTTGGTCTTTAAGGATTCCTGGACAGAATTCCAATGTAAGGAGGGTCTCCTACCCACAACACTAAGCAAATCTCAGACACCAATAGGGTGTCCAAGAATCCAACCCAATTTTGACATTATCTACCCAAAGATACAATCAGATTCCACAGGTTAAGGATTCAGTCTTACAAGACTTCTCTCCCTGCACTCCCCCCCACACACACATAATTCAGTCATCAGTTGCAAGTCAGGCTATTACTTGCACTTCTGACCCACCCACTACAGATTGGAGGTTCTAGTGACCTCCTCCTTAGGTAACTTTCAATTTTCTACAATGCCTCACAGAACTCAGGGAAACACTTATGTTTTTAAGTTTATTAAAGAATATGATAAAAGATATAAATCAACAGCCAGATGGAAGAGATGCATAAGGCAAGGTTAGAGGAAAGGGAATGGATCTTCCATGTCCTCTCTAGGTGTGCCACTCTCTCTCTAGGTGTGCCACTCTCTCTCTCTGGAAGTTTCCAAACCTAGTCCATCTATTTTTATGGAGGTTTCATTTACTAAGTCATTGGCCATTGGCTAATTCAGCCTCCAACCCGGGAGATGTGGGGGTGGGAATGAAAGTTGTTTGGTTCTCCTGGCAATCAGCTGCCCCTATCTTTAAGTTATCTAAGGGCTTTCCAAAAATCATCTCCTTAACATAACAAAAGACCCTCATCTCCCTTGTCACAGGAAATCCAAGAGTTTTTAGGAGCTGTGACATAGAAACTTTAGATGAAGACCAAATATATATTTCTTATAAATCATGATATCTCACTGTGGTTCCTATGACAATGATTTTCAAGTTCTATTTTCCTCATTGCTTTTTCCTCAGACCTTGACATGGTCTTCTCTTCCCCTAAAAATCCTAAAAGTTGATGTTCCCTGGGGTTGGGTCTTTGGAAATCATTTCACTTCCCACTTTCTTCTTTGGGATTTTTATCATTTCAGTGAATCCTGGTAAATGACACCCACTTTCTAATCTATTTTGAAATCTTCAGACCCACTTATTTGACCTTGTCTAGAATAACCATGAAATAAAACAAGTACATTAAAGAATAAATTGGTAAGTAAGGTTGTTTTCATGCCTTCACTATTAATATTTGCCAAGACCAGAACATTAATATTCCTGATCTTGATATAATAAAATATGAAATAATCTTCTATTTATAGTCATTTTACATGTGGAATAGATGTTATTTAAACAAATTTCTCATCTTATATGCAGAGAACTGATTCTCTTCTATGCAGAGAACTCCAATCTTGAAATGATCAGTTGTTGCTTTGGTTCAATGGAAGCCGGATGAATTCTATACAAGTATCATTCCAAATATGTAAGTCTGTTGTCCATTGACAACCCATATAAGATATTGCATTTCATTTTATGTTGTTACTTTAAACGAAAACTCCTGCAGTGAAATCTATGAGTTTTGACACTGGAATCACTGGCCTCCTCTGTTCTTTTCCTCACGACAATTGTGTTTGGCAATTGGAGAAACTTAAGTTGTTTTCTTTTCCATACAGCACATTAAAGGGAACCAACTGCAGGACTGATACAATGCTCAAAGCTACAGGAAATTGAAACTTACAAACTTCTAAATCTGTATTATGTAGCAGGTTAGTTTCCTACCTTTAACATTGAATTAGTGTATAATTTCACATATTGCTTTTCCTTTCTTTCTTTTTAAAAAAAGAAAACCTGCATTTTCTCCCTCTAGTCTGTTTTTCTTCTAGCTGGCTCTGTTGAGAGACATCAAATTGAAAAACATCAAAAATGGCTTGTGAGCTGAGCTGTTCTCACTAGACAACTGCTTTCTTGTGATTCTTAGGCAGAGAAAGAGCTGAACTTTTGGAACTTCAGTTTAGCTCTACAAAGCAATAATTTTTTTTCCAATTTGTGTGACATCTCCAAATAAATGCTGGGAAAAAGGACTTTCCAAAGGGAATCTGAAGTATCTAGTGAGCTTTGACCATGGAGTTTCAAACAAAAGAATATAACAAATTCTGATTTGTTTATTTTGATTTAGAAAAGAGCTTTGACCTGAGATAAGACAGAACTGAATTTTTAAACTCTTTAAATTATTCAGGTCCCAGAAAACATAAGAACTGTCTTTTAATCATTTTGTCAAGAGATCCCATTGACTGAATGAATAATCCACTTCATTTTTGACACTAAAGGATGAAAAGTAATTTAGTTTCACTAACTCTTGATAAGTGAAAGCTCTTATGAGCTTACATAAGTTATTTGACAGAATGAAATATAAATGTTAAGTTACAAAATTCAAAGATTTAGAATTCACTTTTGGAAGAACTAACATTGAAAAATCTTGTGCTGCTGTCATGGTTCAATTTTGTCAGCCTAGTGCAAAATAAATAGTAAAGCTCAGGGTTACAGCTTTTCTGCTTATGTATGTGTTGACAGATTGTGCTTACCAAAGTCTAGAGGTTCAAGAAAGGTGGCACTGCAATCATCACTGGTTCAGCCATGGCTGTCTTCTTCACTACAGTGGTTTTAACAAAAATGCAAATTGACCTCAAGCTGCCCTTGAAACTTGAGCTGAGGTATGGCAAGACTTTACACTAGACCTCAAACACAAATGTACAAAACCAGTAGGAATTGTTGCTCAGTAAAACTGTTAAAAATGCATTCTTTTAATAATTAAATAGAGGGAGTAAGTTTACATACAGAATGTATATTCACTATTTAAAATGCTTTACCTAGAAGGTGATTGCAAATTCTAAACAAATATATAGGAAAAAAATACCCTTTTTAGTATGTGAGGCTAAGGTGATGTGATGTCTTTGAACATAACTTGAAAATCAGTATTAGTACAATCTATTTATTTAAGGTAGATGAAAGAAAAAATAATCTGAAAGAAAAAGTAATCTTCATCTTATAATACTTGCTTTAGCAGACTGTGGTTTCCATTTATCTGTGACAACTGTACATTTTGCTGAGTTAACATGGATAACAAAGAACATTGTCAATGCTCAAATATATTGTCAGTTCCCATGGAGACCAAAGAAATCATAACCCTTGAGTTCAAACAATTTGAGAAAGGCTAAATACCATACCACATGTAAGGTAAGGAGTGAATGGGATGAAATTGAATAAGTTATGGAAATAAAGTTTTACATATGCCATGCTTAGTATGCATAAACTGAATTCTTTATTCTTAAATTTCCCTAAATAACTAAAGTTACAGTATGCGTTGTAGTGAGTAGTGTGTATGCTGAGCCTGAAGTCAGAACACTTGGATTTTAGGACTGACTCTCTCTTAACAGCTGCTTGACTTAAACAAAATAGATACTTCAGTTATTAATTCTATTCAAGAAGCTCAAAAGGGATAATCAATCAGAATGAAGACAAGCAGTGAAGGGTCAAAGGTCTAAATTCAGCCAATACTTCAACCACTTGCTTACATTTGTTTTTTTCTTTTTGCTCTCAGGATGATGCCTTTTCAACTTGTTAATATTATGATTTCCTTAGCTTCAGTCACTGACAATCCGCACCTCTTTGTCTGAGTCTAGTTCCACTTTTGTAGGGTAGAGTACACCAGTGTGTTGGGATTCTCTAGTTTTCCTCTTGTGCAGTTGATGAGATTTATGTGTACAAGGAACTTAAAAGAACATTATTTTGAAAACTAATACCAGAACTATCTATGACAGAACTATTAATGAGGAAATGATCATCCTTTGGAAAAATGTTTATTCTAAGTTGCTTGAGTAGAAAGCCAGGCCTAAGTGTAGGGATATCTGAAGGGACAAAATTAAAAGGAAAAAGAGAGAAAAAGAGAAAAAGAGAGAGAGAAGGGCATAGAAAAAGACAAAAATTTAATTTTTCATTTGAAATGGAAAAAGAAATTATAACAAGAGAATTAAAAAGGGGAAGAGAAGATGATAGGTGGTGAAAAAAAGTTCCTCACAGGTTGAGTACACACAGAAAACTTTTATTAAAAGAATAATGTCTCCTGTTGATTTCGTCTGAAGTTGTCTACATATCTGTGATAAAATCCCTACCTAAATCATCCCATCTTGATCTTTAGTAAAATCTGCTATACTTGAATATACTACCAGATACTGTGTGGATGTTTGAGGAGAGGGGAGTTGTCTTGTTACTAGTTTTTTTTAGTTCCTGGACCTAATTCAAATGTTGGAGGTAGAGGGAACACCAAGCTGCTGTCTGGGAATTCAACTCAATTCTGACACTATCTACCCAGAGATAGCATCAGATCCCACATGTTAAAGGTTCAGTCCTACACGACTGCCCCCCCTCCCCACCACTTCAGATGCCAGTCACAAGCCCACATTTGTTACCTGTACTTCTGACCTACTGGCTGTAAATCAAGGTGTTGTAGGATGTTGAGGTGTATTGAAGATCCCTCAGTACCTGGGATTTGTTGTCTCGCCACTTTGAAGGATGAAGAGGTGGACACAAAATGAGCAGCAGGCAAAAGTTTATTAGTGTTTAAAATGGGAAAGGAAGAATAGCAGGGAAGTAAGTCCTCTTTACAGAGAGGGGGCATTCAAAAGTGAATGCCTGCGACTATATGCAGGGGTCCTTGTTTTATAAGGTTCTGGTCACCTTCCCTTCCCCTAGGTTATGGGTTGTCCATTCCTGATTGGTTCAACTCCATTGTGTGAGGAGTCAGACTGGTCATACTGTCCCTCAGGTAACAAGTTTTATGGTTTGCTTTTTTTTAGTTAGGTATTTTGACTGTCAAATTTCTGAAGGGAATCTGAGTAGGTGGTGTCTGAGTAGGGAGTAGGTGGTGTCTGTTACATTTTTAAAAGGGATCTTACACCCTAGGGCATTTGCTGTAGTCAAACACTCCCAACATTGTTCCAAAGTATGTGTTTTTTCCCCACTCAGGGATCTCAGATCCTAAAGTTTCCCCTGTCTGCTTATTTTATCCTATCTTTTCCTATCATAAAAGGTTCCTACTACCTCCTCCTTGGGTTTGATTAATTTGCTAAAGCAGCTCACAGAACTCAGGAAACCTGTTTATTCACTAGATTACCAGTTTATTATAAAATGATAAAACTCTGGAACAACCAGATGGAAGAGGTGCATCAGGAAAGATATGGGGAAAAGGTGCAGAGTTTCCATGCCTCCCCAGGTGTGCCACTCTCCCACCACCTCCATGTGTTCACCAACCCAGAAGCTCTCCAAACTCAGTTCTTTGGGTTTTTATGGAGTCTTCATTATGTAGGCATGACTGATTAAATAATTGGCCACTGGCAATTCAATATCCAGCTCCTTTCCCCTGCCCAGAAGTCAGTGGGATGGGACTAAAAGTTCCAATCCTCTAATGACATGATTGATTCCACTGGCAAATCACCTAATTAACCTACCAAAATCACCTTAAAATGGTTTTCATCACTTAGAAAATTCCAAGGATTTGGGGAGCTACAAGTCAGGAACCTTGGGTGAAGACCAAATATATATGAAAAATCTATTTTGGTCATCTGAATGACCAAATGTATTTTTATTATATATCACAATATTGCATTAGTAAAGAATTTCTTCATTTGCAAACATTTTTTGTCTTGTATGTGCCAGACATTGTACAGGGCACTGGAGGCACAGTCATTTTGGGAAGAGGTGTGATAAAAAAGAGAATGACCTGGAGTAAACATTGCTAAGAGGCTTATTTAAAAGGGAGTTGGGACCCAGGCATCTGAGTGGGTTGAGCATCCAACTCTTGATTTTGGCTCAGGTCATGATCCCAGGGTTGTGGAATACACTGAGTGTGAAGCCTGCTTAAGATTCTCTCTCTTTCTCCCTCAGCCCCTCTCCCCAGCTTGCACTTTCTCTGTAAGATAAAATACCCTCTCTCTTATAAAATAAAACAAAATGGAGTTGGGAGGACACTGAAGAAGAGAGGCTTATGCACATCTTCTGTGTTAAATTCTCTGAACTTTTTACTGAACTCAGCTAAAAGCCAAGACATCTGATGCATGTTAAAATGGACACAATTAGACTTTCTGCCTAACACTAGCCCTAGCAACAAATCACAATTATATTGATGTAACAGTGGCTATACCAGCACCAGTTACATTCCATTCAAAACAAGTTAAGTAAATTCCCTCTTTCCTCTTTAAAAACTCTAACCTCCTTTCACTGTGGAGCATGCTTTCAATTTCAGTCAAATGTATGTCACCAAATTACAATCCCTAAACCCAAATAATGCCCATATTTTATTTTGTAGCTTGCAGTGCTGTCTTTCATTGGCTGACAGGCATGTAGGTCTTTATTAACCAATTGGGCAAGCATTTAAAATGTCCATAATTAGTGCTGTATTTGAGATATATATGGGTCCTATAGAAGCAAGGAGAAGGAGCAGTATAAAATAGAGAATGTAATAACTGCCCTAACCACTTTACAAGATGTTCTATGGATCAAATGTGATAGTAAAAGCACTCCACAGATATAGTAGTTTAACTTTTCTGAAATTGACTGTTATATTAGATTTAATCCTCTTCCATTACTGCATGGTACTAATAACTCAGGCTGATTATAGAGAGTAGTTGATTTGATTATTGTTGCAAGTTTTGTTCAAAGATTTTAATTCAAGTTGGCTAAGCCTTTTGCACTCTTCTGTCTTTGTCCTCCCGTTTAATTTTGCACTTGTATAAACCAATATCTTAGAAGGCATATTAAAGGATTTTAAACAAATATACTAAAATAAGTCACTTGTTTTCTTTTAACATAAATCACTTCCTTTTGGAATTTTAGCTGATTGCTGGAGGTTACTTTGGTACCTGCCTATTGGCTTGTCTTTATATTTGGAGGTTGGACTAATAGTTGCCTGGAGAGTTTTGTAGTCTGTTTTTTCTAAAGTACTAAGAAAGTAATGGTAACTACTAAATAGGAATCTTGGTAATTTCCATTCCTTCTTTCAGTGTGGACTAAGTTTTCTTTCTCAATCTATGCAGAGTCAAGTGTTGGGAACTGTACTGACTTTGATTTTCAGTCAGAAATGCTTTAGTTTTGCTGTAGACTAAATATGTGCCCCACCAGATTCATATGTTGAAAACTAATCCCCATATAATGGTATTTTGTGGGAGAGATTGGGGGGTTTGGGGTGTATGGTGCTCTTCTAAAAGAAGTCCAGGGAGCCGCGTTCTGCCTTGTGAGGACACAGAAAGAAGATGGTCATCTCCGAAGCAGGAAAAGTTTCCTCACCAGACATTGAATCTTCTGGTGTCTTGATCTTTTACTTCTCAAATATGAGTTATGAGAAATATGAGAAAGAAATTTCTGTTGTTTATAAGCCACTCAGCCCATGGTGTTCTTGTTACAGCAGGCTGAATGGATTAAAACAATACCCTTCATAGAACGTCTGCTGCCCTAGACCTACTCTACAGGCCTGGTGTACACAAATGTGGCTGCTGCTAATAAAACTCTCCTAACCTATGCACACCTGCGAGGTTATGCCCTCTCCCAGAGGCAACTAAGAGCCAACTACTGTCAGTTTTCCAATTCAAAGTGGCCTGTTACGGTGTGGTGTTTATGTGAAGGCATTTGTTGATTATCTACTACATATCAGGAGTCATTCTAGGTGAGACTAAGCGGAGTACATACAGGCTTCAGCTGGATCCATTTCTCTGTCAGGACTCTTTCCTGCCCTGTCCCTCATTCTTCCCACCTATATAGATTTTACCTGAAAGCACCTTCTCGTTAAATTACTTGAACAAGAATCTTCAGTTAAGGCACTGCTTCTACTGAACCTAGCTAAAGATACAGAATTATACTAAATGATCATGAGGTTTTCTTCATTTTAAGAATTCATTTAAAAATAGGAACAATAACCGGGGTGCCTAGGTAGCTCAGTCAGTTAAGTGTCTGACTCTTAATTCTGCTCAGGTCATGATCTCACGGTTTGTGAGTTCAAGCCCCACATAGGGCTTTCTGCTTTCAGCACAGAGCCTGCTTTCTCTCTCTTTGCTCCTCGTTCTCCCCAAATAAATATTTAAAATATAGGAACAATCATAGAATTTTACACTTATAAGTATCCACATAACCAATTGGTTTCATTTTACATTCTAAGGCCTTGAAACTTCTTTTTTCCAAAACATGTTCTTTTCTATTTATTGAGATATTCTGACTACTACTTAAATGATTCTTTAGTTTATTTATAAAACACATGTGATTGTGCTGAAGTAGAATAGTTATTATTGATATTAGATCATATTTAGGATCTCTACAATAGGGGAGAACTTTAGCACTTGTATTCAAGCTATTGCAATTACTTATCAGTTTTAATTTTTCTATTTTTAAAATAATATTTCTTCCCTTTATTATCTTATTTCCTTTGTTAAAACCAAATTCATTACTGATCTCAACAGCTCAAATGGAAAAATTTCTCTCCCTTAACATAAAATAGACTAGTGTAAGATATTCCTGAAAACTTCTGAAATCTACTTATGAATCAAAGTATTTTGGAAGGACAATCCATTCATGTAAGAAGATGTCTATTAATTAGTAGTTGAATTATTCAGCTTCAATTTTTTAATAATAATAGTTGGAAATGGAGATCTAAGACATTTAATCCCAAGTTTCTTAGGAATTTTTTAAAACATAGAATTCTAAGATTTTATTATTTAGAGAATTAAAATCCAATCCTTTCTATTGATAACATTATATATTCAGACATATAGCCAACTAAAAGGACTTTAAAGAATGTGCCTAATTATTGATAAATCCATGATTTATCCTTTTCAAACATCTTGAGTTCATGTTACAAGGACATTTATTTCAGCTATATTTCCTTTTAATCATCACATCCTTCAATCTCAAATTCTACCAGTGCATCAATTATTTGTAATCACCATGTTATCTATCTAATGAGAATTTATACACATTTTTCAAAACGTGAAATGCAACAAGAAAACATGAGCACTTCCTTATTTATTATCATAAATAATGGGACATATCTAACAAGCCAATTTTATTTTTATGGTAAAAGGTCTACTTATCCTGGCTTACTTAAGCCTGTATTCCTCAAACACTGTGCTTAAATCAGTCAAACATTTTTCTATAAGGCTTTATAATAACTTGCGATTTGAAACTTGGCTTACTTATGAATATTTAAAGAAAACATAATTATAGCACTCAAATTTGTCAAGTGATAGTTTCCCCAGCTCATTATTCAGAAAATTTGTAGAACCTGAATTATAAAGAAAGCTATATGTAAAAATCAATAAATATTATATAATCACAACTTAAAATGAATTGCTTACATTTTACATGTTCTTTTCTGTACTTTGCTCACATTTATATATGCATATGATATAATTTTATCTTAAAAATTTTACATTTTGCTTTTGCCAGTATTTTTATTTAAATAATAACATAGTCTATCATCGAGAAAGGGTGTCATAATTGCTGCTTATGTCTTATAACCCAAAATCTCTTTTTATCATGTCGTGTAAATAAGTTTGTAAAAAATTTGAGAACTTTATCTTTATTGAATTTATTTCTGTTTTGTATATGTGAAAGCATATTTTAATTTCTTCCAGTTCAAAAGGGAAAGAATAAAGGCAGCAAGAAAAAGAGTACAGTCCAGAAAATAATTTTAGTGCATATAGGTAGAATTAGCCACAAGCTGAATAAAATAAGGTTATATTTTAGTATAAAATTATTTTTCTGACAGAAAAAATAGGAAACAAAACATTTATTAAAGTGTGTATGTGTGTGTCTGTGTGCATGTACTGAAAGGGGAAAACTAAACTAATGTCACTAGACACACTACGGGTAGATGTTAAGTTGAGGTAGTTTTTGTTGTGGTGGTAGTGGTTTTTAATTTGTGTGTGTGTGTGTGTCTGTGTGTGTGTTTTATTTTATTTTTCCAAAATTTCCTAAACATGTCCAGATTGGATCTTTGGTAGATTTTCATTTTTATTGCATTGTAAGATAGTTTCCTTTAATCTTTTTTTTTTTATTTTTCCAAAATTTCCTAAACATGTCCAGATTGGATCTTTGGTAGATTTTCATTTTTATTGCATTGTAAGATAGTTTCCTTTAATCTTTTTTTTTTTTAATTTTTTTTTTTTTTTTTTATTTCTAGGAGAGAGAGACAGCGTGAGGAGGGGAGGGTCAGAGAGAGAGGGAGACACAGACTCCGAAATAGGCTCCAGGCTCTGAGCTGGCAGTCAGCACAGAGCCCGACGCGGGGCTCGAACCCACAAACCGCGAGATCATGACCTAAGCGAAAGTCCGACGCTTAACCGACTAAGCCACCCAGGCACCCCAGTTTCCTTTAATCTTAAATGAAGAATTTTGTGATTCACTAGTGATTAGAACCCTAAAAACTTGCCAAAATGAGGGAAGGGAGTCCAAGATGGCACTGCAGAAAGACCCTAAATTCACCTCTTCCTATGGACATGGCAAATCTAAAGCTATATATAGAATAATCTTGCTAGAAAAAAACCTGAAAACTAGCTGAACAGCTACCTCCACAACAAGGGATAAAAGCACTATATTGAGACAGGTCGGAGAGGCAGAGTCTGCTCCCAAACTAGTGTGGATGCACACAATAGGGAGGATCTCATGGGTCTGGAGCTTCTCCCTAAGGAGTGAAGGGTTTGTCCCCCACATCAGGCATCCCAGCCCTTGGGACCTGCACCACAGAGAAAAGGCTCCCTAAACATCTGGCTTAGGGGCTTAAATCTAAGGGATCTGGGAGACTGTGGGGACTTAGATGCTCCTTTTTAGGGTCTGGCATGTGAACTCACTCATTTTGGGAATCAGTGAAAAGGCAGCAGTTTGAGAGATGACTAGATTATATATATGTGAAAGTGACTCATTTTCTAATTTTAAAGCATTTGTAGAAGAGGCAGGGACCCCGTTGGAACCTTCTTTGAGGTAGAAGCAATAGCAAATGCCATTTTTACCCTCTCCCAGTCCCTGCCTAGTGCAGGCAGATAATCAGGAACACAGACTCACTAAAGCCAAGGGCATGCCCACAGCTAGTGCTCTTTCCCTGCATCACTAAAGCCATAGGCATGCCATGTCGTCAACACTCTCCCACAGTGTAACTGTAGCCAAAGGGCAACTGCAGTCCACACAGGAGATGCCTCTTGATTGCCTGGGTCTGGTGGCCAGAGGGTCTTGTGTTGCTGGGCCCTATAGGATTGTAACAATCAGAAAGACAGTTCAGAGGAGGCGACCACAACCCAGGGGGCTGTACCCACAGCAGACTCAAACACCACTAATCTCTTGGTGTGAATATCAGCATGGTCTGATTAAAGTTACATGGGACTTTATATGTTTACATATGTTAAAAGCTACCGCCTGAGGATCTAGCTTCCATTTGGCCTGAAACTACTGATAACTAAAACCTCCCCTTCAAAATTACTAAAAGATATAATGGTTAAAAACTTGCCTAATCTGGGGAAGGAAACAAATACCCAGGTTCAGGAAGCAGAGAGAATTTCAAAGAGAACTCGAAGAGATCCATGCCAAGACACATTTTTTCTAAAATGTTTTTATTTATTTCTAGGAGAGAGAGAGAGAGAGTGTGAGCAGGGGAGGGTCAGAGAGAGAGGGAGTCACAGACTGAAACAGGCTCCAGGCTCAGAGCTAGCAGTCAGCACAGAGCCCGAAGAGGAGCACGAACCCACAAACAAAGAGATCATGACCAAAGCGAAAGTCGGACGCTTAACCGACTAAGCCACCCAGGCGCCCCCATGCCAAGACACATTTTAATGAAAATCTCAAAAGTTAAAGAGAGAGTCTTAAAAACAGCAAAGAAAAACAACTTGTTACATACAAGGGAACCCCCATTAGACTATCAGCTGATTTTCCAGCAGAAATTTTGCAAATCAGAAGTGAGGAAAGAAAATAACTTCTACTCAGTACTCTACCCAGTAATGCTCCCATTCAGCATTAAAGAGATAAAGAGTTTTCGAGAAAAGAAAAAGATAACAGAGTTCATCACCATAAACTGTTCTCACAAGAAATGTTAGAAGAATTTCTTTAAGTAGAAAATAAAATGCATTAATAACAAGAAAACATGTGAAAGTAATAATCTCACTGGCAAAGGTGAAGATATGGTAAAGGTAGTATAATAACCACTTATAAAGCCAGTATGAAGGTCAAAAGACAAAAGTAGTAAAATGAACAATATATGCAATAATTAATTAAATTAAGAAATGATGTAAAATATGACACCAAAACATAAAACATGAGGAAGAAGAATACTAGCAAGAATATACAATGGGGGAAAAGACAGCCTCTTCTATAAAAGGTTCTGGGAAAACTGGACAGCCACATGCAAAAGATAAAATTAGACCCTATTTTAGGCCATACACAAAAAATAGCTGAAAATGAATTAAAGGCTTGAATGTAAAACATTACTATAAAACTCCTATATGAAAGCATAGGTAGTAAGCTCCTAGACATCAGTCTTGGCACTGAATTTTTGGATCTGACTCTAAAAGCAAAGGTAACAAAAGCAAAAATAAACAAGTGGGACTATATCAAACTAAGAAGCTTCTGTACCTGAAAGCTAACCATCAATTAAAAAGAAAAGACAGCCTATTGAATGGGAGAAAATATTTGCAAATCATGTATCTGATAAGAGGACCATACCCAAAATACATACCCCAAATACAATAGCAAAAAGTCAAACAATGCCATTAAAAAATAAGCAGAAGATCTAAATATATATTTTTCAAATGAAGACATACAGATAACCAACAGGTATGTGAAAAGATGTTCCACAGCCCTAATTACCTAGGAAATGTAAATCAAAACAACAATGAGATACTATCATGCCTGCTAAAATTGTTATTATAAAAAAAGACAAGAAAGAAGAAATGTTATAGAGGAGTGAAGAAAAGAGAGGAATCCTCATGCTCTGTTGGTGAGACTATAAACTGGTGCAGCAACTATGGAAAACAGTATGGAGGCTCCTCAAAAAGTAAAAAATAGATCTACCATATAATCCAGGTATTCTACTTCTAGGTACTTACCTGAAGAAAACAAAAACAGTAATTTGAAAAGAGTAGGGATTGAACATCCTTGTTTATTGGGTTTTATTTACAAAGTCAAGATATGGAAACAATCTTAAGCATCCATCAGTGACAGAATGGATAATGCAGAGTGGTAAGTGTGTAGAATGGAATACTAATCAGCCATAGAAAAGAAAATCTTGACCTTTGTGACAACATGAATGAAACTAATGGGTATTATGCTAAATGAAATAAATCATACAAAGACAAATACCCTATGATTTCATTTATACGTGAAATCTAAAAAACAAAACAAACAAACAAACAAAATTCATAGATACAGAGAACATGTTGATGGTTATCAGAGTGGAAAGAGATGGAAGTCTCCTGAAAGAGTGAAGAGGGTCAATGGTATGGTGATAAGATAGTAACTAGGTATATTGTGATGATTCTTTTGTTGTGTATACAAATATTAAATTTTATGCTGTATATCTGAAACTAATATAATGTTAAATATATAAACTTTAAAAAATTAAATTAAATTAAAAAAATTGCCATCATGTTCCCTATAGATACTCTTGAGATTTAAGTTGTGACAGATTCTGATTCACTAACAATATTTAAGGCTGAAGTCAAGATTCTCATAAATTTTAAAGACATGGCTCCAAACTTGACCCTGTCCAATTACTTTTCTGCATTGGAAATGATTGTAATTCTGGGTCATGTCTAGGCTGCTCAGTGTAGGTATGATTTAAAAGCCATTTTCTGTAAAAAGCTTGCCTTACCAAGATAAATAACACGTATGATAATTTCTTTCCAATTGGTTTGCTGACACTTTTTGATTAGTATTGAAATAAGAGTAATGGCAGATTCTGTAGTTTATCCTATTTTTTAGGACAAAAAACGTGAATGTGGATTCCATTATAGTTGTAAGAGGCACCGTTTTAAAGGCACCATAGAATGAATCTATTATATTAATGGACAGATATTAGTTATATAAGAAATAGTCTCTGGTGTGTATATTTTCTAAGTTGTTAAGATTGTAGTATGAAGAATAAGTTTAAAATGTCTGTATTATTACTTTAATTTTTAGCCAACAAGAAAAGTCATCAACATGGACAGCCATGCAAAATAAGGTGATAGGTATATCCATCAGAACAGCAACACCAAAGCTAAATTGTACCAAGAATCTAGAAATATTTTTAAGTGATGTTAGACCATTAGACACTATGATTGTCATGACAGCATTTGCTAAAGGACTCTAATAATCTCTTCTGAAACTGGTATTCATCAACTATCATGTGTAATTATGATTAGAAAACAATTTTGTTGTGTTCTATATTCATTAATCTTAGATAATTGTCACACCAAATGTGCAGTTTTAAAGGCAAAATAAGATCAATTGCTGTCACTGAAAGCTTTACTTATAGATAAAAATCAATGTTTCTTTTTTTCTATTTAAATTAAGATTGTGCAATTATTGGAAGATAGCAATTATAACAAACCTTATGATTTATAGCTCTAAGAAAAATCAGATTTCTGCTCCAAATACACAGGTTCATAGTTCTACTAGTACTAAAATGTAGGAAGATACACAGAATCCATATATATAATTGTAGACCTGGTGAGGCCTTGTTGAGAATAGCTCAACTATGAAAAATCCATTTGAAATTTCAACAAACTTCTTCAGAGTGGAGAATTAGTCACTTTCTCCTTATATTGAAAATCATGCTTATTGAGGTCCAATGTTTTCTCACAGATAACAAGATTAGGGCATAAGATTTTTTTTTAATTAAAAAAAATTTTTTTTTACAAATAGTTTATTGTCAAGTTGGTTTCCATATAACATCCAGTGTTCATCCCCACAAGTGCCCTCCTCCATGTAGGACATAAGGATTTTAACAAAAAGAAACAAATAGTCGTTCTTCATTATTTATATATTGGTTCCATTACTGGGAAATGAGTTCTCCTGTTTCTGTCAGAACTCTACTTCTACTTTACTTTTTCTGGAGATGCTAGTTAAAAATGTGTATTCCTGGTATTACACCAGGAAGAGAAAAGGGTCAACATTTTAGATATTTTTATACACTAAATTTGAAATCAGACAGGTGCTTGCAAGTCCCTTCCTTGCTATAAAGAGAAAATGAGTTGAGATTACTGGCTCTATGGCATATCCCAAAATTCCTTTAGAACTTCTAAGATATGTCATTTTATCATAAATGTGGAGCTACGTCAAATGTGCATCATAAACAATAGTATATATTTTAATTTATTCCATGAGTACACACTGCCCTATGTGTCCTCGAGGACATTGTTCTTTTTTGATTAGGCTAGGACTTGCCAAGGCCTCAGATATGGCAGCTGAAGGATGTGGTCAAAAAACCAAAAACTGTAGCTTGTATACTCACAGTTTTTCATTCACAAATATATTTTCATTCCATACATACCCAAGGGATATATGTAACCTAGAATCAAGCTATGAAAGATCATTATAAAATAAATATTCTGAATTTACTGCTAAACTAATGATGAAATATTATTATTAGTGTTTAATATGCCTACTTGCATTGTCTACCTTTCTCACTAAACATAAGCACTATCTTAGCATTTGTGTTTACCATTACCTTGCTCCTTGTGTATATGCATGTGTGTGTACATGTACATCTATCTATCCATCCGTTGTGTATCTGTCACATAACTTCTACACATTTAGAGTATGTTTTATTTTTTTATTTTTATTTTTTTAATGTTTTTTATTTATTTTTGAGAGTCAGAGAGAGACAGCATGAGCAGGGGAGGGTCATAGAGAGAGGGAGATACAGAATCCGAACACAGGCTCCAGGCTCTGAGCTAGATGTCAGCACAGAGCCCGATGCGGGAGTCGGACCCACGAACCGTGAGATCATGACCTGAGCTGAAGTCAGACGCTTAACCAACTTAGCCACCCAGGTGCCCCTGGAATATGTTTTATACTATACTATACATATATTTAAGTATGTTTTGAAATGTTTTAATTTTCCTCATTTTTGTACATTATGAAAATTGATTCACATTTTGTGTGATTTTCTGCTATTTTTCTTTCTAATTGAACATTGTGGTCCTTTTTTGAATTTATTTTATTGTATTTTCTTCAAATTTTTATTAAGTTCTAGTTAACATAAAGTGTAGTATTGGTTTCAGGAGTAGAATTTAGTGATTTATCACCTACATATAATACCCAGTACTCAACACAAGTTGCCTCCTTAGTACCCATCACCCAGTTAGCCCATCACCCTGCCCACTCTCCCTCCAGCAACCCTCAGTTTGTTCTCTATAGTTAAGAGTCTTTTATGGTTTTGTTTCCTCTCTTCCCCTTCCCCTTACAAAAGACCCCTAATGGCCAAAGCAATCTTGAAAAAGGAAAAAAAAAAAAAAAAAAAAAAGCTGGAGGCATCACAATTCTGGACTTCAAGCTATATTACAAAATTGTAGTCATCAAGACAATACAATACTGATGCAAAAACCAGACATATAGGTCAACGGAACAGAATAGAAAACCCAGAAATAGCCCCACAACTGTATGGTCAACTAATCTTCAATAAAGCAAGAAAGTTTGTCCAGTGGAAAAAAGTCTCTTCAACAAATGGTATTGGGAAAATACCCATTTTGTGGTAAGCAATAGCTATTGTAATTTTGCTACTTCTTTTCGTATTTTACTACATAAATATCCATCATTTGATTTTTATGTTGATGTGTATTTTGGTTATTTCAACTTTTGCTACTATAAACTGCACAGCCACTAATATTATGGTCTCCTGATGGACACTGGTAAAAAACTATCTAAGGTATACATCTAAGGGTAGAATTTATGGATCATGAGTTGTTCATATATTCTTCTATATCAGTTAATCCTCATTTGTTTTCAAATGCACCTGTACCAATTTAAATCCCACTAAGAATGTATCATTCTTCATTGCCCCACATTTGCAGCAATTCTTAGACTTACTAGGTTTTAAACTTTTTTATGAATGTAGTTGGTGTAAAAAATGGTATCATAGTGATAAAAATTTTCTATCCCATATTTCAGAAAATAATGAGTATATTTTTGTTTGCTGGCCATTGATTCTTTTTCTTATAAGGAAAGTTTATTCAAGGCTTTCAGGAAATTTTTAATTCAGTTGTTGGTGTTTTTGAATTGTAAGATTTATTAATATACTTTAAAATATTAATTGTTTCTTGGCTAAATATACTGCAAATATTTTTCCAGTTTGAGGCTTTTCTTTCACATTCTTTTCCTAACAATAATTTTCAATTTAATGTAGTCAAATTTATCTATCATTTCGAGGTCAGCCTGTTTTGCATCATCTTAACCAAATATTTCATAGATCATGAATCATGAAGAAGTTCATTCACATTTTCTGAAGAATGTTTTAAACTTTGCTTTCCACATTTAATTTTCTAAATGCTTTGAATTTGATATTTGAGTTTAGTGTAATTTACGTATTTAATTTCCTTTTGAACATAAGGGATAAGCAGTTGTTCCAATACTATTTACTAAATGTTCATCATTTCCCCACTGCTCCAAAATTTCAGATGTGTGATACAGCATGTTTCTCTATTTGCATATGTTTCAATTATGCATTCAATTTTCTTTTCTGTTCCTTTGATAAATTCATCTATCCTTGTGCCAACCATATGCAATATAATTAATAGAGCTTTATTAAATTTATTTTAATGTGTTTTTTCATTTTCAAAAGACAGAGAGACAGACAGAGAGACGGAGAGAGAGAAAGAGAGAGAGAGAGAGAGAATATGCACTAGTGGGAGAGGGGCACAGAGAGAGGGAGACAGAATCTGAAGCAGGCTCTGAGCTATCAACGCAAAGTCAGATATGGGGCTCGAATTCAGGAATGGTTAGATCATGACCTGAGCTGAAGTCAGATGCTCAACTGACTGAGCCACCTAGGTGCTCCAATAATGAATAGAGCTTTAAATAAGTAAAATGCTTTGACACCTCTCTCACTATTCTTCCAGAATGTCCTGGATATTCTTAGTCATCTGATCTGCTTGTAAGTTATACACTATTCCTTGGAAATTTTTGGTATTGATTTTTTCAATTATATTCACAAATCAATTTGTGATGAAATGACACTTTAATGTTAGTAAATTTCTATTCAATGACATGCATGCCTCTTGTAGTCATTCAGGTTTTCTTAAGTACATTCTACTGTTTTACAATTATCTTGAAGAAACTCGTACCACGTATTTTTATTACACTTTTCATTATTAGGGTTCATTTATTACTGCAATATACATAGTTTATTTCAAATAAATATGGGGGCGCCTGGGTGGCTTAGTCGGTTAAGCGTCCGACTTTCGCTTAGGTCATGATCTCGCGGTTCGTGGGTTCGAGCCCCGCGTCGGGCTCTGTGCTGACTGCCAGCTCAGAGCCTGGAGCCTGTTTCAGTCTGTCACTCCCTCTCTCTCTGACCCTCCCCTGCTCACACTGTCTCTCTCTCTCTCTCCTAGAAATAAATAAAAAAAAAATCAAATAAATATGTAACTTCTGAGAATAATAAATGTTTTCTGTTCCTTTTGTATTTATGGCTAAAACCTCCAATAGAATGTTGAGTTGAAATGTTAATAATGGCCATACTGTTCTTATTTTGAATTTATGAGAGGGTATGTTTCTATTTCTCCATAAAGAATTGTGTAGATTTTTATTATCTATCCTATACCATCTATTCTATGTCTAGCATGTTCCATTAAAAAATCAAGAATGGTTACTGATTTTATCAAATATACGTTCACTTCCATTGAGATGACTATATGATTTAGATATTTAAATCACTAAAGTATGATGTTGTTAATTCATTAAATACCTAATACAAAACTAATTATGCATTTTAGAGATGAACAAACTTGGTCATGATATTATTTACTTATTTAGTATTTAATGATGAATGGTTGCATGCTTAACATGTTTATCAATTTATATTTTATCCCTCTGGCAAAAAAACACAAAACATTAGAATACATGAATTCTTATCAACTGTTCTCAACTACCATACTATTTGTGTTCAATAGTTCAGTCTGTCTTTTTTTTTAACCTCATACTTGAGACATTATTTTTATTATCTTATCTATGCAACTTTTGTTTAGATTTATCTGCATGTTCACATTACATTTATTTGGCTCACCTTCCTTTCTTTTCAACTCACAATTTCATTCTAAGGTCATTCATTCTAGTGCTTCCAGCACTACTTTTATTTACCTTTTTTCTTTTTTTTTTAGAAATTGCTTTGGTGAGGCCCTTAGTTAAAAATTCTGTTCATTTTGCTGTACTTGAAAATGTACTTCTTTCACTACTAATTTTGAAAAGTACTTTTTCTGGTTTCTAGATTCTTAGATTGATAATATTTCCCTTCAATTTTGTAAAACCATAATTCCACTTTTCTTTTTCAGTGGCCTCTGTTGACATTTGCTCACAAGGCATTGCTAGCTTTGATATCTACTTCCAGTTTCTATTCAACATCCCTATGTGCCGGCCAGTGCTCACTCACTGCTCATTTTAATCCAGGCTTCCTTTCCATTGCCCATCGCTGGGACATTTCTCTAGCTTTTATAGAATTCAGCAACCCTATAAAAGGTATATTGTAACTTATCTCACAGGTGGCTGTACTCTAGTGAAAGAACTTTATAAAGAGTATCTAGTTCTCCATACTTCTAAAGGTAGAAGTCCTATCAATTTAAAGTTGATAATATCCCAAATATAATATTCTAACCTGCAAAAAAATGCATTTTAAAACAAATCAAAACTAGTTATCAGCATGAATACTTGACCTATATTTAAAATAGTTCTATCAGAGTTTTTCAGTGAGACATGATCTCTACACATACAATGACATCCATAGGAAATCCTAGAATGATCCATTCCAGTCTAAAATTTACAAATTTATTGGCAGTTTCAAACAACATAATGAGGAGTATCTGGATAGCTCAAAATAAAATATAAAAGTGGTAATTGGAAACATCTACAGATAGCTTGCTTGCCTTTTCTGAAAGGGAATTTTTCTCCTCTATTCAAATTGATCTCAGAATTAGGGCATGGAATCTAAGAAAGAATAGAAGTGACAGTAAAATAAACTCCTAATAGATTTAATTTATCGTAGATAACTCAAAGTTACTGAGCATCCACTAGTTTTTAAAACTATATTATATTGAAGGTGTTGGAGTTGACATTTGCGTATTTGTGGGAGGAATGAATGGCACAGGTAGTTTTTGAAAGTCCTCTTCTTGGAGAGAAACACAATTCACCAAAGAGAAAAGCAAGGGTTACAAATAATCCCAGAGGGGATGAGTGAAGAAGAAAGACCTTTTAAATATTAATCAAATATGAATGACAGGAGCTTCAGAGTTTCAGTGAGACATTGGACTGATCAGCAGTGGGACTTTCACATTTATTTTCAGATCTCCGGTACATATCAGAGTCCCCCTGAGTGAAGGATTTCCACAGTTTGAATAAGTTTAAAAAAAAAAAACGGTTAAAAAAACCCCCACCTTTTATATCTGTATATTTGGCTTTTTTTTTTTTTTAATAAGTAGCATTGTAGTTCAAGATTTGTGTTTTGTCTTTTTGATTTCCTGAAGAAGTACTCTATGGTGTTTAAGCCTGTGGTTGGCCTGAGGTGTTTTCTTTGTTGTTTTAATAAAGGGCTCTTGTTGGAGCCCCACTTCCTTTCTGTCTACTGTTCTTTCAGCCCAGCATAACCAGAGCCACAAGAAAGCAAAGAACCTGTTGCCTCATGGAATGTTTATAGGCAGTATGTGATAAAAATAAAAGTAGATAGAAATTAATAAATCTGTTGATGCAAATGTACATATTAAGTACACTATGATATCTTTCCTACAAACTTCAAAATATCAGTGTTTCAATAACATAGCCCACATAATATTCAGAGGTTTAATTCTTCTTTTAAAACATTATTTATTTTGAGAGTGAGAGTGTGAGTTGCAGAGGGGTCGAGTGACAGAGGGAGAGAGAGAATCCCACGCAGGGTCTGTGCTGTCAGCGTGGAGCCAGAGGTGGGGCTCGAACTCATGAGAACCATGAGATCATGACCTGAACTGAAATCCAGAGTAGGACACTTAACCAACTGAGCCACCCAGGTGCCCCTCAAAGTTTTTATTCTTAAAGTCAGATACACTGAGATATAATTCACATATAGAAAAACCAACCCTCAATTCTATGAATTTTGCACATATATATAAATCAAATACAATGCAAATATATACAGTAATGTAACCACCACCAAATAAAAGCAGTTCCATCTGGCCCCAAAATAACTTGTGATCCTTTGTGGCCAACAACCACAGTCTTTTCCACTGATTTGTTTTCTGTCTGTTTATAGTTTTGCCTTTGTATGCATGTTTTAGCCATTTTTAATATTTTATTTTTATTAGAAATGTTTACTGAACACCTATCATGTTAATGTAATCATTATCTACAAAATTACCCCAAGTCTATTAATATTCAGCATCCACTTCTCGTCAGATTTGAATGCTTTTCAGAACAAAATAAACATCAATTTATGAAATAGCCACATGCCATGTGCAAATTCGCCCATAATTAGTACATTTTTTTTTCATCTTTAAAATCTAAAAATGGAGAGAGTGATTGGTGGGAGGTGAAGTCAAGCTTGGTCCACATTAAGATTTGTTAATCAGTGAGTGATCATAATCAGTTTCTGGAACTCACTTTGACTTTCAAAAACAACATTTTTAGAGCTGTTTTGGTCATAGCTTTCATCTGCAGTCTGTGTTGGAGGACTTGAAAATTTCTAGCAAATCCCTGCTGGTTGCGCCACCAGGTATCTAGACCTTAGCTGATTGATTTAGGTGAAATTGGCTGGAACCAATTTGTATTATCCACAGAGGGGAAAAAAATAACTCTAGAGTTATGATGCATATGATACTCCAAGTTAAAACTTTTCAAAATCAGAAGTAAAAATAGGCCAAATTGTTAAGTGTTTCTCCCAAGGATTCCTTTAGAAAGATTCCAGTTTTGCAAAATGGCATTTCATTTTTTGGCACAGAATCTCTCATCTGAGTTTGATGAGTCTTTATTTTTGTCAATAAATTACTCACCATAAGCTAATAGTAGACTTTCTCTTGCACTTAGGAAGTATGAATATAGCAATTCCTTCCAGTTTTCCCCTTGAATAACAGCTTTTTTTAATATTAAACTAAGGTTATTCAGAATAAATCAAATACAGAAGAGTTTAAATATGATTAAATTACCTTATAGTCAAGGAAGTACTCAATCAAATTATTCAAATTCCTATTGTGTCATTTTACTACCAAATATATTTTCTCATCCATGTGAATGTGAATTAATATTCAAGCCACTTCTGACTTGGATCTATCTTACTTCAATCTATCCCAAATAAAGGAGAACAATGTTTTAAAGCTCTTTTATCAAGTAGCTACATTCTATTGCCAAGCCAAACTATCTATTGTCAAATAGCAGCCAAAGCATCTAAATAAGTATTGAGTTTTTGAAGTGGATGTATGCACAGTTTTCCAATCTCTCCGCTTTCCTAAAATAACAATATTCTTGAAGTTGTTAATGTTTATGTTTATTTGACAGTGCCCTCAAAGTTATTCCAAGAACAAGTATCTGATATTAGATAGTACTTAATTAAATTTTGCACAGATAAGAGTAAAAATCAGATATTCTAGTTGTAAGTTGGGGGAAAAAACTGCCTGGGATTGTTGAACTAACCAACTCATTGACAAATATGTCTTACATATGAAGGCAGCATCTTATCTAGAAAGCCTTACCTTATTCCCAGGCTAGGCTAGTCTCTTACACAAGGTAGTGTAATGATCTTTTAATTTGACTATTTCATTCACTGAATGACACTGAAAATTCCTTGAGATTATGAATTTGTGGTGTAATCATTTATTGAATCCTTCATGTAGAAATGTTTACTAAATGTTTGTTAAATAATTAAATACATGTTGGAAACATATTCTTTATGCTATAGTATGCTGTAAAGAGATAAGATATTTAAATATGAGAGATAAGTACATTAGAAATACTAACTTAAACTTGGTTCTCATCACTTCAGGAAGATACCAAGAATTTAGGGCGTCAAAAGTGGAGTATGCAGCATTTGGTTTGTCTGTAGAGGTGAAAACCATCTTGGACTTCCCCAAATGTTTGGCTTTGTGTCACACTGTGGAGGTGGTAATGGGTGGGTAAGTTTGTTTGCTGTGGTTTTGGTGTCACATACAAGAAAATATTGCCAAATTTAATGCTCTGAAATTTATCTTCTATGTTGTCTTCTAAAAATTTTATAATTTTAGCTCTTAGACTTAAGTTTTTGATCTATTTTCAGCTAATTTTGTTGCATGATGTAAAGGATGGGTTTAACTTTTTTGGCCTGTGGATATCAAGTTTCTCCAACACCATTTGTGAGAAAACAAAACAGAAATCTTTCCTTTCCTTTCCCCATTGAATGGTCTTGACATCCTTGTCAAAAACCTTTGACCATATATGTGAGGGTTTATTTCTGGGCTTTCTATTCTATTCCATTCATCTACATGACTGCCTTTGTATCAGTACCACACTGTTTTGATTATCATCACTCTGCAGCAAGCTTTGAAATCAGGAAGTTTGAAATCTCCAACTTTGTTCTTTTTCAAGATTGTTTTGTCTGTTGGAAATGCCTTGAGATTTCATATGAATTTTAGGTGTCTTTCTAAAAAGCCATCACCAAACCCAAGGTCATTTAGTTTTTCTCCTATTTTTGATTTGATAGTAGGTCTGTAATCCTTTTGAGATAATTTTTGTGAAGAATATAAGATTTGTGTCTAGATTCATTTTTTAAATATGTTGATGCTCAATTATTTTAGCACCATTTGTAGAAAGACTGTCTTTTCTTCATTGTAATGCATTGCCTCTAATTCAAAGAATGATTTACAAATAATTTTACGGGGATATTTTTAGACCATAATCCTTGCCCCAACAAATTTTTATCCAGTGATTTTAATTTACATTGTTGATTGTCACTTTCATTAATTTGCTATATTGGTGGCTGCAAAATTAACCTGATTTTCATTGCTATTTTCATAACATGAACATTTAATGGAGTAAATTAACTCCATAATATCTTTTAGGTTCATATGTTAAATATAAATGATCTATTTGTGAAAATTAATAAAAGGAAACTTAACTAAAATGGAGTCAGAAAGCCAGAAGGGGGAGCTCTCAGGCCATACCACTCCACATCAATTACAGGAAAAATGTCCATTACAGACCTCAACAGAATCTTCAATAGGAAAAAAAAATCAATTTCAGGCCCCAACAGGAGAAGATATATGTTGCATCTTCTACAAGAAATCAACCCAGCAACTCAGCCAATGAGAAACTGTCATCACGTTGAGGTCTTGATTTTCTCCAGGGAATTTTTCCTTCAAAGCAACCCCTCCTAATCTTCTTCATAAAATAACATTCGTTTGCTTTGTTTGGCTTTCTCTGTAACTTGCTTGTCCTGAATTGCAATTCTCTGCTATTCCTGAATTAACCCAGTTTTGCTGGTAATATAACTGACTGTTTTTTAAGATCAGCATATTCAAATTGGAATATTAAAAGAACATGCAAAGAAATGCTTAAACTAAGGAATAACTTTAGTTATATAAAATGCACCATAAGTGCATTTTTTTTTATTTTTAAAGCATTTTAATTACTTCTCACATATTGGTAAATGGATCTTATAAATATTTTTCTTTTAATGTCTTACCATGATAAGAGTGTCACTCTGTTTGTTAAAAATCATTCATGTATTTAGTCATTAATTAATATAAACAAGCAACATTTATTATGTAGCCATTTATTTGTTCAGAACCAGGTAAAGTGGTGGTAGAGATAAATGACACTATTTGCTCTCAGGAAGATTGAAATTTGGTGTGAAAACAAATGATTTTAATGTAGCATGAAAGATGTTACCCAGTAATCAATAAATGTTAAAATAACTTTTCTTAAGTTATTTTAACTTATTCAGTGAGCATGGATTTTGAAATATCTCTTCTAATGTTATCAACTTCAGATAACGCATAAATTATTTAATAAACTTCTTTGAAAAAATTTGGTAGGAAAAGCTTAAAGATAGCCAAACTGGTATCCTAAATAGTTTTCAGGATAGTTTTCTATTATTCCTTTATTTAATAAGGTAAAAATTCGTAAAAGCATAGGTAGAAACTCAGTTCACTACCTAGAGTTATTAGTTTACTATTTTATATTTATAGAAATCTTCTTTTAACCTTTTTAAATTTTAAAAGTAAAATTGGGGGCCCTGAGTGGCTCAGTCGGTTAAGCATCTGACATGTGATTTTGGCTTGGGGTGTGGAGCCTGCTTAAGATTCTCTCTCACTTACCCTTTTCCCCTCCCCCACTTGTCCTCTCTCTCTCTCTCTCTTCCTCTCTCTCTCTCTCTCTCTCTCTCTCCCCCTCTGTCTCTCTCTGTCTCTCTCTGTCTCTGTCTGTCTCTGTCTCTCTCTCTCAAAAAACATAAACAAATAAAAATAAAGGTAAATTTTTTTTCACTATTTAAAAAAGATATTAATGTGTTCAAAACTAGTTATCTAAACTAAAACTAGTAATAGAAGACTTGGTCCTCCTCAAAGTATAATTGTTGTGATTTTTAACTATAAAACATTTCCATCTACTTTCATGTATTTGGTTAAAAACAATAATTATAATGCCCATGTTATTTTAAAACATTCACTCAACTAAATCTTCTTTTAAAAGATAAAGTGGAAACAAGTAGTTTCACAGTACATTAACTTCAGTTAAGGAATTATAATGTGCATGCTCTAAATTTTCACTCTGTTCTTTGGCCAAATATTCTGGACGTTTCATTTCTGGGGTTGAGGGAATTGTATCCTTGATCACAGAAGTTGCAGCTCTTTCATGGAGTAGCAAATTAAGGTGGATAATATAAAAGTATCATACTAGTCTAATGTGACTTGAAGACTCTAACTTTCCAGCCTCTTAAGTTCTTCTACGATACTTTCTAAATCAGAATGATGTGTTACATAAAAAAGATAGCCATCAGCATGGTCTTTCCTAAAGTTTGGTAACCCTACATTCATCTCAGTCTCCTAACTTCCCTTTACAACTTTGATACTGAAAGTCCTTGTTAAAGCATACATGTATGTATGTATGTGTAGATGTGTATAGGTGTATATAGATATGTGTACATGCACATATGAAATAAATAAACATATAAATTTATAATTATATACCAGTTTTATATATTTATATCTGAATTATAAATTTATATTTTATAAACACACATATGAAATAGTATACATGCATTTATTTACATTTTTTTCTTTTTTAAGAGACTTCAGAGCAAGCCATTGCCGTTCACTAGTAACATAGCAAAATTATTCATTTAATTAGCCACTAACAACTCATGTCTTAAAAGCACATAGAAAAGGCAGTTTAACAGTAGAGTCTAAAAAGCCCTTCAGTCATTCTCTATCCTCTACATTATAAGGGCAGAGATGCTCTCATAGGAGACACAGAGTTTACAGCCACAAAGAACATGTGGCCTTAGACAAGCTCCTTAGTATCTTAGCTTTAGGCTCTGTGAAACAATAGTAGTACTTGCCAGTCTGTGATGACAATTAAATCAGGACAATTGAGCATGCCCAACGATTACTACAATACATAGCATTAATAAAGTGATCAATAAATTCCAGTAATTTCTATAAAATCTAAAGTTTTTAGCAAAATATTCTAACTCCTAATAACTGGAATCTACCTTCTCCAACTTTCTCAGTTTTGTACTCTTCCTCTCAATACTTAGAGCTCCAAATATAATGAAATTCTTGGAGATAAATATGCTTACCACTTCAGAACCTTGGAACTTTGCACATGCTAGTCTTTTTATTGGACAGTCTATTCTTCTAAATCACCTGCACAATTCCTATTCTCACTTCAAGGCTTAAATCCAGCATCATTCCCTTGGGAAGCATTCCTAGATTGATGCTAGGTTGAGTTGACTATTATCACCTGAATGTCTCCAAAATTCCCTATATATCCTTATAACAATACCTAAGTCACTGTGTATGGAAAGTACTCTTGTGAGTCTGATTCTCATTCTCAAGAGCTAGCTCCTTGAGAGAACAGGAACCAAATCGATGGCATTCTGCCTAGGACAGTAGCTGCTAGATAGCTGGTATTTAAAGAATGTTTGATGAAGTGTTTATAAAAGCTTCAAAATATTATGTCATGCACATAGATGGCTGGCCTCAACATGTGACATAACGAGGAAGAGTCCTTAGAATACAGAAACTACAGATGAGGAACAAGAAGCTTGGTGCAGGAAGTATTTTAAAGAGGAATTTCAGATCCTGCATGAACATTGCCTATTTCAGAAATGACATTTAGGCTTGCCTTCTGTTTAGGTAAGGGCTAATGCTGATTGGAATGTTTGTGCCTCTCCCAAATTCATATGTGAAAATCTTAGTGCCCAATAGGGTGGCATTAGAAGATAGGGCCTTTGAGAGGAGGTACTTAGGTTATGAGGTTGGGGTCCTCGTGAATGAGGTTAGTGTTCTTATAAAAGGACCTCAGAGATCCCCTTTCCCTTCCACTATGTGAGGACAAAGAAAAAGTCACCAGGTATGAACTAGGAAAAGGGCCTTAACCCAGGCATCCTGATGCCCTGACCTTGGACTTCCGTCTCCAGAACTGTGAGAAAATAAATTTCTATCACTTATAAATTTCCCAATCTGTGGTATTTTGCTATAGCCACTCAAATTTACTAAGAAACCCCACTCTTAGTACCAAAACCCATATTAAAGCCTTAATATGTATCCAGAGAAACAGAACCATAGGATATATGAGGAGATTTACTATAGGAATTGGCTACCATGGGTATGGAGGCTGAGAAGTCCATATCATCTGAAAGCTGGAGAACCAGAAAGGTTGGTGGTATAATTCAGCCTGAATCTGAGGTCTGAGAGCCAGATGCTCCAATATTTGAGGGCAGAAAAAGGAGAACATCCAGCTCAAGAAGAGAGAGAGAATTTACCCTTCCTTAGTCTTTTTGTTCTTTTCAGGCTCTCATTGGATTAGATAATGCTGGCCCACATTGGTGAGGGTAGATCTCTTCACTCAGCCTACTGAATCAGATGCTAATCTCTTCCAGAAACTCTTTCAAAACACATCCAGACATATTTTACCAGCTTTGTGAGTGTTACTTAGTCCAGTTAAATTAGCACATAAAATAAACCTTCATAGCTAGGTTATAAAAATTCACTTTAAACTCACTTGATTTCCAGTCTCTCAATGAAAACATTGAATCAGGTGTGTCTTCTTAACTAAGCCTCTCTTAGATCTCAGGGATTCGAAGAGATTTTTAAATGTGAATTTATTTTTGGTTGAAAAAAGCAGATTTTTGTATGTCAAAAGTTCAAGTTACAATATCAAAAATAATATGCAAATGCAGACATCTTTTAGACTTCCTTGATAAAATATAATAAAATAGTAACATTTTACATGTAAGGCTTGAGTATAAAATAAATTATTTTGATAACTTAGGGACAATGCAAATCATTAGTAAACAACCCATTGCTTGAATAATCTAGACTATTTGATGACATAGAAAACAGCTCCTCTGATTCTCAGATGTGTGATTACAGTGCAGCTTGAGTCCCAAATCGGCTTGCAGCCCATGATACTCTCCTGCTGAGTGAACTGTCTGATTACCTCCTTGAAGACATTTTTATTGTTGATCACAATTTAAGTCAATGTATTATTAATTTTGTTGGTAACTTGATTTTGATATGCCTTTGTGCCCATCCTTTAAAAAATTCTCTGCAGCATTTACATGAAGGGAGCTAAATGGGAAATGACAAATGCATTGTGAGCATTAATGCCACAGGTGGTCTTGTTGAATGACTTTCTTCAGTGGTTTCTGGGGAATTATGTCATTTTTCAGTGATTGAAAGTCATTTTTAAAAATTGAGTTATCATTTCCACAACTATCACTGTTATCTCCTACAAACAAGAGCACATCTGTAAGTGATCTAACTCAAGGTTCCATTCAAGCAATATCAGATGGCACTGTTTTTCATAGTCTGTTTGAACACCATCTAAAAAAACCCCACATATTTGTTTTTGGGCCATTGATGTGGTAAGAATATTAAGTGATTCTTTATTACTGCTGATAGAGGTATACTTTCTTATATATGGAAGTCAAGGATAACTGCTAAGTTTAATTTAATAATCAGTAAAGACTCTCATGATTCATCTTTTATGAAATCCAGCAATGAAAATGTAATTAAAGCATTCTTATATCTATCAATATTAATTTCAGGAGTAACTACTTTTAAATAGTTGAATAATATTAAGAAGCAAGTTGAGGTTGTAGTCAAGGCCATTTTCTATTTGTCAACTTCTATTTATCTGTTCTATCCCACCATCCTACTTGTACGGAGAATAAAAACAATATCTCCTTAAATACACATTTTCCTCCTGTATCAGTTATTTTTGTAACACTGAGAATTGAGGAATTATAGCATACAGACATATTTTTAAGTGTGGATTGTAGTTGTGAAGATTAAGATACCATAGGGGCGCCTGGGTAGCTCAGAGCCTGCGGCCTGCTCTGCATTCTGTGTCTCCCTCTCTTTCTGCCCCTCCGTTGCTTGTACTCTGTGTGTGTCTCTCTCTCAAAAATAAATAAACATTAAGATACCCTGAAAGGGCTTTATAAGATAAAATAATTACATAAAAGAGAACTCTTTACTTTTACATTGCCATTTGCCTTTATCAACAAATCTCTTTTTTGAAAGACAGGAGCAAGCCAGAAGTTATGCAGTTATGTTATATCACCTAAACAACAATAGCTAAGCTACTTTCCAGAAAGCTTAGACATAAATCCATACAAAAACAGTCAGCTAATCTTTGACAGGGGTGCTAGGAACACACAATAAGGAAAAGACAGTATCTTCAACAAATAGTATTGGAAAAACTGGATATCCACAAGAAAAAAAAAGAACCCCCATCTTATATTATATGCCAAAAGATTAAAGATTTAATGTAATACTTGGAACTACAAAATTTGTATAAAGAAACTTAGGAGAAATTCTTGACATTGGAAATTTTTTTGTTTGTTCTGCTTTGTTTTTGCTTTTTTGTTTTTTTTTTTAAATTTTTTGTTTTCTTTTGTTGTTTGTTTAGATCTAACATGAAAAGCACAGGGAACAAATCAAAACTAGATACATCAAATTTGTTTCTGCACAGGAAAGGAAGCATTCAGTAAAATGAAAAGACAACCTATGAGTTGGGAGAAAATATTTGCCTCATGTATTTAATAAAGGATTAATACCCAAAATATAAAGGGAACTCCTACAACTCAATAGTAAAAAACAAAAAACCCATTTAAAAAATGGGCAAAAGAGCTGAATAGACATGTCTCCAAAGAAGACATACAAATGGGTAAGTGGTACATGAAAAGGTGCTCTGCATCAGTAATTGTCAGGGAAATAGAATGAGATAGTACTTCATACTCGTCAGGATGGTTATTTTTTAAAAAAGCAAAATAAAATCAATTTGGTGAGAATATAGAGAAATGATACCCTTGAACAGTAAGGGTGTAAAATAGTACAGATGCAATAGAAAACTGTATAAGAATTCATAAAAAAATTAAAAATAGAACTACCTTTTGATCCAGTAATCCAATTTGTAAGTAAATATACCCAAAATAATTGAAATCAGGATCTTGAAGAGATAATCAGCATTTCTTGTTCATTGTAGCATTCATTACTCACAAAAACTAAGATATGGAAATGACCTAAATGTCTGTCCATCAACAGATGAATGACTATCAAAAATGTGGCATACACATGAAATGTAATATTTTCAGCCTTAAAAAGAAGGAAATCCTGCCATAAGTGATGATATGGATGAACCTGGAAGACATTAAGTTAAGTGAAGTAAGCCATTCACTGAAGTACAAATACTGCATAATCTCACTTTTATGGAGTATCTAAATAGTCAAACTTGGAGCATCTAGGTGGCTCAGTAGGTTGAGTGACAGACTCTAGACTTCACCTCAGGTCATGATCTCAGGGTCATGAGGTCGAGCCCTGCAATGGCTCTGTGATGAGTCTGGAGCCTGCTTAAGATTCTCTCTCTCTCAAAAAAAATTAACAGTCCAACTTAAAGAAGCAAAAGTAGCATGGGGAATGGCAAAATGGAGATGTTATTCAATGGGTATAAAGTTTCAGTTATGCAATGTGAATAAATTCTAGAGATCTGCTGTACAGATTTATAGTTGACAATACTGTAGTTAATACTATTGTTAATAATGCTATATTGTAACAATACTGTATTGTCTTATGGTTAAAGATACTGTATTAGTTAGCAAAACTGTATTATACATTGAAAAATATGTTAATAGAGTAGATCTCAAGTGTTCTTGCTGCAAAAAGGGAAGTAGGAGCAAATGTCTAGATGTGATCGATTTGCTTATTCCCTTGATTGTGCTGATATTTTCATGGCTAAGTGTGTATCTTAAGATCTATCAAACTGTATACATTAAATATATGTCATTTTCTTGTATTTCAATTTTACCTCATTAAAGCTGTTTAAAAAACACACAAGGAATTACTATAATTTTCACATACCATGAAGCCAGGCAAACTGAGTGCATAAACATTTTTATTTGATTAAAAAGAATACCCAAAGAATGAGGTAGTTTGTTTTTAATTTAACATTAATTTGAAAGGGGATAAAAAACTACTTTTGGTTTAGATGATGGCTGCGGAAAACATTTCCCACATACATAATTTTCTTAGTAATTAGATGAATACGGATTATTATGTACCTTATATCTATCCATCAACATGAACTTTTAATTTTCATTGTAAAGCCTGGAAGGAAAATTGTAGCAGATGGTAATAAGCTATTGATGATATCAGGATACAATCTAGAATTCATATCTTTAAGTTAAGAACATATGAATCATTTATTTTTTTCATTCAGGTAACTAACATTTATTTATTTATTAATGTTTATTTATTTTTGAGAGACAGAATGTGATCGGGGTTTGTTTTGGTTACTGGTGGGGTTGTTTTTTCAGTTGGTATTTTCTATGAAATATTGCCACCGTTTCCACAAGGATACAATATTTTTAATAAATGTGCTGCTGCCTTCAGTTGATTGGTCCACAGGAGGGTAGATAAACCAGATGAGTTCGAGCAGTTTCTCATTTAGGATTATTATTCTTGGCCTGGTCCAAGAGTATAAGGTAAAGCTTTTTCCAGCAATTAAATTTATGAGATGAGAAATTCAAAAGCCATCAGAGGACTCATTTTGTATTATGAGAAGAAAGGCTGAGAGAGTAAAAATAATGAAGTAGATTCAAAGAGAAATACAGAGAGGAAGAAACGGAGAGAAGCTCAATCTTGACCTTGTTCAAGTTCTTGGTTCCAGTTGTTCTGAAGATTAGCTCTCCTCAAATTTCAGCTATGGTCTCATTCACTACTGTTTATATTTAATACAATATCCTTCAATGCATTGAAGTCTATATAGATTGGATTCCTACTAGTTAGGAATAAAAACTCTAGTTAACATTGTTCTTAACATTTCTCTCATATTTATAATGAAAAAAAATCCTGTTGGGATGGATATAAATACTTTTTATTTATTTAAAAATATGATTCTAAATGTGGTAGACCCAACAAATTAACATCAGAAATCTTCCTGTGTTCTATATAGGATTAATTGTCTTGCAGTTGGATTTATATAGAATGAACTGCATGTAATTCATCCTGTATAAATAGGACATCTCATTAGGACAAACATTTGGACAGATATGTCATTCAGCAGAACATATATAAAATCAAACAAATTGAAGGAAGGAATTTCAACTAGTGTGATAGCCAGAATAAGGGTACACCTAAACATGTCCATGTCCTAATCCCTGGAATCTCTGAGCGTGAAGATTGCATTGTTGAAAGAAAATGAAGCTGGCACACAGAACTAAGATTGCTAATTATCTGACCTTCAGATAAGGAGATTCTCCTGGATTATCCAAATAGGCCCAAAGTAATCAAAAAGGCCCTTAAAAGTAAAAGTAGTCAGGAGAGGATTATGGGGAGATGTGGCCATGGAAGAAAATCACAGAAAGCTTCACCCTTGCAGGCATTCGAGTTGGAGGAAGGGGGCCTGTAGAAGTTGGAAAAGACAAGGAAACAGATTCTTCCCCAGAATCTCCCAAAAGGAACACAGCCTACCAACACTGACTTTAGGTCAATGAGACCTGACCCACAGAAATTTGTGATGTTTTAAGCCATTATTTTAGTGGCAATTTATAATGGCAGTTATAGAAAACTAATACAAACCAAGTAGTTCCAAATTCATATAGAAAAAATTGAGTAATTACACCCATAGGAAGTAAATCTTTTTTCTAATGCTCAGTGATAAAAAATCATCTTCTGGTACCTTTTAAGTAATAAAAATTATAAATATTTTGGGGCACCTGGGTGGCTCAGTCAGTTAAGTGTCCAACTTTGGATTAGGTTGTGATCTCACAGTTCATGGGTTCGAGCCCCGTGTCTGGCTCTGTGCTGACAGGTAGCTCAGAGCCTGGAGTCTGTTTTAGATTCTGTATCTCCCTTTCTCTCAGACCCTCCCCTGTTCATGCTGTTTCTCTCTCTCTCTCAGAAATAAATAAAAAAACATTAAAATTTTTTTCAAAAAAATAATAAATATTTTCTACAGTATAATAAGACTACAGTGGTAATGGAGATAACTTTGAATACATCTCACAAAGATAGGTAAGGAAAGCCACCAAAGGAAAGGTATCTAAGCCCAGACTGGCAGACAGAGAATATCTCTGGGATAAGTGGTAGTGATATCCAAGCAGTGACATGAGGATGATAAAATCTTTGTCACATGGGTGGAGATAGGGTGTTGAAAGGACAAACTACCATGTGAAAAGCCTGGAAATTTAAATAAAGCATGATAGTCAAGAAATAAGATAAGTTCACACTAACAGGATCCAAAGTGGCAAAAGATGATGCTAATTTAAAGGCTGATTTTAAAAGAGACCTGTGTTTCTAATTCTTTCGAATCATTATTCCTTGTGACTTGAAAATTAATTACATATGGGTAAGGTAAATGTGAGGAAAAATTGTTAATTTCCTATCAGTACCAAATCACGAGGCTATCCAGTTTTCCTGACTCTGAGCAACTGTCATTCCTACTATCTGTATTTCCAGACAAATATGCACTACAGTCCTGTGACATTTTGTCTATTTTAAGAAACTGATGCCACCAAATTCATTTCTTTATAAACAGAATCAAAGCACATAATTACAATTTCAGAGATTTCCATCACATTAGCTATTCTGAACACTTACACTATCATTCTAGAAACACCAATTGCAACAGAAAAATAGTAACCCATTAAATTTGTAAGTCCCAAAATACCTGAAGCATCTGTCTTTTAAGATGAACTTAGAGGAGAAATTACCCAGAATATAGACTTGGTGACAATCTGTCATCAACAGTAACCCAAACACATTAAGTGTTTTTATATGTGCTTTTTAAGTGTCAGTAAAGATGACACATGCTGGGCATAGGATAGCAGCTGCCACCAGTGGAAACTGCCTTGTTTTATCTTTCCCTCTTTCATGGTTTACTTTTCACTGACCAGAAGATGTTACAGCCACAGACTTAAGAAACCGTTTAGAGAACGTCTCTGTATACTTTATAAACATTGATTTCATGGAGAATGCTTTGCAATATCCTGTGTGTCTTTTGTATTTTCAAACTGAGTCAATCTCATCTAAATATGTCTACCTAAGATAGTCATCTGAGGGCCAAAATGTGTTAGTTAATATCGAAACTGATATTTGAAATGGAAACTAAAAGGAAGGAACAATATAAATTTACTTTTACAAATTTGTCCATCATCCTTCTACAGGGGCCATCTTATCTCTGTATGGTTCAGATTTTAGTATGGGTGCTGCTGAAACGAGCACCAGAAAGTTTACTTTTAAGAGCACTAATCTTATGTTTCAGGCAAATAGAAATTTGGGGCAAACGGCACCATGTCAGTTGTAAGAAATCGAAAAAAATTGATGTGGCAAATATTGGACAATCTGACACCTGGACATGGTTTTTTCTTTAACAACATCTATTTTAGCTACAATAATTCTTCCTCTCATGTTTCCAGGACCCTCCCAGAGTCAATGACTTGGAAAATTGTGAAGAAGATAGGTTTTCTGGGTACCCGATGCGTTCTTATTTTCTTTTCCAAACCTCCCTTCTTCCCGGCCCTCGTCTCTAGAGAGTAGTATTTGTGTACTTGTTTGCTTTTTGTTTTTCCTTTAGAAAAATAAAAAAGAGAACAATTTATTCAATGATATATTTCTTCTTTTCTTCTAGTGTTTTCTTCAGCAAAATCTAACTAAGTTTAATTCTGGAGAATGAACTTTCTGTATTGGCCTATCTCTTTTTTTCAGGGAGCAGTTTTCCCTGTGAAAACAATTCTTTGGTGGACATAAGAATTCTTATTTTCTATTTCTTCAACTTTTTTCTTCTTGTGAGGAGAAGAGTGATGATTTCTAAACTCTTTACCTGTCAGACTGGAAACCAGAAGTCTATGATGTATTTCTTTTAAATATTTATTTATTTTTGGGAGAGTGCAAGTGGGGGAGGGGCAGAAAAAGGAGAGAGGGTGACAGAGGAACCAAAGAAGGTTCTGCACTGATACGCTGACAGCAGAGAGCCCAATGCGGGGCTCAAACTCATGAACCAGAAGATCAGGACTTGAGCCGAAGTTTGATGCTCAACCAACTGAGCCACCCAGGTGCCCCAACCTGTGATGTGTTTTTGATGTTAAAAATCACTACAGATCTCTGCTTGATGGTACTTTATGCATTTATTCAAATAGCCTAAGAAATGAGAATCAAGTACTGTGTATTAAACTACTGTATAATAATATATTATTTTCACAAAGGCCTCTTCAAGTTTTAAAGAAGAGTATATCATGTGAAAAGAACATACACTCAATGCATATGAATTTGGTCAACATTTTTAACCTCTTGGTTGCCTAATTCCCCTCTGCTTGGTGTTGTCCCCTTACTGAGTTGAAGTATGAATATGCTAGGTCTCTTCCAGTTATCAGCAATTCAGAATATTTCAAAAATCCACCTTTTTTGGTGTAAAATATAAAAATTTGGAAATATGGATTTATCTTGATGGATTTCATTAGAAGAACATGAACAGTCATCTGACAATATCATAGAATATAAACTACATACTGAATATCTTTTAAAATTAAAAATAGACATATCCTCTGATGTGGCAATTCTACCTTTAAGAATTGCTCTTACTAATGCATTAGCACATATATAAAAGATTAAGCATAAGAATATCTACAATGGTTGCAAACAGCCTCAATATTAATGTAAAAGTATTGGAAACAATCTAATACTTATTCACAACAGTCTTGCCAAGTAGTCCATGGTAAACATTATTGTCACAACAAAGAAATGGAAGTAACAGGAAACAGGTAAGTAATACCTAATTAGTAGTACCCTAGTTGCCTACTCTTAATCCAATACATCAAGTTATGTTCTCTAGAATTAAGTATTCACTTAGTTCTATTATTTTAGTTTAATGAAGATTTTCTTTTTTCTTTACTTGAATTTCTAAGTCTTTTATTATTCTTTCCCCTTTAATGTCCTCAAGTTATGGCTAATGCATCTAAGAATAAAAATATGGACTTTTTATTTTCATCAAACTTTCTCTGAGTACATCCTAACATTGTAGGAATATATAATTTCTGATTAATAGTGTGTATTAGTTTCCTTAGTTTTTTAGTATCACTTGTGCTTGTAATGTTTAAATTAACATTACTTCACACTTTGGAAAAGTAGCATTTTATTTGACATTTTCAAAGAGCAGACATAGTCCTTTGCTTACTAACCTTTAAAAAAATGATGATGTCATTTTGACTAGTGATGACATTTTGACTAATCATTTCAACAATGACCCTTTCCACTTTAATATACTCTTACCTTCAATGTGGACAAAAGTGACATATTCTTTGCATTTTTATAATACCTTTTTTCCTTATTTTTTACAATTATTTTTTGCATTGTGTCCCTCACCTGGCACTGTCTTTAATATTTGTTTAAGGAGAAACAATTTCTACCATAGAACATAACAATTAACATCTTTGAACAAAGTTACATGGCATCGAATGTTTATTTATGGTAAGACTTTTACATTACATTAAGTCAACAAATTATTTTTGTTAAATGATCATAAGATGAAGTAAAATGATAATACTCATGGGGATTTCCTGGGGATAGTGGAAACAGTCTATTTTTTATTTTCTTTTTTAAAAAATGCTTATTTATTTATCTTGAGAGAGACAGAGTGCTAGTAGGGGAGAGTTAGAAAAAAGAGAGAAAGAGAGAAAGGGGGAGAGAGAGAGAATTCCAAGCAGGCTCCATGTTGTCAGTGCAGAGCCTGACATGGGGCTTGATCTCAGGAACCATGAAATCATGACCTGAGCTGAAATCAAGAGTTAGATGCTTAACTGACTAAGCCACCCAGGTACCCCAATGAATTTTTCCCCATTCAAATTGATGTGAATTATAAGCTCAACTTTAAGCCACTTGAGGGGCGCCTGGGTGGCTCAGTTGGTTAAGCATATGACTTCAGTTCCAGTTATGATCTTGCAGTTCTTGAGTTCCAGTCCTGCCTTGGGCTCTGTGCTGACAACTCAGAGACTGGAGCCTGCTTCAAACTGTGTCTCCCTCTCTGGCCCTCCCCAGCTCTCACTCTGTCTTTCTCTCTCTCTCTCAAAAATAAATAAACATTTAAAAAAATTAAAGCTACTTGATAAAGTACTACTATCTTTCAAATGAATATTACAAATTAAATATTCCAAACCAAAAAGTTGAATGTAGTCCTATTCAGCAGACTCTTTACAACATCCATTTCCACTAAGTTAAAAGTCAATGTGATTTGGAAGTTCACAAGCAGATAATGTTAGGAATAATGATAATAGTAATATTAATATTAGCAATATCTCCAAAGAGACACAAGTTCAGTTTAGAACCTTGTAATGTCTCATCAGGTGGTAGTGTCTATTTTCCGTCTTCCCAAATATGGCTGGACATTTTAACTGTTCCAGTGAAATGAATGTGCAGAAAGGGATAATGCTGTGGGACCTCTAAGACGAAGACCAAAAGGGCTATAATGAAGTTTTTTCTCTCTCTTTGGCTCTCTCACTCCAGGCACTGAACCCATATCCCATGAGCTGAGGAAGCCCAGGGCATACTGAGAAATCACACATAAGTTTTCCAGCCAATTGTTCCAGAGAGGTCTCATTTGACAACCAGCTTCAAACATTAGACATGTCAGCCTTCAGATGATTTCAACTCCTAACCTTTAGACCACCTCGGTTCTGAGCAGATGTCAGGTTGATGCACAAAATAAAAGTTTGCTATTGTTTTAAGCCACTCAGTTTTGGGGTAATTGTTTATTCAGTCATAGTAGCACCAGGCATTCTTATTGTTTTTCTGCTCCTTCAGAATATAAATAAACCCCATAACAGCAAGAATGAAATCTGTCACATGTGCCCAGTGGCTGGCACATAGAATATATTAAGTAAAAATCAAGTGAATTAATGAATAGAATCTTGACTGAACCATCTTAATACTGAAAACTTTCAAGAATGTTGTGATGCATCTCAAAGTCCTTCTTGCCTCAAAATAAATATTTATACTAGAAAAAAAGTTTCTCTCTTTCTTTGTTTACTGTTACATACTGGATTTTTCTTAGAAGTCAGTTAAGTTGCTAGGAAACATCGATTAATAGCATTAATAATAGCCATAAAAGACTCCAAGTTAAGCCTTTCCTGTGTCTTTCCAAACCTTGGAACACATTGTTCTTGCTCAGGAAGCAAATTTTTCTCAGCCATTCATTTCATCAAACCCTCTTTAAACTTTTCTCTTCTTGAAAGCTGACACCAGTTAAATTTTCTCACTGACTGCTTTTTTATACGTTTGGTACTTTGGAAGTATATTCATTTTTTTTTACTGTGATTTGCAGAGGAGTGATTAATTTAGGCATTTTTCATGGATTTTCCATACTTTTCAAAATCTGAAGACATCAGGAATATGCAAAAGAATGAAGCCATAAGTCTCTGTTTTGCTGTTTCAATCACATATCATATTCCCCTGGCAAGGAGGCAAATCAGGCAACATTATTATTTTCTACAGATTTTATGTAGCATTTCAATATCTGTCCTCTACCCCAATGGTCACATCCTCTATTAAATGAGGGATGAGTGGATTCTACCATATTGATTGTTGTGTCAGCCAATACAGTTGTTTGCTTTTCCACTTTAACCTGCTCATGTAAGTGTTGTCCTTTGTTGGATTTTATCACTGTTCTTTCATTTCCTGTAATTTACCCTAACACCAGGCAGTCTCATATGGAAGACCTTTCTAAAGGTTAGGGAGTAGCAGAATGCAATTGCCACAGAGGCCTGTAAATAACTATAATCCAATGGCAGACATCACTCCTCCTAAACATGCATCAGCATTTCCCAGGGAAGGTGACTTTTCACTGCCTATTTTTTTCTCTTCAGACTTGGGTCCCTTGTCAGGTTGCTCAAGCCTCTCTTTTCCCTTTGCTAAGCCCCAGCCCACAGTCTAGTTATCCTGGGCATTTCCATTTTCCTTTTCCCAACCATGTGTCTAAACACTGTATCCTCATCTGAAAACTCACAAATTTTTATTATGGTTCTCTATGGAGTGAGACTAATTTCCTGGGTGGTTGGATACCTGCACAATGTCAAAAAAAAAAAAAACCAAACAAACCTTATAATGGGTTAAAACTGATGTCTTATAGAGGAAAGAAGAGGATGAGATTCTTTTCCTCCAGATAAATTATAATGATATCATCCATGAACTATGGAAATATATTCTGCTTCTTTTATCGCTCTTCCCATGCACTAGCAAGTATGTTGAGTGAAGTACTAAAAAATAATACATGACTTGGGGCTCCTCGGTGGCTCAGTCGGTTAAGCTCCGACTTCGGCTCAGGTCATGATCTCAGGTTCGTGGGTTCAAGCCTCGTGTTGGGCTCTGTACTGACAGTTAACTCAGAGCCTGGAGCCTGTTTCAGATTCTGTGTCTCCCTCTCTCTCTGACCCTCCCCTGCTCACACTGTCTCTCTCTCTCAGAAGTAAATAAAATGTTAAAAAAATTTTAAAAATAATACATGACTTAGAAGTATAAGTCTAGAAATCCCATAGGAATTTACTCTGTGATTCCATTAAGACTGGTATTGTTGAAGAATTTCACTGCATAGAAATTTATGAAAATATTCTCAATTTTTAATATTATCAGCTAGAATTTGAGAAATATGGTATTTCAGGAATTTCCTTCAGAATATATATGTTTGCAAATGATGGGATTTTATAGTTAAAAATAGTTTTCAATGCATTTGTGTATATAAATGTATAAAAGCATAGAATCTGTGTCTTGAGTTTTAGAAAAATCATAATCCTTTCATTAACATTTGCATATAGGAAATGAGGGAAACACTCATTAGGCTGCACCTGGGTAACTCTTATTCCTTTTCCTTAATACACAAACTTAGAGCTCTTCTTTATACATGGGCCTGACTTCTCAAATTGCCTTGTGGTCATCAGAAGGAGAAATCTTGTGAGAAAGTGGAACAGGGGAAGGACCTTGGTACCCTAGGGTCATAGAAAAGACTGCTACATTGCACAACCCCAAACATACTATTCACATCACGGCTATAAGCAGTGAATATGGATGAGTAAACTTTAAAAGGTTATTATAAGAGATTTTAACAACATATATCTGAATAGGATAATATTATCTGTAAAATAAAACTTTAACAGTAAACTTAATTTATCTATCACTTCCTTTCTCTAATTAAAAGAAACATGGCACAGCACTTCTTCACTAATATCTGTAATATAAAGCATACTACTAAATATACATTTAACAGAATCAGTAGACATTGAAGAGGAAGAAGAAGCAAACATGACTTGTCAAACTTGAATTATAACTTAATATATTAAAATCCATAGTCTGAGTACAAAGAGAACTTATACCTTAAGAAAGCTTCTTATTTCACTATACAAAGGGAATTAAGAGTAAAATGTCTCAACTCCCTATTACAACCCATACATGTTCATGTTTCTGTATCTACACCCACTCTTCCTTTTCTTGCTCCATATTATTGCTACTTCTTCCTGCAGTGCTATTTTCTGACCTAAGTACCATACCTGCTTTTTATATATTTTTAACCTCTCCCTCCCTATTGTCTGTCTCTTGATCATGAAATCTATTCAAAAGTGCCTCATTTTAGTACATTCTTCTAAGCAAGACAAAATAAAACTATATCTTTCCATCTCCATATTTTATTTTATTTAAAACAATTTTTTTAATGTTTATTTACTTTTGAGAGAGAGACAGAGTATGAGCAGGGGAGGGGCAGAGAGAGAGGGAGACATAGAATCCAAAGCAGGCTCCAGGCTCTGAACTGTCAGCACAGAGCCAGACGCGGGGCTCAAACCCATGATCTGCAAGATCATGACCTGAGCCAAAGTAGGACGCCTAACCAACTGAGCCACCCAGGCGCCCCCCCCCATATTTAAGTTACCACCATTGAGCTTCACATTCTTTTAAATTTTTTTTTAAGTTTATCTATTTATTTTGAGGGGCACCTGGGTGGCTCAGTCAGTTAAATGCCCTACTTAGGGGTATCCAACTTCAGCTTAGGTCATGATCTCATGATCTGAGTTCAAGCCCCATGTCAGGCTCTGTGCTGACAGCATGGAGCCTGTAACCTGATTCAGATTCTGTGTCTCCCTCTCTTTCTTCCCCCTCCCCTGACCATGCTCTCTCTCTCTCTCTCTCAAAAATAAATAAACATTATTTATTTTGATAGAAACTGAGACAGGGTGAGTGGGGGAGGGGCAGAGAGAGAGAGGGAGAGAGCATCCCAAGTAGGCTTTATGCTGCCAGCACAGAGCCCCATGTGTGGCTTGAACCCAGAAACCATGATATCATGGCATGAACCTAAACCAAGAGTTGAATGTTTAACTGACTGAGCCACCCAGGAACCCCTTGCTTCACATTATTATATAGTTAATCTTTTCTTTTTCTTTTTCTTGTTTTTTTTTGAGTATTTTATACTTACTGACTTTCTCATACTTACATTCATTCTTCAACTCAATACTTTTCATTTCTTCCCTCCCAGTCTACTCAATCCACCATCATCTAGGCCATCAATCCTTTATATCACCTAATCTTGGTATGAATGACCCTGTCCTGATCCTAACTGAAATCTTCAGTATTTGGTACTGTGGACCAATTCTTCATTACCAAAACTTTCCCCTTACTAATATTCCAAGAAACCAGACTCTTCTTTTTCCTTCTTCAATTAGAATACTCTTCCTTGGTTGGTTCTCCCTCTCTTTGTCTCTCTTCCTTGATGATTTTGCCTACTTCCATAGCCTCAGCAACCATTTACACGGCCATGATTTCCATATTCCCACCTCTATCTTGGCAAAGCTTGAAATAATAGTATCCAGCCTAATGACTGACCTCTCCATCTGAAAACCCCTTGTATGGGAACTGGCATAAATTGCTTAAGAAGTACGTTGAAAGAAAAAGTGATTCATAAGGGAACACTAGAGATTGGGGAAAAAATATATTAGCAGTGGTATCTGTAACAGATGGGAACTAATATATCTCTTTTTTATACAATATTAATTTTAGGGGAAAAGCAGATAGTTTTTATATATTTATGCTTTTTAAAATATTTATTCTTTGAAAGATAGAGAGAGAGCACAAGCAGGGAAGGGCCAGAGAGAGAGAGAGAGAGAGAGAGACATAGAATCTGAAGCAGGTTCTTGGCTCTGAGCTGTCAGGACAGAGCCTGATGAGGGGCTCAAATTCATGAACTGCAAGATCATGAACTGAGCTTAAGTCAGATGCTTAACCAACTGAGCCCCCAAGGTGCTCCTCTATGTTTACTTTTATTGACCTTTCTGATGAAATGTTCCACAAGGTTTCTATCAAGTTACAAAAGCACAGAAAAACTTTATAGAATAGCTTCTCTAAGGAGCTCCTGATAAACAGAGTGGGTCAAACAGTATGTGAATGCAATTGGGTGCTCTTTAATGTAAATCTTTATTACCCAAATTTTGCATTTCCAAATGTAGCCTATATTGATGGACTTGTAAGCAGGTGAATATGTGGACCAGAATCCAAACGAACAGTAGTTAACTAAAAAAAGCAAAACAAAACAAAATAAAACAAAGATGGCCCTAGACATCCAGGCATTCATCTGATAAACCAAGATGTATTGCATTTATGTATGAGTAAAGTGAAAGAGAGAGCTATGAGTTACATCCAGAAATCCAGAATCAAGTCCTTGTGGCAGAAAATCCTAGAAAAGAACCAGAATGGGTCATTTCACATAGAATAAAATTGAGGAATATGATCTTGCCAAGTCCACGCTCACACTAAAGATCACTGGAGCTTATATCCCCTGAATTCCAGTTTATTTTTCAATCTCACTAATTAATTACTGAAAAGCACTTAATTCCCTTTAGCTTACTAAGATAAATACCTATGGGAACCAAATTTCTGAAAAATACCATTAGCAAATTTTCTTATGTAAATGAACTATATTGAGCCAATTAAGAGATTTGAGAAATTTCTATAGTTATCAAACCAATAAAAACATTGGGAAAGCTGATAACTTTACATTTCTGGTTTTACATAGCATCTTTTGTTGTACAGTATGGAATGAATATTTATTCTATTTAAGATTTTTCTTGAAATTGGGCATGGTTGCAAATAAAAAAACTTTTATAGCCTGCTGTATACTGACAGGTGATATATGTAGGCTCTCTTGACAATGAAGTATGATTCAAAACAGGAACCATACAGCTGTTTTGAACATCCCAATTCTAGGATCTAATATATATTTATGTATTTTTAGTTATAATTTGAACTGAATTAAAATATCACTGGCATATATAAAAAGAATCTAATGTGATCTCTTTTTCTCTCATCTCTCTTTCTCATAAATGCCACTTCCATATTGGAGCCTTTCCTTACTAATCAGAATGAAATTACAGAGTTATGACATAGCAACGAACATTTCTGAAACCCTCTAGTATTAGTTCATCATTGATTTTGCCATGTAGTATGTAATACATTTCCATCTATTTATCAGAGAAAATCCTAAATAATCGATATATGGATATATCTAAATGTTCTTCTCAATTTTATACAACAGCATGTAGGCATGTTTGTTAAATTGTGCAAAATAAGACAATAGAATTGACTGTAATATTGTACGATTCAAGGAGTTTATAACTGTTATAATGTTCATAACTGTTTAGGGCTCAGTTGATTCCCAGAAAGAAAGAAAAAAAAGTACATGTCAAGTCTGTAGGTAATAAAGCATGTCTGGAAATAGTAAAATAAATCACCATAGGAAGATGAATTGTTGAATGAAAGGTTAGAGAACTTTTCCTTGTATAACAATCAGGAATTCACTGAATAAAACAAATTACCCTCTGTCAGCCATTTGAATAGTGGCCTCAGAGAAATAAAAGGGTTTTAAATATAAAAGAAGCCTGTAAAATGTGCATAGGGAACTGCTTTGTACATCAGATGGCATGATAATAAATTTCATATTTCTTAAGCTTACTCTAAATAACATTTCTTTGCTTTAAAAACTTTATTAAAATAGGGACACGACAGTTTTTTAAGTATGGGAATAAGTCCTTAAATTTGATTTATTCTTGAATAAATAGATCAACATAGATTTGGAAGAAAGAACTCATCATTTTGTATAAGTAATGGCAAGATGAAATAACTATGGGCTTTGGCGAACAAAAAGAAGTATAACTTTTACATATATAAGTTTCTAACAGTTAAAATAAATTTGATTAGATCACCTAAACACTCAGAATGTGAATTTCTTAAAAGATGTTATAGATATATTGGTTGATTACATTTTTATAAGTGAAATTATAATTCTCATAAAAGATAAAACACAAATTTGCAAAAACATTTTCATTAAAAGATCAATGGTCCCATGTCTGTTTCCATTTTTGAACAGTTATTGATAAGTATGTTCATTTTAATTCTCTCAATTAAACTGTATCTTGTCATTTTTGGGGATACTGAAGTATTATTTTGTGTTCCATTAAAGGACAGACATTAGCTGCCTTTGATTCATAAACTAAACTCACTGATATCACAGACTTTCCCATGGGGGTTTGGATGAACCTGAGCTATGGCAACTATTAAGTCAACACAAAATAGATCTGGGTTTTCTGCCTCAGATTTAAACTGACCTTGAGTTCTGTACACCCTTGAATTGACGAATCAATTACAATGCTCCAAAATCACCTTGGCTCCCTCCCACACTACTTCCTTTCCCTCTTGTTTATGCCCAAAATACACAGGCAGCCAGACAGTATACCTTGAGGAGCCAGACAGGATGTCAGCCAGCCATGGTTCTTTTGAGCTAACCATTCTAAATGTGAAAGAGAGAAGATATATCTCCTGAATACTATAAGTGTCCTGCCAGCAGCCACTTCCATTATGCTTCTTCCCTGGAATCCATAATGATGTCTTTCTTTTTAGATTTTCTATAAAATTTGTTGCCAAGTAATAATTCTCAATATTTGTAATATCATGAAACATATAATATGTATATGGAACAACAGGATCAACAGAGGGCCTCTGGCTTTCCTGAGGCTGAGGGATTAATATCTTCCCCAATTTGAAAAGTTCTGACTTAGAAAAATGATGAAACAATATGTTGCATATATTTTAATTATTTCATATATAGTAATTTTGTCTTCCAAAAATGTATTCTTTTAATGTTTATTTATTTTTCAGACAGAAAGAGAGACAGAGTGTGACTGCAGGAGGAAGAGAGAGAGGGAAACACAGAATCTAAAGCAGGCTCCAGACTCTGAGCTGTCAGCACAGAGCCGGATGTGGGGTTCAAACTCATGAACTGTGAGATCATGACCTGAGTCAAAGTCAGATAGCTAACCAACCTCGCCACCCAGGCACCCCCAAAAATGTATTGTTTGAAAATATCCTCCATATTTTTGTTATTTCCCATATTCACCTGTACACTACTGGTTCCACGTGGGAGGGGGGAGGGGTGGGGAGAAAAAGAAAGAATGAAAGAGACGAAGAGAGAAGAATCAACAAACTCCTTTATTAACTAACTGGTTCTACTTGATGAAAAAGTGATATAAGTTCATTGCTCCCTATAGTCATTATCTATACTATAACTTTAGAAATTGCATTTTTCTGCTTGTTTAATCATAACTGGAAAATATAATTTTAATGAACTTCATTTTTGGCTTTCATGTGTTTAAAATTATTATAATTGCATTCTCAAAAGAGGATTAAGTGCCTAGTCTATTTTCAAAGAACTTACAAGTTAAGATGATAGCTCAGTAGAATTTACCATAAATTGTTTTACCATAAATTGTTACCCTCCTTGCCTCTCCTCTCCCCAGTAAAGCTTCTGATAAATGCCTTCACAGAATGGTCATAAATTTACACCTTTGATCTTTCTATCAAAACTGATTATATAGTGTCTAATACCCAGAACAATTTCCATCTAATTTTTACAATGACATTTATCAGAATAATGTTCCTTGACATTTACCACAAATTGTACTATTTAGATTTTGTACCCTGGATCTTTAAAAAAAAAATAATCTCAAAGTATTTGCTGTCCTAGTACATTGTACATACTGTACATGTACTTTGATTAGTTTTGCAATTTCTTTCTTTAAATTTGATAACTCTTTACAAGAATCTAAGGTAGTGGATTAGGTAGAATTTTTATTAAAACTGGCATTTCTCTGATAAACTTCTCCATTATTTAGAGGGTGACCAACTTTCTTATATACATTAATTATAAGATGCCCAGGAACTTCTCTTGCAAGTATAAAATACAGACAAGATGGAACATTAGAATTCTCCCTCAAAGACTGTCAAGGGGAAATAACGAGAACCATTTCAATAGCCCATATATTCCGTGGCATGATTTTAGAGCTTTTGGTGTTTGGTTGTGCTGCTGATTTTCAGAAGTGGCAATAAAGCTCTGCTTAGTCTTTTGATGACAGCAGTATACACGGTATGGTGGCAGTTTTGAGAACTTTGTAAACTTATTCTTTGACAATAATAGTATCTCAAAGAGATTATTACACATTAAAAGTGTTTTCTAGCTAATAATAAACTGTAAATTGGTGAGATACAGAAGGAAGAACAATAATCTGAGACCATGAGATTTTAATTCCAGATACAGATTTCCTTTACTTAACTCTTGCAATTTTATGTTGAAAATAAGAGTTTGTCACATAGTCTCTATTTTCCTTAAAACTGCAAATCTAATGATTACATTTCTCCAGAGCCAAAAAACATGATCAAATAATCAAAATGGATCCTATACATATTTTTGCTGTTCAAGGAGACATGGAAAAGTAAATAGCTTGTTCCATGCATCGAGGAAGATAATTCAATTCAGCAAATGCTTATTTATAAATTCCTATGGGCTTAGTGTGGTCAAAAGAGTTATATTGGTCTAAGCTGCTAATTCAAAGTCCTAGGAAGAATCATAGCTAGACTCTGTGAATGATTTTAAATAAATGATACTTTTTTCTGATTCACTTCTGAGGGATAATGGAAGCAATATCAATTTCTAATTGTTCAAAAGAATAATGAGAAAATGCAATACAATCATACTGGAAACAAAATTTGAAACGCATTTTGAAGCAATTTGAAATATGAAAAGTAAACTAAAAACTAGAACTGTATGGTTTTATATAAAATATAAAAATTGTCATTATTTTCCCCATAACATTACTAAAAAAATATATTTGAAATAAAAACCGAATCAAAATCCAAGCTCTGCTCTAACCAGATATAAGATCTTTGACAATCTATTTAATTTCTCTGTGTCTCATTTCTTACATACATAAGAGCTTAAAACAATGTACTTGCCAAATTGGTAAACATAAAATATAAGTATATAAAGTTACTTGTATTCAATGAATAGCTAGTAGAGTTCCATTCCCTTCCCCCTTGACTTAAAAATTATATAAAGGTGGATGAACCTAGAGGGTATTATACCAGGTGAAATAAGTCAGACTGAGAAAGACAAACACCATATGATTTCCCTGATATGTGGAATCCAAAAAGGAGAAAAAAAAAGAACAACAACAACCAAAAAACAAACAAACGAAAAGCAAAATTAGATTTATAAATACAGAGAACAAATGGATGGTTGCCAGAGGGAAAAGTTAGGGGGATGGGCAAAATGAGCACGGAAGAGGGGGAAATACAGGCTTCCTCCTACAGAATGAATATGTCAAGGGAATAAAAGGCACAGCATAGACAATGTAATCATTGATACTGTAATAAGGTTGTATGGTGACAGATGGTAACTACACTTGAGGCAAGCATAGCATAATATAGAGAGAACTTGAATCACTATAGTGTACACTTGAAACTAATATAACATTGTGTGTCAACTATACTCAGATAAAATAAATAAAATTATATGGGGGTATAGAAGGTCTTTTTACTATGTCAACTTTAAAGCATTTTAAGATATGCTATCCAATAACCATTATAGTTTTTGAAACTTCCAGGGGGAGTTCACACTCACTCTTAGTCACTTGTTCCAGTTTACTAAACCACAAAGATAAGCAGTTCTTTCTTCTGCCTAGAATACATTGAACCTAAAATAAGTAAAACATATTTTTCTGCACTGTTCTCAGCTTATCAGATCCCACTTTACAATGACTAGTGCTTATTCGCCAAAAGATACATCCATACTTTTAAATCTTTTCAGTATATAGTTAGTTCTTAGGGTGATAAAAAGAAGGAGTAATGAAATAATTTAAACATCATCTATATTCGATTTTGGATTCCGTTAGTTTTTGCTTTTCTTAAGATTTACATTCTTAATTATGTTTTGCTCAGACTAATATTCAAATTAGGTTGATTCCCTAAGCATAATTATCACAGATAAGGAAAACAGCTTAGAAGAGTGCTGGATGATTGAAAAATATCTGTACTTTACACTAATAATGAAAATATGAAAAAAACCCATAATTACATGTAATTCACACATTAGATTGCCTACCTGTAGTGAATAAAAGGTGAATAAGTCATCTATCAAAATACTAATAAAATATACATTTCAGCACTTAATTACTACCCAGCACTCAAAATTAATCTCACTTAATGCCACAATCATCCTACTCTTATAAAAATTGCAGCCCCCAGAAAAAATCAGTTATTTGTGCCAATAGAAAGTGGTGTTACCACAGAGATATATGTTTTTCTTACTGTTGTGGTTGTTTCATGCTGGATGGACAGTCATATTATAGTAGGAAAATTGTAATCAAGCTTACAACTCACAGGTCATTGGGCTTGCTTCAGGATAAGTGTTTTGGTAGGGGACAAGAAAAGAACTTGAGTTATGAGATGTAATAGAAAAACAAAAAAGGGTGAAGGGTTTAAGTACTTGACTGATTTTTGCATGGAAAGTTTTGGTGTGAAAAATTGACAATGTGCTGAATAGGTAATAACTAAAGTTCATATTACTGTCCATTAGCATTTATTCTAATCAGCTTATGATCTGGCCAAGAAGAGCAACACAGTCTAACAAGGATTCAAACACATTTTTAATTCCAGAATTCTCACTTAGCTGAAATTCCTCTGTCCAGAGTACAAAGTGATAGTGTAGTTCCCCAGTCAGTTTTCATTGTTTTTTACTAAATTACTTCGACTTTATTTCAATGTCCTTGAGTGCTTATTCTTTGGATTCTTGCTCTTATCTTAATTGTTCTCAAATGTACTGCAATAAATAATCCTATTGAGATAGAAGTAGCAAAGAAGTGAGCTCACAGTGAAAAGTTAAAGTTGATAGCACAAACATACAGGTACTTTGGTCATTGGATAGAGAAGCTGCTTTTGTTCTTTTTCTGACTAAAGGTCAAATTGGAATTTTATCCATATCTCAGCTAGTTGCTTTGGTTGCACTGCTAATGGTAGGCAAGGGCTAACCTGGGATTTCATGATTAGTAAAGTTAAAAAAAATCCAAATAAGCAAAATAAAATAGAATTTTATTTTCCCATAAAGTGGCCTTACCCTAACTCCCTACATTCTATCAGTAGCACTTAGTCTACTCACAGGATTCATGAGCAAATCCTGTCCAAAGAGGCAGGACTCACCAATTTCTGTCCCAGGTTATATGTATACCAAGATACGACACCTTTAGACACTGTAGTCTCTGGAGGAGGTCTGTGGTAATGGAGCTGTGGAACTACTTGTCCCACTTGTGTGCAGTCTTCTCCATTCACACTGGTAAACTGTCCAAGTACTACCACGTTCTCCTGTGCTTTGATGTAATAATATTTTAGAAGGCTCTAGAATAAGGATTTTTTTGTTGTGGTGGTTGCTTTTGTTCCAGTGAGGTTTAATGTCAAGGTGTAGGCACCAAAAAGTCAGGGGAAGATTGGTGCAAGCTTTTTTTTTTTTTTTTTTACATTTAGTTTTGAGAGACAGAGTAAGACAAAGTGTGAGCGGAGGAGGGGCAGACGGAGGAGACACAGAATCCAAAACAGAGTCCAGGCTCAGAGCAAGCTTTCAGCACAGAGCCTGACCCAGGGCTCGAACCGACAAACCCTGAGATCATGACCTGAGCCAAAGTCAGATGCTTAACCTTTTGAGCCATTCAGGCACCCTTTGGTGTTAGCTTTTGAACTTAGCAATTCATAGGCTCAAATCCGTTAAATTCGTGTTTCACCAATCACTTAGGATTCACTTATTTTAAAGAAAAAATTGATCCTGAACCTCATGATTTCATGTTGTGGCAGCCAGATTTATGAATATTGGACAAAGTAAACTATTCTAGCACTAGGTTTCTTACAGCTTTGGAGACTGGGAGTCCAAGATCAAGGTGCCAGCAAGATTGGTTTCTGATCGGGTCTCTCTCCTTGACTTTCAGATGAGTGCCTTCTCACTGTGTCCTCATATGACCTTTTCTCTAGAGAAAAGTGATTGACTATGTATATGTGGGTCTATTTTTGGACTCTCAGTTTTGTTTCACTTCCTTATATTTCTACCTTACACCATTATCACACTGTCTTGATTACTGAGAATTTATATTAAGTTAAAAATCAAGTAATGCCTGTTTTCCAACTTGGTTCTTATTTTGATTATTCCAATTCCTTTGCCTTACAAGATAAACTTAAAGTTAGCAAATCATTTTATTTAAAAAACTTATTAAGATTTTGGTAAGCATCACATTAAATTTATGGCAAAATTGGAGAGAATTGACGTATTACCGTTACATTTTCTAAACCATGAATGTGATGTATCTGGGAATTATTTCGTTTTATTTAATGCTCCTCAGCAATATTTTATGTTTTCAATGTACAAATCTTGCATATATTCCTACAATTGCATCCTTACTTTTTAAAGCTGATAATATAAATAGAATTTATATATCAATACTCATTTTAGGAAAGATATAGAGAAATGTAATTGAGCTTTATATATTGATCATGTATCTTGACATTTTAGTAAGTTCACTTTTAAGATTTATCAATGAGGCACACCTGGCTGGCTCAGTTGGTTAAGCATCTGACTTTGGCTCAGGTCATGATCTTACAGTTCAAGAGTTTGAGTCCCACATCAGGCACTGTGTTGACAGCTCAGTGCCTGGAGCCTGCTTTAGGTTCTGTGTCTCCCTCTCTGTCCCTCCGCTGCTCATGCTTCTTTTTTTTTTCTTTCAAAAATAAGTGAACATTAAGAAAAAGCAAGATTTATCAATGATTTTCATTTTCTTAGTGAATTCTACATATGTAATCATATCATTTACATATAAAAAAGGTTTAATATTTTCTTCCTAATGTGTGTAACATTTATTAATTTTCCCTGCATTAATCACTGACAAGGACCTCTGGTGCAATGTTGCATGAAATAATGAGATTAGTCAACTTTGCTTTGATTTTCATTTTAAATAGAAAGCAGAGTTTGTCCATTGATTGTGAGGTTGGTTGTATTTTTTTCATAGAAGCTCTTTATCAGGTGGCAAGATCTCATTTATTTCTAGTTTTCTGAGAATTTTTATTATTGATGAGGCCTGCTTTTGGTCAAAAGTGGGAATTTTTTTAATAAACTAATTTTTTATATAGATTTTGATCTTTGCATCTATTAAAATGGCAAACTCCAATGATGATGTAATGGATATAAAACCAATACTTCTTTCTAGGATAAACACTACTGGTAATTCTGTATTATTTTTGTATATTTTCTAATTTGATTTGGTAATGTATTTGAATAATTATTGTATTTATGTGAAGGAATATTTATTTATAGTTTTTTCCTGAAGATTGGTATCTATTTTGAGGATCATGATAGCATAAAGACGCTAATATTACCTTAATATTCTTTTTAATGTTTGTAAGATTTGTAATGGTGCTTGTAAGTCTATGCACATTTATTTTGTAATCAAAGATGGAAATATATGATTATGTCAGAACAAAACATGTTTTCATTTTTTACATTTATCAAGGCATCATCATAATAAGACATTTATAAATGATCTGTATGTACATTGCTACACTCAGTGCAATACACAGTAGATGAAATAATGTTTCCTTTCCTCTTTAGCAGTTATTATAAAACAAATACAGATTTTATTATTATTATTTTGTGGCAAAAACACTTAATATAAGATCTACCCTCTAAGCAAAATTATATGTACAATACAGTGTTTTATACTATAAGCACTATTTTGTATGTTGGATCTCCAGAAAGAAATGAGGAGTAGTAGTTTTTACTATCTTTTGGTTTTAACAACTGACTGTATGTCTTTGTGTTACTACATAAGGAGAAGAAAAGCAACCAAGGAAGGGAGGCAGGATGGAAGAAAGGATTAAAGGAAGGAAGGCAGGAAAAATGGAAAGAAAGAAAAAAGGAAGGGAGGGAGGCAGGGAGAGAGGAAAGAAAAAAAAAGCAGAGAGAGAAAAGTTTCAGAAAACAAAGTACCCCTTTTTATGTCTTTTCCTGTGTTCCTTCACAGCACAATTTCTGGAAGAATTATCTATAAATCACAGTATCTATGTCTTCATCTCCCATTCGTTTTTCAACTTGCTCCAGTAGAGACCCTACCCACGACTCCAGGATATTTGATCTATGGCACTAGCATCTTACGTCCGTTCAGATCTATAGGCCTGGTTTCTTCCTGTGCTGCACTTTCTTGCTCAGCAGCATTGTATACAGTTATCTGTACCTTCCTTCTAGACATAGTCCTTCCTGGGTTTTCTTGTCCTCATACTCTAGTTTTGTTTCCCTTTTCAGTGGCCACTCATTTTCTGCTTTTTTACAAATTTTTTTTCCTGCCAGACTAGTAATTATTGGAATGATCTAAGGTTTATCTCTAGTTCTTAAGTATTATTCTTATGTATACATATTTTCTTTAGGTAAGTATTTACAAATACTGTTTATTTCAAGCCTAGTTCTCTGTCCTGTGCTCCATACTCTTATGTAACCTAATTTGAATATTTTCTTCACTCTTTTTACTCTATCATTCTACTACTTTATTGCTTGTAAAGGTATTTAATGCTATCTAAAGATACCTTGTTTATTTGTTTTTCATGTCTGATTTCCTTATTCCTGACAGCCCACCCTCAGTCTTCCACTGAAAGTAAGCACCAGAATAGGTACAATTTTGGCCATCTCACTAAACAACTAAACTAAACTAAACTAAACTAAACAACTCACAACTGAATCCTTATGACTAAAGCAATGCAAAGAACATATATATATTTAATAAACCAAATATACAAGTCTAGTATTAATCAACATATGCACCTATTTATTAAGTAAATATTTAGTACCTGTGAAGATAAGAAATTACAGGGATTGAGATTGCAAAATTTTTATCAACTATGTCCCAATTTTCCAGAATTGGCAACTTTTCCAACTAATGCCATAACATATTTATTATGTCATAAATGTTAGTGCAAAGAAATGCTTTCTGGTGTCTGAACTATATCTCTCAGATTGTAAATTTTGCCAACTACTCTCTCAATAAGAATGGAGAAGTATCTGCTGTAATAAATGGAAAAAGAATTTAGCCTTGGAGTCAGATTCATGTATGTGTATCTATTGTTTAATGAGTTAGTAATCTTTGGCTTTATGAGGTTAACGTGAACTCAGACCATCAATTCTTTTCATTTGTAAACATACGCAAACATAATTATTGTGTACAAGTACTAAAGTGAAAATATGCATACAATTTTGTATGAATCCAGTATTGAGTGGATAACTGTGGCTATGAAGTTCATAGAGTAGTTTACAGGATCTTGAACTTTGAGTAGATGTTTGGGAGGAATTTGAGAGAATTGGAAATTGAGAAAATGATGACATATCCAAACATAAAGTGTCATAAAAAAATGAAAGCTTATTCCAGGGACACAGGATTATTCTCTGTAACTAGAACACAAGTTTATACTGTTATAGACTAGAGTGGTATAATTTGTCATTCCAAGATTTTGGATTTATTAGTGTAATAAATGAAGGAAATCACATTAAATGCCTAGAGTATTCAGTCATCATAATTTGTTCTTAGTTGGATGTGGGGCCACTTATTCAGATGTTTTCAGCTAATAGAAGGAGCTGATAGAAGTGGGAATATTGTCTGTTCCACAATATTATCTAATTATTTCTTTAGCATTATAATGAACTATAAGTAGCTGAACACATCGCTACCCACCTTAAACTTTCACTGCCTTCAAATTTTTATTTATTATTTTAAAAGACAGAGAGAAAGAGAGAGTGAGAGAGAGCAGGGAAGGGACAGAGAAATGGAGAGAGCACATCTCAAGCAGGTTCCATGTTGTCAGTGTGGTGTTCCATGCAGGTTCTATCCCATGAACCATGAGATAGTGACCTGAGCTAAAACTGAGTCAGATGTTTAACTGACTAAGCGTCCCTCCCCCTGCCTCCAAATTCTTAAGGTCCTCTGTAATTTTGTGGCTAAGTATTGGCCAAAACAGTGTTACCAGGAAAAAAAAAAAAAAAAGAATGTGTCACATCTGCACATGGTCTTACAAATATTGGACATATCACACATTTGCCCATATCATCCTTCTGCAAGATGAGGGTGTGGATATGCGAGCGGCTAATGAAGCAAGCACCTTAGAATTCAAGATGGAAGCCATGTGTATCAAGATTGCAAAATAAGAGGATAGAATTAACCCTTGACCACCTCATGGACCAGAGCTCTCCTACCAGCCCTGGGCTAAGGAGCTGAGGCTGTGTCACGACAGAAATAAAATTCCATCTTTTTAAAGCAATCTTTTTAGGGGAGGGTTTTTTATAGCAGCATAGACCACATCACAACTAATACCGAAGGAACAATTATAATAAATAAAAGTAGCAGGCCGCTAAACAGTACTTTTCCTGTTGCTCTGGAATTGAACACCATGATCTAAATTTGGAGATGAAACAGCAATAAATACCCCTATATAGAGGAAGTATCTAACAATTGAAATTAAATGCTTCCTCTAGAGTTTACCAAAAGATAACTAAACTGGCACTATAACCACCATCTACCACTGGTCCAATGAATCTTCTGTAAGACTCTAAACTCTTGTTTATTGTCGGAGGCCGAGCTGGCTCCGACAGGTCCAAGGGTCCCTGAAGGATGAATGGTGTCAGCGAAAGAGAGTGAGAGAGCCCCGAGATCCTTTCTGATCACCAGGCAGGAATCTCTGTCCTGTCAGTTTTGGTGTCTTTATTTATAGGTGAAATGTTAACATGGCATCAGGAAATGGAAGTTTTACAATGGATAGCTCTCTGTGATAAGGTGTTTTTGGAAAATGTACAGAAACAGGTTTTACAGAAGTCTTCTTGCAGAACTGCCCCAATTATAGTGAGGTTGAGTAACTAAGAAAATAACAAGGTGTTCACATTTTAATAACACTAAGATTAAGTCATAGGTTTGTAGATACTCTTATCCATCCTTAGCATAGCTGCCAGGGTAAGGGAAGGGGTTTGTGGAAAGTAGGCCTTAGGGAAGGGGCTGCTATACACCATCAGTTAGCAAAGGTGTATGTACTAACTTATCTTCTGCCCTTATCCGTTCCTTTTCTCTAAGTTAGGCTCTTTGTCTCCGGGCAAGACTTGATTTTCCAGTTATATTCTTTATGGCACCAGAGAGCCAACCATACTTTTAAAGAGTTTAGCTCATTTCCAATACATAGAAGAGCCTCTTTGAGTGCATTTACCTTTGTGTCTGCTTTTATGATTTCTTGAATAGCTAGGGCATGAAAGACATTTTTGGTTAGTTGATTTACATGTTGAGCTGTATGAACATCTTGGACTAACGCAACGGTAGAAACAGAATTGTACATGTAAAGGTCAATCTTTTATGAGTAAGGGTCATTAGCCTATTTATAGCTCAAGGAAAAGTATGGAGGGAAACAGGACCTTCTGGAGACACGATGCCTGTTCCCATAATCAAAAGAAGAAGTTCCCACAGTAAGTTCCTTCACAAGGTGCAATCATCATACCAGGGCCAGAATAAAGGGACAAGTCACTCCCGATATTGATCAACAAGGTACCCTAGGGGTCAGTGCTCAAGCAGAAATAATTGAGTGGGGGTGGATATCGGTCGTCATCTGATTGGCAAGAGACCGTGCAAAATTTCTTTGTCCTCACCAGGAGTTTTCTTGACTAGTGGGCTCAGAATGGCTCCCAACAGTTTATTGTTGGTGTCTACATAAAGGAGAATTGCTCATCTACCTTTAATATGTCTGAGTTGTGATACAGGTCAGCGAACCAGTTATTCACATATAATATTCACAGAAAGCAGCATGTTTGTGATTCATTGCAGACAGCTTTAACTATTTGATACCTACTGGGTGGCAAATTCATAAAGTAAATGCAATGCATGCACTTTAAATCTGAAAATTGCACTTTAAATTTTAAATTGTTTTAAAATCTGAAATTCATTTTGATTTTTATCACTTTTCCATATTATGAAATAAGCCACAAATTAAGAGTGATATATGACTCAACATTATACTGATGAAGTTCAAAGATCTATGTAATGTTTTGCTTGTACTTTATATAGAAATGGAGACTAATTTATGCTAAAATTATTACAAGAAACTTGGTAAGCAAGGTCAACTTGAAATATACTATTTTATTTTAAGAAAACACAAAAGCTTGCGTCTTTTAAATTTTAGAGTAAATTAACAAATATTTTTATTTTCTGGGCATCTTGAAATCTCTTTATGGCAATGTCATTTTGAATAGAGAGATAAAAAAGTGCTAAAATTTTACTCACATCAAAATAAATTGCCCTTGATTACTTTATTTGACAATTTATTGGTTGGATTACATTTATAATCTTAACCTCATCAATTTCTCAAAACATTATAACAACTTGCTAAGATTTTAAATAGTTTTGCAAAATAGATAGGTCATCAAAATGTGTCTACCAGGAAAAGAAAAAGATATTAGTTGTTATATATTTGGGTAAACAATTTAAAATGCTGCAGAGAATAAGTACAAGCAATTGAAAGACACACATTAAAGTGTTGTAATCATTTTTTATAACACAAATGAACTGTATTTTACTTTTTAATATATTCATTTATTACATTTGATTTTTGTTTTATAGTCATTTTGAGCAAAGAGAAAGACTTGAATTTTCTTATCTTAACAATTTCAGTAGGTAAGTGAGCATATCTTAAAACAACAAAAATACTATTTAATATAATGACTGGCATACACTGGCACATTTCCATAGCAAATATACCCTTTACAGTGATATAATATATTCCATGATTTAAAAATTTAAAATCCCAATGATTTAGGAACAAAAATAAATCATACTTTATATTTCCACATAAGTTCATCAAAGTCCGTGGTTTCCCAAAGCATCAGTAATGGTATTTTTTAAATGGAAACAATGATGGCATATAAAGATCAGCATTAGAGTCTGGCATGAATGAAATCTGCCAGTTGAGATGTAAATTGGAACACTGAATAAAGAATTTAAGGTTTATAGTCTTACCAAAATGCCTAGTGTGTATATATAAATATATATGTACATAATATATATTTATGGTTTATATTTCTTTAATGTATAATATTACAGAGAGCATGCACGCATCCAACTGGGGGAGGGGCAGAGGGAGAAGGAGGGAGAGAATCTTAGACAAGCTCCATGCTCAGTGCAGAACCCGATGCAGGGCTCGATCTCAGGACAAGATCATGACCTGAGCCAAAATCAAGAGTCATATACTTATTCAACTGAGCCACGAGGGTGCCCCTGCCTAGTATATCTTTGACTCTCAGTAAATGTCTGTCATAATAACAAATAATTCAATAATAATCATGTCTATATATAAACTTACTCTGATCCAAAGAATTATTAGCCATATTTGGAATAAACTATTTGGCCTAGCATCCATGTTACCTGTTGGTTCAGTCAGGAAACTCATCATTTCACTTGAAAATATTTGTATCTGTTCCTTTTCATTACAAATTACATGCTTTGTAACAGTCTTTAAGAGAGTCTCTCAAAATTAACCTTGAGGAAGACCCAAGAGAAGATGAGAAATTTTCATTTTTATTTTTATTATTTCCTGTTTTCACTCAGAAATGTATATACTTTTTATGTCCCCAAGGTAAGCAAACATACACTAATTTATGTGAATCTGATTTTGATACCTACAAATCAATTCTTATTTTATGACATGAATCTCATATTCCACATTCATAATAAACACTAAAAAGAGTCAATAACTTTACTTGAAATCTTCAGAAGTTACAATAGGCTATTGAATAATAGAAACAACTTAAATCACTGAATATTTAAATAACTACCACAGTTAACTAGCACAATATGTACATTAATTAATTGAAATTCATTACTATATTCATTTATCTTACTGCTCCTATAACTATGGGTGTAAGTGCTGATGTTCCATAACTTGAAGAATTTATTTGCTTAAGACCTAAATTGATAGTTGTTGCTTGTTTTCATTCATCAATTCCCATTTTCATTATGTTTGAATTTCAGATAAATTTGATTCAGGATCAGTAGCCTATGGCAATTTCACCGATATGAAGGCAGATGAGAATAGAAAGATGAGAAATTGAACTGACAATGCTGTGTGGAAAGTTGTGATGTACGGTCAGTAGACACTCCGTTGTCTGGATTTCATAAACAGCCCACCTAGGAGGTGTGCAATAGAAGACAAGCAACAATGATTTATTAATTGATTATTTAATTGCACTTTATAATGTAATATTGTAACACATGATTGCAGTGGGAGAGGGAGGATCAAGGACATTCCCTGATGAAAATAATTTTTAAACTGACATTTGAATATGAATAAAAGTCAACCAGAGTAAGAGGGTCAAGAATTTTCAGCAGAGGGAAGAAACTGCAGAGCTAAAGGCAACAGAAAGCTTGCCAAATAGAAAAAAAGTTGAACTATACTCTTCTTTCTAGAGGGTAGGAGACAATAGAGCAGTAAGAGGCTGGAGAATTGAAATTGAACCAAATTGTGCGGACCTAATAAGCTACATTTGTTACTTTTTTACTTTAATTAGAGAGCACATCCATCAAAATGTTAAAAGCTGTCACATGGGAATATTTTACTAAATTATTTTGACTGAGTTTAGAATAAAGATAGTAGGTGGTCTACTCTGATGTCATGGAGATTGGTTGAAAGGCTGTGAAAATTTTAAAAATGATAGTTTCTGACTTCGGAAAGGGCAAGAGAGATGAAGAAAAATGAATAAATTTAATGTTTATTTATTTCTGAAGAAGAGAGAGACCGAGCACGAGTGGGGGAGGGACAGGGAGGAAGACAGAATCTAAAGCAAGCTCCAGGCTGTGAGCTGTCAGCACAGAGCCCAACACGGGCTCAAACTTGTGGACCGTGAGATCATGACCTGAGCTGAAGTTGGACGCTTAACCGACTGAGCCACCCAGTTGCCCTGAAAAATGAATAAGCTGAAATAACAAACAGACATTAGAGCAGACCAGACATGATGGTATGGCAAATGTGTATAGGGAGAGCATTGTGAGAGTGCAGCTCAGGTTTCCTAGCTAAAACAGCCATGGAAGTTGTCCTACTGATAGTGAATTCTGGCTAAAAAGTGGACTGGAGTGGAGAGAGATGCTGAATATTGACTTTGTTCATATTTTAAGAGGGCCTATTGTATGCATGTTCTTTCTGGGGCCTAATTGCTGGGTTTATTATCCAGGACTGTCATTTACTGGCTGTGGATTCTGGGTATGTTACTTAACCTGTCTGTGTCTTGTCTGTCAAGTAGGGATATTGATAGGTACAAGTCATGGGGTTACCCGATTGTTGCAGGAGATAATAGAGATTTAGTAGATTAGTGCCAGGTATATATGTACTCAATAAATATTAGGTATTGTATCATTTTTAGGTTTCCTAAAAGAGTCTCAGAAGAAGAGTGGGCACACATCTTAGGTGGACAATGTTTGCCTTGGAGATATAGATTCAGGGACTATGAGAACTTAGTTGTTATATGATATTATGAAAGAGCAGGGGAGAATATACAAAGTATTAAAAAGGAGTGTCTAGAGTCACACCAAACATCATTAAAAATGGAAAAGGAAAAGAGGAATGAAAATTTGCTAGAAGATTGGAAATGAGCAATTGGAGATTTAGGAAAAAATATGGAATAGCAAAATAAAATGAAGAAATCTGTTAAGAAAGATATGTTTCAAAGGTAGAATCCTAGATTTCCTGAATAAATATAGTTTGGAAGAAAAAAAGTGTTAAAGTAGACTTTGAGATATTACACAACCTAGTAAATGGTGGTGATAATTTTTAAGGTTTAAGAGAAGATGAGGTCTGAGGTGAGGCTGTAGCAGGATTCTAGCACAGAGACTTTGACACTGAGGCTTTTTAATTTCCAGGAAGCAACTTCATTCATAGCCAAAGAACTGAGTACTGACATCACATGGTATTGTTTTTTTATACATTTTCTATTTCTTTGTCTCCCATATATGGTAACACACATAAACATACAGTCTGATTAAGTAGTCTCAGTTTACAAGGTCATGAGGGATGTTGTCACATAGGCGCATGGCCAGGTTACCTTGACGTTTTCTCTCCCTTTTTTTCCTCTCTTCTTAGGGAGGGGGCCCTACTACAAAGCCTCAACAAAAGCTCTGAGTCAGTGAGTATCGATACAGGAGAAAATAGTTCTGAGGTCTGAGTCACTTCAACATTTACAAGTAAAGACAAAAAAATACCACTAATATTTTATGTCGATTTTCTAGCCTACAACCTACTGGATTTGTTAGTTCTAGCAGATTTGTTACTGTTGTTGTTGTTGTTGTTGTTGTTGAGATTGTATTTTCCTGCATATCTGATCATGTCATCTGCAAAGAGATAATTTTCCATTTTTCTTCCAGTGTGGATTTTTAAAATTTCTCTTTCTCGTCTAATTGCTCTGGCTAGAACTTTTAGCATTAAATTGTATAAAGATGGTAAGAGTAAACATCCTTGCCTTGTACTAGATCCTTGAGAAAAAGTTTTCAGTGTTTCTTCATTGACTATAATATTAGGTGTAGGTTTTACATGTATGGACTTTACTGCACTTAGTTAAGTTTTTTCTATACATATGCTGTTGAGAGTTTCTTTTAATAACTGAATGTTAAATTTTATCAAATGCTTTTTCTGCCTCTATTGAAATGATTATATAGGTTTTATCTTTCATTTCTATTAATGATGTATATCACAATGATTTGCATGACCAAATCAATGACATTTCTATACAGTAACAGACCTATTTGAAAAAGATAAAGATACTAAGAAAATCCCACTGATAACAGCATAAGAAAAATAAAATACTTATTAAAAACCTGAAACAAAGAGATGATAGATTTGCACATTGAAAATTCTAAAACACTTACGAAGGAAATTAAAGAAGACAGATCAATGGGGAGACATTCTATGTTCATAGATTGGAAGAGTTAATATCATTAAAATGCCCATACTACCCATACAATATGACCATGGTAAAATAACCATGGAGAGTGTCCTACTGATAATGAATTCTAGCCAAAATGTAGACTACAATCTGAATCAAAATCCCAGTGGTATTCTCTACAGAAATAGAAAAAAATCTTAAAATTTGAATGAAACCACAAAAGATCCTGAAGAGCCAAAACAATACTGAGAAAGAACAAAGATCAAGGTGTCACACTTCCTGATTTCAAACTATGCTGAAAAGCAGTAGTAAGATGAGAGCAGAAGCTGTGCCAGGGCTCAGAGATGATGTGGGGATAGCTTCAGATTACAGCCAGAGAAGAAAAGAGGAAGAAATCCTCCTTTGGAAAGGCTTCTGTACCCCAGACCCTGTGTGGGTGCTTCAAGGGATGGTACCATGCTTTCCTCATCACAATCTTGAGAAGCAGGTGTGAGCGTTCCTATCTTACAGAACAGGAACATGGGCTCAGAGATTTCAGGTAAACTGCCTGAGGCCACACAGCTAGGAATGGCAGATCTGGGATTTTGACCAGGTCTGGGCATTGACAAAGACACAGGAGGAGAAAAACATGTATATGTTATATATACACAAAAGACTATTATTCGGATACTTTAAATTGCCATTTTTGACAATATGGATGAATCTAGAGGACATTATTCAAAGTGAAACTAAGCAGACAAAGACAGACAAATGCTGCATAATCTCAGGTATATGTGGAATCTAAAGTAGTCAAATTCATAGAAGCAAAGAGTAGAATAGTGGCTGCCAAGGGCTGCAAGCAGGGGATAACAGAGTGGTGTTGTCAAAGAGTACAAAGTTGTAGCTATACAAAATGGATAAGTTCTTAGAGATCTAATGTATAGCATGGAACTATAATTAACAATATTTTATACACACACACATATTCTTTTTTTAAGAGAGAGAGATAGCGAGAGAGCACACAAATGGGGGAGAGGGGCAGAGGGAAAGAGAAGGAATTCCAAGCAGGCTCCATACTCAGTGCAGAGCTCAAAGCAGAACTGAATGCTACAACCTTAGGATCATGACCTAAGCTGAAATCAAGAGTCAGATGCTCAACCGACTGAGCCACCCAGGGGCCTAACAATATTATATTGTATTTGCCACCAGGGTAGATTTTAAGTGTTCTCATTATAAAAAGATAAAATAAAATGGTAAGGATGTGAAGTGATGGATGCGTTAATTAGCTTGATTTTGATGAGCATTTTGTAATGCATATCCATATCATAACTTGAAGTTGTACACTTTAAACATATATATTTTGTCAAATATACCTCAATAAAGTTATTTTAAAAAATAGAGATTGGGAAATATAGTCAATGTTATTGTAATAGCATTTTATGGTGACAAGTAGTAGCTACACTTGTAAAAAGGAATTGAGAAAGGAAGTAGGATACAACCATATACAAATGAATGAAAGTGAGTAGTCGGGAAAACTCAGAGAACATCATATCACAGAGGCCAACTGAAGGAGGAAGAGATAAATAGTGTGAAATGTTTGATGAAGGTAAAGACATTGGCAGAGGCCGCCATCATCAAAAGAAACCAGACTGGACAAGAGTCACACCAGGGTGGCTTCATCTCACGTTTATAGTTATCAAACCTTCAGCTTTCTTTGTATCTTTTCCTTCTTCCAACCCAGGATAACTTAGTTGGGAGAAGAGTAATGTGGAAGATGGACTCAAAACAAGCCACATATATTTTCGAAGCACCAACTTTCACCACACGCACATACACCCCCCTGCCCAACACATGTGCCCTTCTTTCAGCAGCTTGAGCCTTTCCTGAGGGAGGGAACAGATCAAGCTGTAAAAGAAGTTGAGAGGCACCGGGGTAGTTCAGTTGGTTAAGTGTCCTACATCAGGCTCTGTGCTGACAGCTCAGGGCCCAGAGCCTGCTCCGGTCCTGTGTCTCCCTCTCTCTCTGTCCCTCCCCCACTCATACTCTGTATCTCTCTCCAAAATAAATAAATATTTAAAAATAAATAAGTTGAAAATTAAAATTTTGAAGATAAACTAGGATTTGTATCAATACAAAATAAGATTGTTCTAATAGCTGAAAGTTATAGGAATAACATGGAATCAAACCAAAATGTAACTTAAAACATGGTATCCACTGGGAAGGGAAAGTTCAACAGTGAACAGATGAAAGCAGTGTTTGGGATCAAATGAAACCAGTTTAAAAAAAAAAGTTTTCTTGACTTCATAAAGTTTATTGTTTACCACTTAAAATATATTTTAATTTTTATTTTCCTCCACATGATAAAAATATATTGCTGTCTCATATAACATTTTCCATCTTTAGAGATAACATTTTTTATTTGGTAGACTAACAATGGAAATGAAAGAAAGAAAAAACAGAATACATACAACTGTAATCCATATTATATTACTTGTTAATTAAAGAACATCCTAAAATATATCACTTAGTCCTGACATACTTGAAACTTAAATCTGATCTTTTTGGTAATTCAACTTATATATTCTAATAAATATGAACTATTTAGTAAGACTGGCTATAAAGTTCTGTGTGCATGTGTGTATATGGGCATGTGTATGTGTGTGATCCAAAATTATGAAGTCCTATTGGTTAAAACCAAACAAAACCAAAACTAGAAGTAAAATACAAAGGTCACAAAGCCTAATACGTTTTTTCTGAAACAACCATGTTAATTCTTGACAAAAAGCATCAAATATGAATATAATTTGTGGCAAATTGTCTAGGCCATGAAAATATATCACTTTTTGTAAGCAGGTTAATCTCAAATCTCACCTTTTGTTATAAGCAAGTTAATCTCAAATCTCACCTTCCTCATCTATAAGATGATACTACATTATATCAAAATTTGGGTGTTGTATACATTAAGGGAAACCCAATTACACACTGTAAAATACATCTGGTGTCCTGGCTATGAATGAGTAATAACTATTATATAGCATGTGTTTAAATGCACCTAGAACCTAAACAAAGGTGAAAATGATAAAAATAGATTTTAGGTACTTTAATTGTGCACGCTTCAACATTTAGATGCTTCACTTCTTATACTAAACAAGATAAGCTGAGGGGTGCCTGGGTGGCCCAGTTGGTTAAATGATATAATTCTGCTCAGGTCATGATCTCGCAGTTTGTGAGTTCGAGCTCTGCATTGGGCTCAGAGTTTGGAGCCTGTTTCAGATTCTGTCTCTGTCTCTGTCTCTCCCTGCCCCTCTCCCACTCATACTCTGTTTCTCTCTCTCAAAAAAATGTATATAAACATTAAGAAAAAAATTTTTAAAAAAGCTAGATAAGCTGAATCATGACCTGATCTAGTAAGATCATCAAAATTGGTTTAAAAAATATTTCCCATCCAAGACCTTCTAATTTTGATTTTTCAGATAAAATTTTTCATTTCAAATAAGAAAATTGATATCATTCTCATGATTTATTTTACAACTTCTTGTCTACTGCTCCAATGTTTATCATCTTTTTGAACTTTTCAGAAGTGAAAAGATGAATGTTTTGTGTTTCTTCTCTTCTGAGAAAAATTATTGATGAAGATGTTTCTCTTATACATTGTTACTTTTGAGGAGCCAGTCCTCCAATTTTCAGCTAAATTGATTTTTGTCTATTTCCTGGTGTAACACAATATTGTGGATCACGCAGTTTCTTCAATTAGACATGCTGTGCTTCTCTGTCCCACTGTTTTCCACCTCACTTGTACACACTTACAGGATAATTATTAATCAAAATACAATTATTTTGCTTTTCATAACAAACAATAAATGAGGCTAGGTGTCTGATTTCTCTCAAACTACAGTAGGAAAAATGGATATGCACTTTTATTGAAATATACTTAGGGACCATGGCTTCTTCCCTTATAAAATAAAAGATATTACTTATTTAGAGACCATAAATTTGTCAAATGTTTCCGTATGTTTATGATGAAGGGCAGTTACAATGGATGAGAATAAACCCATGAAGATAGATTATTAAACATTTTTTCTATATACTTATAACACATTATATTCTATATACTATGTAATTAATTAATGCAGTATATTTCTACTCTATAGGCATTAAAGTAGGAGATTATGACATTAATATATATATTAATTTAGATATATAAATATATTTTTAATTTTTTTCTACCAATAACTGAATTAGTCTTCTAAATATTCTATAAAATTCACTATAACATACTTTCTTATTCACCATGAATCCACTGTTATTAACCCATTTGTTATACCAAAAAATATAAGATTAGTCCAATTCAAAATCTCAAAATCCACAATCAGTCTTCTTCCAATCTACCAGTCCCAAACTTAATTTCCTATAAATGGGAACAATATTCATCTTGTTTCATAAGACAGAATCCCTTTTATTCCCAGCTCTCAAAAAAAAAAAAAATCAGTGTCCAAATTTATTTGATCTCACCACATGAATATTCCTTGAACCTGTTCATTCTCCAACTCTACAATCAAGTCCAAGTTTCTCTGTTGGTCTACATACTCCCAATTGATCTTTTATCTGTTCTTGTCTTTTCCCAGACTCTTTCTTCCACTGTAGTGAAAGCTGTCTTTTAAACTTTATTTATTTTGAGAGAGATAACAAGCATGCTTAAGTAGGGGAAAGGGCGGGGGGAGTGCTGGGGCAGTGCAGAGAAAGAGAGAAAGAAAGAGAAAATCCCAAGCAAGCTCCACAATGTCAATGCAGAGCCCTATGTGGGGCTCAAACTCAAGAACAGTGAGATCATGACCTGAGCAGAAGTCGGATACTTAACTGACTGAGCCACAACAGGTGCCCCGAAAGCTGTGTTTTAAAAATGTACATTCAATTATGCCATTTCCAATACTCTTAGTTTCTAAAGACTTAAAACGTTGCTGGCCTCCTTGATCCTGAATGATTGGATTTCTTACTCTCTGGGTTCTGCTAGCACTGGTTCTCTTTCAGTTCCTTCAACTTTCAAAGGTCTTCACTATTATAATGCATTTGCCTTCTGGTTAGAAAATTCCTCATGCTTCACTCACTCTTCCTGTCCCTTTCCAAACACACTACAAAGTCATCCTCCCCTTAAGTCTCTCCTTTTGTGATTTCACCAGCACACATGATATAATTGACTTTAGTAACCACTTACTACACAGGGTAAAGATATATAAAGCCTTTGATTTATGTCTTCTGCATCATCTCTACTGAACCTCAAGCTTCAGTAGGACATGGAGCATGTCTATACTGCAGTCAATGTCAAGTTCTGTGACATATGAAAACATTGTCAGAAACCTTGGTCATATGGAAATGTAATCAAAACACCAGAAAAAAAGGAATTCATCTTATTTGTTCTTCAATTTAATCAGATCATCCTATGATTTTAAATGCATCTGATTATATTGTTTCCAACACTACTTCTTGAATTAAAATTTTTCTCTGGTTTTCTTGCAAAGAATTCCCATAAATTTCTCAAAAGAGAATGTTTGTTCCCTTGGGAGTGTAAAACATGCATCATTCTATCAACTTAAAATTATTTATACAGAGTTACTCAGCTCCATTTCCAAAAACAGTGGCATTATTTTCATTATAAGAATGAATAACTATTACTACTTCAATAAAATTGTCTTTGAAATGAGAAAATAAGATTTACTGAAGTTTCAACTGAAGTTTATCCTGCTTTCCCCTTTGTATTAGAAGAAAATATTCAAACAAAACACATATAGCTGTTGGTTTGGTATGTAGATTTCTTTATTTTCTTAACATCAGCATAAAATTGTGAATTTATTAGCTTGACTTTTCTTTATGAACAGACTGATAACATATACTAAAAACCAATCATTTTAATCTTAATACTGTGTTCAACCTACGTTGTGATCAATCTACACACTTGGAAAACACACATGTCAAAAGAAGAGAAATATACACATCACCCATGAGCTCATAATCTGTAAATATTAACTCTTTTTTTCCCCACCAAATGTGGGGCTTGAACTCATGACCTCGAGATCAACAGTTGCATGCTCCACCAATTGAGTCAGCCAGACACACCAGGAAATATTTACTCTTAAAATTTAGGTTAACTTCTTCCCAGATTAAAAAAAATAAATCTTTTTTACACTTTTATTATTTTGTGATATAATCATAATAGTGCACATGGAAGACTATTTCTCACACTTAAAATTATAAACTAAATTATATAATAAATATTTTCTCATGTGATTTTATAGACTCAAATTCTGTGTGCTCTTTTATCTGCCTTCTGAATGCACTGGGGTTGTACACTAATCTACCATACGTACACATAATCTACACATAATCTCCTGGATCAATGTGATACACTGAGAACTGTTTCAAATAGGTTTTGGTATATGTAACTAATTTTACGTGTCAATTGAAGGGATGCCCAGATATTTGGCCAAACATTCTTTTTCTTTCCTTTTCTTCCTTCCTTCTCTTCCTTCCTTCCTTCCTTCCTTCTTTCCTTCCTTCCTTCCTTCCTTCCTTCCTTCCTTCCTTCCTTCCTTCCTTCCTTCCTTCCTTCCAATATTTGGAAGATAAAGCTGATGTTACTTATTTTTTTCTTTTGGTAATGTTTATTTGCTTTTTGAGAGAGAGAGACAGAGTATGAGCAAGGGAGGGGCAGAGACAGAGACACACAGAATCTGAACCAGGCTCCACGCTCAGAGCTGTCAGCACAGAGCCCAACGCGGAGCTCGAGACCACAAACCGCGAGATCACGACCTGAGTCGAAGCAGGACGCTTAACAGACTGAGCCACCCAGGCGCTCCTCTAGTCTACTTTTTAAATTGTCTATCCATGGGCCTTAGCCCAGATCAACTGAATAGGAATCTGTGAAGCAAGATTTTTTTAAAAAATCCCCCAGTGAACCTGATGAGCATCTGGGTTGAGAACCACTGACAACTGTGATCTAGCCCCTACTTTTTTTTCTGATATTATCTACTACATTCTTTCTTGCTCACTCCACTCCAGCCATGATGGCCTCCTGGTTAGTTCTCAAACTATTACTCTAAGACACACACACACACACACACACACACACACACACACACACTCCTGCCCTGAGATTAATACTTTAAATGGTTCTAATCTGGCCTTCTTCTGGATGTGCTATTTCCTCTAAGTGGAAATCTGTGGAGACAAAGAATATGTCAACACCCTTATCCATTTTAGATCACTCTTTGGATTCCTGGAATCTCACAATTACCTTCTAAAAAGGACCTAACCCCAGGAACAGGGCCTTCACAGTCCTCTTCTCTGGACTATTCTCACAAAGATAGTCCATGCCACAGGCGCAATCAGTCAGAACAACTCTCTTGGTGACCATTCTGCTTGGATCCACTGACAATAATGGATTGCCTGAGGCAATAAGGCTGTACATGCCCTTGCTATTCTGTTTGAAAAGTGGCACAGATGCAGGAAGAAAAGTGATTGGGCCATATATTGTCACCAAGGGCACATCAGCAGTCAGGAATCTGAAATTTATGTTTATCTGCTGCAGCATGCAGAGAGAATAAAGGTGGGCATATGTCCTAGGTATACTAAGACAAATCTGTCAACAGTAGAAGCAGAGTTAGGATGGAAAAAATCCCTGACCTTCAATGGCAGGCACATACATATGACAAAAAGCAAATTCAGGCTGAGCATATAACCCCATCTGTCCTTTAATTGTAAAGGCCAACCAGCGAGGCTCTTTCCTCTTCCATTTCACCAATTCTTCCTCCCTTCCATTCCAACAGTATGCACCCAGCATATTCCTGGTATGGGACAGGATGGATCTGCTTGTCAAGCTGGTGTTGTGGTGGCTGCTGTCCTGCCCCAGAATTTTCAGTCCTCAGAAGGAAAAAAACCCACATGTTATTGTCCTCAGGTGGGGAAAATGTAGACTTAACCTCCCTAACTTAGGTGAAGCAGGCAGAAAGGCCAGCTCCTTGTCAATCTGTTACTGTTTAGTTTATACACAGAACAGAGGGGATTTGGCATCTGTAGACAACTGGAAAGTTTGTTTCCTGGTTACTTCAGCTTCTTATCTTCTCTTCTTAAACAGCTTTCAAAATTCCAATGGAAAGTAGATGTTTCAGTAAGATTTAATATTTTTTTAAAACCAAGTGGCAGTAGAAAAACATCCATAGTTTCCTGAGGCACATGTCAAGGCCAAGAAAGGCCTTTTGCAAAAAAAAATACAACAGACCTCTAGGATAAAGTAGAAATCACAAACTTTGCCTAGTCAAAATCTGTAGGCTCCAATCCCTAAAGTGCTGACTAGTAGCAATGGGATGGAATCTCAATGAATCCATTCCTCCATGTCCACTTCAGACACTGCTGACTAAATCCCACTTTTCACCCACAGTACTCATTCTGGTCTATATAGATCAGAAGTCTATTTGGAGAAAATTAATTCATTTTATAGAAGTTCATCAGTACTGTGTCCTGAGACTTTTAGCTTCCCATCAAAACTGCACTTCACGTGGCCGTAGTACCTAAAAGCTCCTTGATATGTCCCCAGTGACCCCACTTTGTTCTCTGTTTCACTGGTTTAAACCACAACACATTCTCTCTGTTGAAGATACTGTCAGCTTAGTAAAGATTTTGAAAGGATGACCCCTCAAAACAACCCTCTTGAAGACCATTCTCTCCGGATCCACTGACAATAGATGGCTGGTGGCAATGAAGCTGTGCATTCCATTGTCATTCTGTTTGAAAAGCAGTACAAATGCAGGAGGAAAAGTGATTGGGACACATAGTGTCACCACCAAAGCCACATCAGCAGTCAGGAATCTCTGAAATTTAGGGTCATCCCTGCAGTGTGTTAAGAGAATAAAGGTGAAGCTCAGAAGCGCCTGAACCCACATGGAAGATCAGCTCCTCTTTAGCTTTCACGGGCTAGGGTGCTGGCTCAGCATCAGAGTTAGTACTGACATCTCTGGTCATCAGCTAGTGAAGAAAATGCAATCAAGGGTGTTCCTCGCTTGAAGTATTCAACCACTAGGACAGACTTCAGACATAAAGTGTGACATATCAGCCAATCTCAGCTCCTTCAATCTCTTTTTCCTTCAATTTCTTTAAAATGCATTTCCTAGTACTAGTAAAGTTCTGAAACTGAAAGATCTGAGCATAATCTTGAGGAAGATTTTCCTTAAGATCCCATGAAGTTGTCCAGAAGCTTTTGAGGCTTCTGTATTTCAGAAATTGAATTCTTGCAGTGATGTCATGGGGGAAGGGGTATCTACTTCATCTGGAAGCATCTCTTCCAGTCTTTCTTATTTATATTTCTCCAACATTTTCTGCCTCAGCCTCTTCCTTCACTTTCTTGTCACAGACTACTCCTGTAGTCATAGTTTCACATTCTTCCCTCTGTTCCTTTACTATCCTCATCCTGAGTTTCCTCTTTAATAAAATCCTCATGTCCAAGTCATCATATTCATCTTCCCCACCACTTTCCAACATCCTCATCCAAAATCCATTCTGCATGGTAATTTGATATCCCTTTGGGAACCTTCTTTACCACCTTGGGTCTTTCCTTCAAGAAATCATTTGCCTCTTTCATCTCCTCCATAGTAGGCCAGGTTAGTTTCCCTTGGATCTGGGATAACCTCTGTTTACAAGGATTCTTGTCTACCAGGGTCTACCTTCATTAGGATCTTAAGGTCTTCCTCCATACCAGCTATAGCATCCATAGCTGGTGTATAGGTAGGAAGGCCCTGAACAAAGAGGCAGAAAAGATAATAATTCCCAGTGCTGTCCCAGCCTTCTAGTAAACCAAGGAGGTAAAGCATGGAATCCACCACTTGAGCCATGTCTACCACAGTATGCAGATCCCTGGCCTTGCAGCTATGAAAACCCTTGATGTTTCAATGTTAGGCATAACAGCATAAAGCTATTGGTGCTACTCCATTCATTTAAGTGTAGTTAGTGTTCCAGTGTCCTTACCCTGAAGCAGTGAAAGTCCTCTGGCAGGGAAATCCTCTTGTGCAGGGATACCAACAGTACCTGATAAGGAAGGCCATCCTTGCCACCCAGCTGTCTCTTCTCTGTCAGAAAGATCCCCTTCTGCTTTCAGAGCTGGCTGGAGTGATGTCTCTGGTCTATTCTGCTGAGCTCTTATCTCCTCTTCTTGCTTAGGATTTTCAGTGCTAGACAGCCCTTGCCATCCCTCTGCATAGATCCTGGAGCCCGATGCTGCCTGCCTTTATGAGCTTTATTCTACTGCTTGAGTTGGCCAGAAGGATGAGCTGCCATGTTTCTACTCATGTGTACCCAGTCAGCCTGTGTCAGTGTATTTTAATCAGAGAAACAAAAACCAGTAAAAAATAACCATTATGGGATTGTGGATGCTGATAAAACCTACATAAGTCTGTAGCTCATGCATCTGCTGCTGTTTCTAAAGTCTCACAGTGTCCACAGTTTGGAAAGAAAATGGATGTGACACGAAGTGAGGAAAGAGTAATGGCAAACTGGAATGTGCAAAAGAGATCTGGAACATATGAGGTAAAACTACCAATGTTGATGATTTAGACATCCAGCAAAAATACTGATGCACTTGACAATAAAACATTATAAAAATCTATTTCCAGGATTTGAAGAAGCTAAAAGAAGATATCAGACAGGAGGTAAAGCCTCAGCAATGTAGCAGCTTCTCTAGGCCTACAAGGCATGTCAATACAATCTTGACAATGTATGTGGGTGGCAACAGCACCTAACCTTGCTTGCTAAGCATTAATATGCGTTGTTTGATTTTGCCTTCCAAATCTTCTGCAAATTTCTCTAGGTTAGGCCAACCTTATCTCAGAACTATGAAGGGATGGGAATTCAGAAGGGAGATAGCTCTCTCTGAGCTAAATCAACAGAATTTAAAGCCCCCATAATCAATTTTTGCCACCTGGGCCAATATATACAGTATTTTAAACTTTACAAAACTTCCAAATAAAGGTAATAGCAAAGTGATGCTTCATTTTTTTTTTATTATTTTTTTTTAAATGTTTTATTTATTTCTAGGAGAGAGAGAGAGAGACAGCGTGAGCAGGGGGAGGGTCAGAGAGAGAGGGAGTCACAGACTCCGAAACAGGCTCCAGGCTCCGAGCTGGCAGTCAGCACAGAGCCCGACGCGGGGCTCGAACCCACGAACCGCGAGATCATGACCCAAGCGAAAGTCGGACGCTTAACCGACTAAGCCACCCAGGCGCCCCAGTGATGCTTCATTTATAATGATGCAACAATTTCTCATAACAATAAAAAACTTGCTAATCTTTTCCCAAAGAGGATACAAATCATTTTAACCACCTTGGTATAAAATATATTCCTCTCCTGGCTGAGCCACATTCCCCTTAATTTCTTATAACTCAAATTTTGAAATATACAGTTAGCTTCTATTTCACTTCTTGTGTTTGACAAGAGGGGAGTGGAAAAGAAAAAGACATATTTTATACACAATGAAATATGCTCATATTGAAGAAGGAGTGGAAAAGAAAAAGACATATTTTATACACAACCAAATATGCTCATATTGAAGAAAGAAATACAAATAATAATATAGTCCTTGTTTCTGCAACTATTCATGTGGCCATAGCTGGTATTTATAATTATCTTCTTTTCCTATCCATGCATAACTCTGCCCTCAGTTACTGCATTGGCTGGTTATGTTTTCCTACCTGGTAGGGAGACCCAAACTTCATCCTTGAAGGTCCTGGGCCATTAGCAGTCCTACCAAATTTTGATTATTATAGTTTAATATTAACTTTAAGCATAAGATATAGGAGTACTAAAAGGCACTCCAAGGTATCACCTACATTCCAGTCATAATCTTCCTTATACTATTGTAAAGGAACAATGTAATTTCCTAAGAGAGTACAGTAAACCTCAACCTAAACATCTCACATAGTAGAGTAAGATTCTTTAAATTTTTAGATTCACTGTCATTAGGAACCTAAAGTGGTCAGGTGGTAAATTCAAATTCCAATATATTCAAACCATTGTTGAATCCTCTGGTGAAAGTGTTCTCCCATGGGAACTAATAACTCTGTTGCAGAGCCTAAAGTTCTGGGCACTTGAGGACAGAAAGTAAAAATTTCACTAGTGTATTACAAGGGATGATAGAAATAACTCTCATTTCCTACCGTGGGAAAAGAGTTGGATTAACAAGCCCAAATGATATGTTTGTTGCCTAGTATATTCAAAACTCTCAATAAACATCATGCTTCTCTCTTTGTTGCCAGATGCAACAACTTGTCTTTATGAGTTATCCTAGAATACTACCACTAGAAAGCAAGACAAAATCAGTACCATGTCTTTAAATTTAACTCAATTTTTTAAAAAATTTATTTGCTGGAGTCCTACTCCAGCCAGTTCAGGGATCTCTGAATGATGGAAAGAGTCAGCAAGAGAGTGATGAGAGAGCCCTGAGATTCTTTCTTTTTAAAAAAAAAAAAAAAATTTAATGTTTTATTTATTTCTGAGAGAAAGAGAGAGAGAGAGAGAGCATGAGCAGGGGAAGGTCAGAGAGAGAAGGAGATACAGAATCTGAAGCAGGCTCCAGGCTCTGAGCTAGCTGTCAGCACAGAGCCTGACACGGGGCTCAAACCCACGAACTGTGAGATCATGACCTGAGCCGAAGTCGGACGCTTAACTGAGCCATCCAGGTGCCCTGCTCCCCACCCGACATTCTTTCCGATCACCAGGCAGGCATCTCTGCTCAGTCTGGGTTCTCAATTTTATTTATATGTGAAGGTACAGGAAACAACAAAAGTGGCATTTGCCTTAGTAGATGAATAACATAGATTTTGCAGAGTCTCATGTAGAATCTTAGCATTAGTAAAACAACTTAGCTACAGGCACTCATGCTTTTCATATGGGGACGGAAGGTATTTTTCTGTATGTGAGTACATATTTTCCAACGTTTAAGCAAAAGTAAGATATACAATGTTTCCAGCATAGCCTTGAGAAAAACCTTTTACCAAGAAACAAACAGAATTGTATATGTAAAGGTCAATCTTCTATAAGGGTCATTAGCCTGTTGATAGCTCAAAGGAAGTATCCAGGAAAACAGGATCCCCCAGGAGACACGATGTCTACTCTCACAACCTCAAAGGAAGAAGACATCTTTAACGTTAGCCACAGGGCCTATAGTTCTACAACATCATCCATGCCCAGGAATAGTGTGCTACTTTATTTGAGAATATTATTTTATTAATTATTAAACAAAGGGTGGGATCTGACCTTTTAGAGTAATCAATTGCTCAGCTCTAGTCATAATTCCCAGACCACTGAACATCAATGTCCCTCCATATCACAACAAGTCCCTGACCAGGTGCAATCATCATATCAGGGCCAGAATGAGGGGAAAAGTCATTCCTGATCTAAATCAAGAAAGCACTCAGGGGTGCAGTGCTCAAGCAGAAATGCTAAGAACAAAGGGGGCAGCTATTTGTTGCCGACTGACAGCAGGAGACCTTGTAAGCCTGTCTTAACCTCACAAGGAGATTCTCAACTAGTGAGTTCAGAATGGCTCCCAATATTTATTTATTTTTAGGAAGATACAGAGAACAAGAAGGAGAAGGATAGAGAGTGAGAAACACACACACAGAACCCCAAGCAGGCTCCACACTGTCAGTGCAAAGCCCAATGCAGGGCTCCAACTCACAGACCGTGAGATCATGACCTGAGCTGAAATGAAGAACCGGCTGCCTAACAGTTTAACTGACTGAGTCACCTATGTGCTCCTAACTCAGTTCTTGACACTGAACTCTCTCTTAAAGCAGTTAAGCAATAACTCATCTAAATTTGTACATTTTAAGTACATCTACAATAACTTAGACTAATTCATGTTCTTAAAAATATAAAATTATGAAATATTCTGAAAATAGCCATGAATATTTCTATAATTGTTCAAAATATATTGCTTTAAAGGATTCTCAGTGAATCATCAGTGCATGACACACTTAAGAAATGAATATAATCTCCACTTGCTATTTTAGCAGTTCATAGAATGCGTTTTCTTCCTTCTTTCAACACATTTGTAGCTTGACTACTGGATGCCTGGTGCACTGTGCAGAGTTTACAGTAACAATCAAAATGGGCCACGTCCCAATTGTAAAGTAAGTAATCTTTTTTCTGGAAGGTAAGGGTGGGGAGATAGGGAAAAACAGGAAATAAACAAGTAAAAATACTAGAGCAAATTTCAGATAATGTGCTATGAAAAGAAGAGTGAGAGAGTGACCCTATTTAAAGGAAGGCACTTCAGATAGACAGGATTATTAGGAGCTTCTTTGAGGATGTGGCTTTTGAACTGGAAACTAAGTGAAATGAAGGAGACAATATGAAAGCTCCAGTAAGATATAAAAGGAAGAGCAAGCTTGGCATTCTGGGCACAAAGAAACCAATGTGAATGGAGCATAATGAAAAAAAGGGAGGGTGATGATGGATGAGGTCAGAAAAATTAGCTGGACCCAGAATATACAAGGTTTTATAGAGCATGATAAAAAAAATCAACATTTATGATATATGATATGTAAATTGTGTTATGCATGCGATGGGCAAAATGTCATTCACATTGTAGAAACCCTTTCTTCTGTGACTAGAAGGGACCCTATGTGGACACAGACAAGTTAGGGTAACTCAATAGTAGCCAATATAAGACTTAATGATACCTTTAACTGAATTTTACTCTTTGAGAAGGAAAGCAGTGGCTACAGGATACATTGGAAGTGGAACAAAAAAAATGGGTTTATTAATATATTAAATTTAGAGGTGTGTGAGTAGAAAACAAAGAATCTCTCCTTGGTTTTGATCATGAGCAACTGTGTGAAGGGTTTTGCCGTTTACTAAGATGAAAAGCCCAGGTTAGATGTAGTTTTGACAAGGAGTTAAAGAAATGGGAAGTCATGACTTATGTTTGGAAGTGTTAAATATGAGATTACTAAATGACATCCAAGTGAAGATATTGACTTGTTTGAACTATATAAAACTTTCTTTGCTTTTTGTTGTTATGTAGTTGTATTTTGTTTTGTTTTGTTTTTCTAACCTAAAAACAGTCTAATGCCATCAGTTTCATGTGATTCTACACCTAATAGTATACAGTTGTATATATGAATCTGGGGTTTGAGGAAAAGTTCAGATTTAGAGAAAGATTTGGAAAGCATTGGCATATTGATGTTATCGGAAGCCATAAAGCTAGATGAGATCACATTGGAGTAAAGTGTAAATAATAAATGGGCCTGGAGCTAAGCTAGGAGCACAATAATATTTATAGATCAAGAATATCTGGGTGGTTCAGCGTCCAACTTCGGCTCAGGTCATGATCTCACCGATCGTGGGTTCGAAACTGCGTTAGGCTCTGTGTTGAGAGTTCAGAGTGTGGAGCCTGCTTTGTCTCCCTCTCTTTCTCTGCCCCTCCCTGCTCATGTTCTGTCTTTCTTGGTCTCTCAAAAATAAATGTGAAAAAAAAATTTTTTAAAGAATTAAATGAGAAATATGAGAAACCTCAGGAAAAGTGACTGAAATGAGTCCATTGTTTTTTTGTATTTCTTTTTACAGAAAAGAAAAAAAAAACTTTTTTTGTGATCTGACCTTCTAGCATTGCTTTTCCATTTCTTGTCATATTAGTAAGATAAATACACTTTCCTGGGCCGCTATGAATATGAAAATTTTGCTCTTGATTCCATAAAGAACCATAGAAAGTCTTTTCAAAAAAATTTCAGCCCTACAATTTATCTATCTGCAATATTCAATGTTTTATATGCTACTACAACCTCTACCAACTATTCCATAAAGTACTGAGCATTTAGGGTAGACTCAAAAAGAAATACACAATCATAATATCTTCCTATATTATATCATAAAATGAATTTGACATAGAATTTCCAAACCCATATTTACTTCATAAAGGGTGCAATGTAAACTGAGCATTTCAACTTTGTCTTTGCTTCAGTAGACTTGTTGACTTTCACAATCTTCATCTAGGGTAAATGTATATTTGTTTTCTAAATTTATGGGACATCTCTCAAATTCCTTACAGTTTGTTGCAAAAACAGTAATGTAACATGGAGATAAAAGTCATTTGGGATAATATAAAATCGACTAGGATGAATTTGAATAGCCAGTAACAAGGAAATTGGTTAGCAGAAAATAGGCTACTGAAATAAATTGGTTAGATGCCACTCTGGGCATTGCAGTACTGGAAACTCAACCCTGCCACTTCTCATAAATGTCATATTGGAACCTTGACTCTGTCAACTTGAATAACCTCTCACTTTCCTTGAAATATGTGATTCTCTTTTAATAAGGAAGACCTGATTCACCAACCCAGGCTCATATGTCTAAGAACTATTAAAGTGTGGGTGTTGGATGGGGACTTGCCTCCCACTGGATATACCAAGAAACTAGGGATTCCTTCTAAATTTAAGTGGTATTTAACTGATAGATAATTATCAAGTGACAATTATCTACTATAATGAACTTTTTTCTGTATCATCTGCATATATTCCTCTTTTCATACTTGGGAAACAATTGATGCCACTTGATGTAATGCAAATATTTTCTTACACTATTGAAACAATATCCCATTTCCAAAATAAGACCTAAAATTTGATCAAATTTTACATCCAATTCTAAGTACTGCTTATCTAGGAAATCCTTATTCCTTTCTATGGAAGAAAGTTTGCTACAATATAGAAATAAAAGCTAACAAGGAATTGAAAATAGACAAAAGTTATAGTCCTTTGTCTTTAAAACCAGGTATGACGTTATAGTACATATTTACTTACAAATTACCACCTCAATCACCCATTGTCAAATTCTTAATATATATACATATATATATACATATATATATGTATATATATATATATAATATTTTCTTTATCCATTCATCTATCAATGGGCATTTAGGTTGCTTCTCTATCCCAGCTATTGTAAATAATGCTTCAATGAACACAGGAGCACATATGTCTTTTCAAACTAGTGTTTTCAGTTTTTTAGATAAATACCTGGATGGTACAGTGTTTCTAATTTGTTTTCTTCTTGACAAACCTCCATACCGTTTTCCATAGTGGCTGTACCAATTTATTTTCCTACCAATACTGCATGCGAGTTCTCTATTCTCCACGTCCTTGCTACTACTTGGTATTTCCTATCTTTTTCATCCTAACTGGTGTGAGGTGTGATTTGTATTTCCATGATGGTTAATTATGTTGAATATCTTTCATGTGCCTATTGGCCATCTTTATGTCATCTTTGGAAAAATTTCTACTCAGGTTCTCTGCCCATTTTTTAAATTAAATTGTTTGGTTATTTGATATTGAATTCTATGAGTTCTTTATATACTTTGGATGCCAAGCTCTTATCAGATATATCATTTGTGATATCCTCTCCAAATCAGTAGATTGTTTTTTTCATTTTGTTGGTAATTTCCTTTTCTGTGAAAAAGCTTTTTAGTTTGAAGTAGTCCAGTTTGTTTATTTCTGCTTTTGTTGTCCTTGTCTGAGGAGACAGATCCAAAATAATAATGCTAAGACTTATATGAAAGAGTTATTCCTTATGTTGCCTCCAGGAGTTTTATGATTCCAGGTCTTACATTCAGATCTTTAAATCCATTTTGAGTTAATGTTTATAGATGGTGTAAAAAAGTAGTCCAGTTTCCAGTTTCATTCTTTTGCATGTAGTTGCCAAGTTTTCCAATATCATTTATTGAAGAAACTATCTTTTTGTCATTGCACATTCCTGCTCTTTTGTTATACATTAATTGACCACATAAGTATAGGTTTATTTCTGGATTCTGTATTCTGTTCCATTGGTCTATGTATCTGTTTTTGTGCCGGTACCATACTGTTTTGATTACCAAACCCTGTAGTATAGTTTAAAATCCAGCAACATGATACCTGTAGTTTTCTTCCTCTTTCTCAAGATTGATTTGGCTATTAAGGGATGTAAATTTCTCAAATATTGATTGTTAATTTAAAACCCATTTTACAGCCTTCAGGCCAGCATCATAACCTTGAAAGATTCTGTCTCACATCTAAATCCATACTGAATCTTCAAACTCCATATGTGTTTATGAAGTTATTCACTTCTAAGATAAATGAAACTAATGAATGTCATTGACACCAGTTGATGTTTGCTATAAAGGTAATTATTTGGTCAGGTACATAGGCATAATGCATGCATATTTGTATAATTAGTGGTGCTGGATTTGCAAAACAAGCAAATACATATTTCAATATTCAAAGACTAACATGGGAACACCTGTTTGGAAAGGTTTAAATCTGGGGTGTGGGCCCTAGCTATAGTGGAATGAGACATGGGAAATAAAATGGGGAACTTTCTATTATATTTCAAATTTTTGTATTGGATGGGAGAGGGAGAGATTTTAAATATTTAGAACTATTCAAATTGAATAGTGATATGTAGTACCTCTAATTGCTTTGGACAACAGATGGAACAAAGGCTCTGGAAATAACTGAGAGGTGGCCAAAAAGAAAAGTAATAGAATAACACATGCTATGTTTAGTTTTAAAAAATGGCCTTTAAGCTAGTGTGTTAGACTATAGCTCTGACAGCTTAATTGGAGAGCACTTTTAAGAAACTTACTTTAGTTCTTAAATATCAAGTTATATGGGCTTATCCTGATCACCTGTGTAGTTGCCTTCCTCTGAGATGACCTCTAGGAATCCCCACCTCTTTTTATTCATACCACTGTGTATTCCACTCCCAGTTTGCAGTAGGGTTGATATATGTAATCAGTAGGATATGATAGATTGATTTTATATCACTTTTGAAGTTAGTTTATGAAAGATACTGCGGTTTGCATCTCGGTCAATCTCTCTCTTTTGCAGCACTCACTTATAGGGAGAAACCAGCTGCGACGTAGCATAGTTCAATGCTGGATCACATGTGATAAACAACTGAGTCCTTCAGCCACTTACCATATGAGTGAGCTATCATGAAAGCAGATGGTCTAGTCTCTGTCAGACTTTCATATGACGTCAGTCCTGACTGACAACTTGACAGACACCTTAGAAAAGAACCTCCTGAATCAGGATCAGCTATTTAAACTACTATTGGATTTCTGATCTTTACGTGAGCTAATAAATGTTCATTGTTTCACACTGTTGAATTTTGGGGCAATTTTACACAGCAATAGAAAAGTAATTAAATATGTTTGATAGATTATCTAGAAAACTTTATAGAGCTATATTGATAACTTTTGCTAGAAGTATGCAGTCCTGCTGATGATTTTTGACTATTGACTTAGAATCCTTGCAATATCAATTCAATGAAGATGATTAATTTTTAGCAATAAGCCAAAGAAAGTGGGATAGATCTTGTGACAGACGATTTAGTATGCAACAGCAAGAAAAAAAACAGAAAATAATTAATATCTGTTAGTGTAAAAAGAGGCTTTAGAAAACACCCAGTGAAATCGCTTGTTTGTTATTAAGATAATTGGTTAAAAATTGAGCTTCTAGCTCACACCATGATTGGCTTAGATACTTAATCAAACCCTTAATGGTCCTAATAATTGCTGAATTATATCTAAGAAGATAGTTTAACTCATGGATTATTTAATATCAAAATGAATTTTTAAAATTCTCTACTAGTTGAAGTTTTTTCCAAGGTGAATCTTAATATTTTTGGTCAATGCAACATGTGGAAATATGGTTTACTTTATATTTTTTCCTTTTAGTAATGAGCACACAGATAGGTATCTATCTCTATTGTAGATGAATAAACTTGTGGGTAGTTCAATATATCTGTGATATTTACCATTTGATGAAGTTTTGCAAATTATACCAATTTATTTCAGTACTTTAATTAGGCCCACTGTAAATACTTTTTGAATGGAATTTAATTGTATTGCTAATCTTTGATTGACATAGGATTACTATTATTTTAACACCTGCCATCAACTTCCTTAAATTCCTTTGGAGAAAATACGTTTTTCCAAAGACTGTGTGAAATAAAAATCACCTGAAAGGCAGAATGAATTATAAAATGCCAACTCCTACAGTTTCTATTTTAAAGACATCTCAATAGTTATAAAGAACCACTTAGAAAAGATATAAATACATCTATCTCTGCCTTCAGGTCTTCTAAGCAAATTAGGCCTAAAAATACCTAAAGACCCCTTAGTTGAATTATGACAAGTTGCTAAATAATTTATAGGGGTGTGTGTGTGTGTGTGTGTGTGTGTGTGTGTGTGTAGTGTAAAAGCTCATACTAAAAAGTCTTTTATTTGGAACTTTTTCTTGCACGTTTTCGTATGTGTTTTAAAAATCAGGTAGTAGATATGTGAAAGAATCTGTAAGTAGCAGAGAGCCTTGGAATCTGTGACATTTTGAAAATACGTGGTGAGAAAACAGCCTCAGTGAGAAGGGTATTTTGTCAATGATTGGAAGATCATATCACAAGTGGTTTAGCTATTTGGAATTAATACAGAGCAAAAAAAAAAAAATGCCGTGGGTAATTTACAATAAACAATAAAAGAAAGCATACTAGAATCCAGGTTTTTGCTCTTCCAACCTCATCTTTGGTGAAGCACAAAGATTTGATGGTGGTCGAATGATTAAACTAGAATGCATGTCTGGAAATGAGGGCAACAACAACAGAACAGGTACCTATTGTATTGTCTTGACCTTATTTTCTGTGAAGGATAATACAGGAAAAGCTTAGCATCAAAATGTTTAATATAATGATACTTAGAATCACAGCAGTGACTACCACCTGGCACTCAGAAGCAATGACTTTATTATGCACCTACCATTTACAAAGCTAACTTTGTATTTTTGTTAAAGGTGATCTATAGCTTAAGAGAAAATGGTAGGTATTTTAATTTATTAACAGTATTCTCCTATAGACCAACAGTACAAGATCGTTGCAGTTTCTACTTACTCATCTGTCACGGTTTTTCAGGTACTCTTAGAAGTTTTTTTTAACCATAACACCTGCACCTAGAATTTTACTAAGTGTTTGTTATGCTAAATATACTTAAGCTTTTCATGTTTCTGCACCTATACTTGATATGTGTTGTATGTTAAATAGCAGTAGAGACAGGTGTCCCAAATTAGCCTGTTAAGTTTTGCTGAGCTTAAAACAAAATACTGCCATGTGTCTTCTGCATTTTAAAAATCTAACAAATATCCACGGAGGTGCTTAAATCTGAAATGTATTTTTAAGTGTTCCTCTTCTCTCCTTTGCATTACATCGTAATGGAATACCTTCTGCTTCCATCCATTTGCATTGATAGTATCCCTCTTGCATGCCCATGGCAGAGAGTGTTTTCTAGCTAAAAACATTTTTTTAAAGAAGCTCTGGCTTGAGTTTGTCATAATTCTTGCTTGAATAACTGATATTGATGGTGGTTAAAATGGTAGGATTATATTGGGAATTTATTGTTGTATCAAGTCATATTTCAATTTCTTTTTGTGTTTCTTTTACATTTTATATGGACATTTAAATGTCTGCTCCATTTAAATGGAGGGAAACTCTGCCAACAGCAACACAAGGAAAGCATTACATGGATTTTTCTACTCACCTGTATTCTGCGTTCTGTGTGCCTGACAAATCTGAATTATGTGCCTTTGGGGCAAGACTGAATCTAATTTTCAGTATTTCCCTTTCTGTAGCACCATGTTAATGTAGAGATTGTGTGTGTGTGTGTGTGTGTGTGTGTGTGCGCGTTAGGTAAAAAAAATTATAATACAAATTTTAAAATCTGGTTTGTTTCTTTTACTTCACTTTTTTTCTTTCATTGTTTTTGAAGGCTTTCTATATATTTCATTTTCAGATATCACTTATATGTATATTTGATCTGAATTTTTCTGAGGCCCGTATTAGAATATGGCCATATTTAAAAGTTACATTTATATTTGCTATGAGAACCAGAAGTTAGGGTGCCTGGGTGAATCAGTTGGTTAAGTGTCTGACTTTGGTTTAGGTCATGATCTTGCAGTTTGTGAGTTCAAGCCCCATGTCAGGCTCTGTGCTGACAGCTCAGAGCCTAGAGCCAGCTTCTGAATCTATATCTCTCCCTCTCTCTGCCCCTCCCCTGCTCATGCCCTGTCTCTCTGTGTCTCTCAATAATACATAAACATTAAAAATAAAAAAAACAAAAGTTAAACAATATTTTTTAATTCTCAGAAATATTTGAAAATAACAAAACCTGTAACCAAAATTTGATTGTTTCTCTTCAGTTGGCCTTTTCCCAACTTTCAATGATGTGCAATGAATTCTATTAAGCTATTGGGTTTGCAAAAGTCTCCTCCTTGCAGAATGACTATAGAGAGAATAAGATGAGAACAGAAAACAGAGAAGTTGAACATGCACCATTCTATATTGGTTTGCTTTCAGTAGTTGTAACTCTACCAGTGTAAATATATTTGGATAATATTTCTATTCAGTTATTTCTGAGATAGGAAATGTTAATTCAAATAAGTATGGCTGGAGTCAAGACAATTTCTTTTTTTAATTTTTAAGCATTTGTAGAATTGTAAAACAAAACAAAGCAAACAAAATACAAGGGATATGTACAGGTAAATTTAATAGTGAACAAATTTGAAAGTTGAGAAAAACAGGAAGGAAAATGATCTTCAAGAATCAGAATAGAAATGAGACTATATATTCTGTTCTCAGGTCCTAGATATCTGAAAAGAAAAACATGAAGAAAGCAGGTGTTGTATTAGACAAAGAATCGGAAAAAATATCTGGAAGCATGAGACTTTCACTAATTTCAACCATACATGAACGCCTGGATAAACTGGGATTCTAGCCAAATGGAACAGAACAACGCAACAGAAACAAATCATGCTGTGCTTTGCCGAGGATATTAGCAGCTTGATAATTGTGCCTGAAATGCTTTTCTTTGTTTCTGTCTAATTGCCATTAAATTCATCATTTCACACAGAAGTTAAGGCCAAAACTCAAGGAACATTTTGAGTCATGTCACTTCATTTTATGACTTGTTTTATCTGCTTAAAATCAAGTCGATTTTTCCACCTTACAAGTCATCCATCTGAAGGAAATGATTATAAATGACCTGAGAAATTATGAAGATAGATGCTAGGAGATCCGTGCTGCTGCCTGTTTTCTATTATCCCTTTATTCCTAGTGTGAATTTTGAAAAACATATTTTTACATTTTTCTATATGGAAATATAAGTGGGGAATTAATGATAATTTTAAGGCAAAGCTAGTAAATGCCCACTGAACCCCAAATTCCTGATTCTAAGTGATGTGTTCCTTCAATTATTCAATGCTATTATCAAGTAAATTGCCCACACATAGAAGTTTTTAAAAAATAATATGCTGCATAATGGCTTCAGAATGTATGCTCAAGGCTTGGAGAGGAAAGACGATGCTCTCCTACCAGTGGTGTTGGCACCAGATAAAGGAGGCTTCTAAACTCAGTGAGTGTATATGATCACATATGCCCTGGCAGTTATACTCCTGGGGGGGGGGGGCGGGGGAGAGTAGTGATGGCAGAAAATCACAGAAAAAATAAAACTGATACTTTCAGTCTGAGATTTACTCATGTTTCCCTATGATCTACAGCAGGAAAGGCAGTTTTAGCATTAGTAACAGAGCTGGGTTTTTGGCAGTTGTTTCTCCATGGCATCAATGCAGGATAACACATTTCTTCTGTGCTAAACAACAGTGTGGCCAAGTAATTCTCTATATCCTTGCAATTTTCCAGATTTTTCCTGCCAACAGTGGCACCTGGCATAAAGTACAAAACTGGTTAACCAGCCCTAAGTCTCTGCCTATGGCAATCTAAGTCCCACATGTGGTTGCAAATCTAAAGCATTTACTAATTATTTATTTACCAAAAGAGAAAATTCTTTATGCAACTGATTTACTACATTAACTCTCTTCCAACATGCATCTTCTAGTTAGATTGTCAGCTTGGAAGTACATTATTTTTCTTTATTTTAGTTGAAATAAACTATATTGCTGTTCTACTTTTGCAGTTTCCTCAAGTTGTGATATTTCTCCCAACATTATGATTTGGTATAGAAATAAAATTCATGAAAATTGGAGAATTTACTATCTAAGCTACTTACAAGAAATGAATCAATATTTTCAGAAAGTCAAGCATACTCTGGGATTCACTGCCCCATTTTAACGTTTTTTATCCATAAAAACCATTTGTTAACAATGTCATTTATAAGGGCATACCTGACTCAAGTTGGGGCCTCTTTCAGATATAATACTCTCTCATGAACATTCATTTCCAAATGTTTATCGGCATACTCCATTACATGTATGAACTCCTTCCTATTTAGAAATGGTAATACATATTGAGCCATGAATAACCATTCTTATCTCGTCTTATTTCAGTCTACACAAAAGCCTCATTGTAAGGGGACGTAATGAGGTTCTTATATCCTTGCTGGAGTGCTTTCCTTTTTTTCTCCCTCCCAACAATTTGAGTCACAAATTGTTGTGAAGTACAATAGGCTTCTGTAGGAAACATTAGGCTTATGTCTTTTGGTTGTCTTCCATATCTGAGAAGCCAGTGTTACAAAGCTTTTCCCTTAATTTCAGTAATACAGGTAATAGTATAAAAAAATTCCAGAAATCTACAGTGAAGAATAGTGAAAATAACTATGGACTTGGAGCCTCATGTTCAAGTCTAGTCTCCTCCTCTCTAGCTGGACAACATGGAGAATTATTAGGTGTAGCACTCCATGTCCTAAGCAAGATACAGCACAATATCTGTCACATAGTAGTATTTTAACATATTTCTAGTATGCCAAATATAAACACTTTCATCATGAAACAATCAGAACTTCTATCTTATATCAGTTAAGTAAATAAAATTAAATTATTTATAATTTGGAAGAAAGGGTATGGAATAGAGAAAGAATACCATTCAGAAGCATTTTAGCTATAAATCTCTATTTTAGCGAGACTTTATTGTCTGCATTTATTGCGTATAATTCATATGCACAAAAAAGCTGCAACATGCCAAAAGATGAAATTGGACTCCTATCTTACACCATACACAAAAAGTAACTCAAAATGGATTAAAGATAAACAGAAGACTGGAAACTGTAAAATTCCTAGGGAAAAAGCCTTATGACATTGGTCTTGGCAATAATCTCATGGATCCAACACCAAAAGCAGAGGCAACAAAAGCAAAATAGGCATCAAACTACAAAGCTTCTGCACAGCAAAAGAAAGCCTCAACAACGTGAAAAGGCAAAACACAGAACGGTAGAAAATATTTGCTAAGCATATATCTCATAAGCGGTTAATTTCCAAAGTATATAAAGAACTACTACAACTTAACAACGCATATAAGAAAATTAAATAAGTAATAGAAAATAACCCAATTAACAAATGGAAAAAGGACTTCAATAGTCATTTTTTTCAAAGAAGACATACAAATGGCCAACAGGTATAAGTAAAGCATTCAACATCAGGCATAAGCAAATTAAAAACACAAGACATTGTTTTACACCTGTTATAATGGCTATCATCCACCCAATGCTCCCGTAATAAAAGACAATTATTAGTGAGGATGTGAAGAAATTCTGACACTGTGTCCTATTGATGAAATGTAAAAAATATAAAATGTATAGCCACTATAGAAACAGTATGAAGTTTCCTCAAAAAGACTCTATTTCAAACATATTGGAAGTAGAACTTGCCCTAAAATTCTATTTGTATTGTAAAATTAAGCCTGACACTAAGTTATCTGATGACAATCCTTAGGCAATCATTTAGGCGTTCTTCTTGTTTGGTGTATTTATAGACAGGGTAGCCATAGAATTTATCATTCAAGCCAGGAAAACTTAAAAGGAAATGGGGTACCATTACTAATTATGCAAAAACAAAAGGAATGATTGAGGACTATACTCTGCAAACCAACATATATTGTCTATATTATTTATAGTGTTTCCAGGCTAAATATATCTTCACTGGAATATTACTAGTCATGTCACATGCCCTGATAAAGAAAAATTAGCTCTCTTTAATTTCAGAGGCTGAAAATATTTGAACTCAATCATAGAGGCATAGAATAGAATGAAAATCAATCTTGACCATGAGTCCATGGTTTAGAGTTTTCTGGAAACTCTGAAAGACAGCCTCATGACACTGTGATGCTTCTCATATATCACACTGGGAATAGAATAAGAGAACCGGAGCACATTTTAATTCATTGATAGTTAGATTAGTAAGGAATCAGCTGCGGTGCATAAATACTTTAGCAAGTAAATATCTTGACTTGATGGCACAAAGGTAGTGTTGCTTTACTTCTATGATTTTATTTCACTGTGTATGACCTTTATCAAGACTCTCAAATATTCCTCAAGTATAATCACATGGGAATTTTGAAAAAAAAATGCATGTTCTGATTCAGGAGGTTTGAAGTAAGGCTCCAAGAGCCTACATTTATAAGAAACTCCCAGTAACAGTAAAATGTAGTTGGCCCAGTGTACCTACTTTGAGCAGCAAGAATCTATATTGAACTCTTGATATATGTATTATTTCAAAGCTATTTATAGCTAGTCACTTCAGGTAATTCTAAAAACTATGACATACTTATCTTATGGTACTTTGGGAAAGTATAGTGTTTCCTGTCCAAAGTTAGTCAATTTCTGGCAGGGCCAACACCCTAAATAGAAAGATTATATCTTCCGTATAATTTTACATTAATAAATATAACATCTAAAATATTACTGGCATATTACCAATTATAGCATTTAATGATTTACGAAGTACTTGCAAATTGGTTTATCTCATAATCAATGGGAAAGCTGATTGTTTTTTTAAAAAAACAAGCTTATCTATGTTTAAACTGAATCATCATACAATACATTTAAAATTGATACTTTAAAAATATTAGAATATTAATTATCTCATTTTGATTTTATGACAGATTCACTCAATCTGTTAATTGTCCAATACTAATGAATTAAGCATAAAAGCAATGTCATTGGGGAGTTTGTGGGGCTAATATATAAATACCAACTTTCTTCCTTACCTGAATTCAAAACCAATGAAAAGGTAGCAGTGTCAGACAGATGAAGATCAAAATATCACCTTCGCTAGTAACAAAGCTGACCTTGGGACACATTTCTTAGGCTATGGCTTACTCATCTTTAACCCTGAATGAGGCACCTGTATTCACCCAGTTCCTGGCGCAAAGGAAGATTACAGGTCTCTACAAGGGGAATGACCTATCTTTTTATACTGTTGAAGCAAAAAAGGTAGTCCTGAATATAATCTCAGAAGACCCAGAAGGTAAGGAGGAAGAAAATTCCTATGGAATGGGAAATATGGAATGGGAAAATTGCTGATACAATTTATCATACATTTCACAATTCTTTGTTAACACAGTGCCTGGCTTATAACAGAGCTAAAACACTTTATGCATTTTTATTTGAATTGTTATAATCCTCATTTTGTATAAACGAATATTCGAAGTACTAACTGCTTATATAACTAGTAAGTGATGGAATCGAGGCTCAGACCCATCTCTGGCTCTTCTACCAGGAAAACATTGCAATATCTATCCAAATACACAAAATTTATAATGTTTTTTGGTCAACAGCACCTTTTTGACACCACATAGTGAAATGGCTAGATGTAAATATGTATAGTCTCCATCTAACGAACAAACAAGTGATTTTGTTTGGAATATTTGTGACAGGAAATGAGGTGATTAAAATGAGAGGTCTTACAGGTCCTCTATTTTTTAAGAGTTTAAATAGAATAGTGACCTAGAGCATGGGCCAATGAGTTGGACTGTTCCAGGTCAATATTCTGTTTCAACTATCTGTAAAAATTAATTTTCTAATCTACTCTGGAAAATAGAAATAATGGTAGCTCTTATATAAAGAGACCAGTATGTCTTAATGAAATAATAAATACACAGTGTCCCCCTCAAACTACTTAAAATTTAAATGGGTTTCTTCTCTTCTTTCTTTGCTTCCTTCTTTCATAACATATTTGGATGGCTTAATTTAATTTATATCAGGCAATAAAGACCTAGATTCTGTCCTCAGGAGACTTAATCCAGAGAGGAAAAGAAACCTGAATCAAAGACTAAGGGTTCATATAAAGAAATGCAAACTAAGTTATGATAGGCACTACGAAGGACACATCTTCATGCTGTTGTTGAAGGATTTGCCAAGAAAGGGTATCCTGAGAAAATAATAACTGAGTTGTGGTCTTACTAGTTAGACGGATGCCTGGGAAAACTCTTGTAATAAAACAAACACTGGTAAGAAGAACAACAGCCAATTCAAGGCAGCTGGAAACGAGAAGATTAAGAAGGATCAGGTTCAAAATGTGATATTACACACTAGTAGTAAATAACCTAGACCAAAAAAATGTAGTAAAAAAAAAAAAAACAAGCATACTAACAATAACAACAACAAAATCCCCCAAAACAAACACAAAAAGCCCCACAAGAAACAAAGTTGTGCCTGGCTCATGGAGTAGGTAGACATTATCAGTTATTAAAGTTAATTTAACAACAAATTTGATTTAACAATAAATTTTATTTTTATTATTTTTCACTATGACTATATAGCCAATATTTGATAAATAAAATATTAGCAATCTTTTTCTAAAATGTATATCCTACCACTCAATTCACTAATTACCTCTGTAACTAATACTGATAATGGGGCATAAAATAAATATAAACAATTTCTAATAGAGACTACAGTGAGCCAGAATATTTACAAAAATAGACAATTAAAATGCAGTACATATGGCCAACAGGAGTTAGCCAAATTTTATGAGGAACATAGCACAATAGTGCCAACAGTTTTTCTACATATTTTGCATCTCACTGAATATATTGGGCAGCTGATGAGTTGTGCTACATTCATGGTCATATTCAAGTGTGCAGAAAGGTGAGAATATCACACAAATCCATTAGTAACACCTGAGTCTCCCTGGGTGCCAAGAAAGCACATTAAGTAGGAAAATGGACTGGAATAAGAATGGCTATTAAGAATTAGAGTGGCTCCTTATCACCTGTTTCACATCAACTATTATAAAATACTCCAACTGTCAAGTGATGGCTGTCTTACCAGATGGAGGTTCTAGAACAAGTAGTCTCACATTGTAAATGACCACAGATAAGTTCTCTACAAGTATTATCATCCAAGCAACCATTATCCTTCAGTTGGACACATCCCCGTCTCTATTCTTTCCTATCTGAGTTCATTATCAATATATTAACCAGTTAACTTTGTAAACCTAAGGCATAATTACAAATTTATATCGTATCTCTACTAAATGCTTTAGTAATTGGCATTACACATAAAATGAGATCTTCACTACTTACTGTCTCACCCATGTCACCCTCTCTGGCCTATTTCTAGTCAATAGGCCCCCTGATCAGTATGATCAAGCCATATTGGTCTTCCTATTCCTCTTCCACACTATTTTTACAATAATCAGTTGTCATAGGAATTCTCTTAGCTTCCACCCTTCTCCATTATTCTTAATGTCTACTCATTCTTATCTCCCAAATCTTATCTCCAATCTCAACTCCTCAGAGAGGGCTTTTGTAAGAATCCTATGGAAGTTAAGTCCAATTCAGAGTTTTTTTCCTTCATAGTGATTACTACATTTTCTTTTATTTATGTTTTTGTATATTTTGTCCTCTGATTTCTTCAGTAGACTCTGTGCTTCATAGTTTTTAATTTGTCATTTTATCCTTGGGGATTGGCACATAATAGATTTCAAAAATTGTTTCAAATAAATAAGACTTTTGAAAGAAAATTATTAGAATTAGGAAGAGTGTAAAGAATAGCCTCTGAGTAAAACATGAACACACCCTCAGACAGACACACCCACACTGATATACATACACATTACATCGATAACCTAACAAAACATAACTCTAGTACACACTTTTTTTAATATCTATAGCTCAGAGTAACAGGAAATCAGTAGCAAAAATGTCATATTATTTTACAGTTCTCCTATAAAAAAGAAAATCAGTAAAACTTTTCAGTTTCTTGAAAGTATGCCTACATAAAAAGAAAGATAAAGGAAATATTAAGTAATGAAATTAATTTGAATATATATACACTGCTTTATTGGCTCTTTCAATTATGTAGGCTATTTGACTAGTAAAATGTTTAGTACTGAATTCTGTAAAGAATATTCCTTAAAAGGACTCCCTTATATGGATATCAGAATATTTATTTTAGCAATGTTTTTTAAGTTTATTTATTTATTTTGAGAGAGAGAGAGAGAGAGAGCAGGGCAGGGGTGGAGGTGGGGGAGAGAGAACCCTAAGTAGGCTCTATGCCATCAGCATGGAGCCTGAAAAAGGGATTGACCTCATGAATTGTGAGATCATGACCTGAGCTGAAATCAAGAATCAGACACTTAATTGACTGAGCCACCCAGATGCCCCAGAATATTTATTTTAATGGAGTGATACTGTTACTTTGGTCATGTAGAGATAGTAATACCTACAGAAATTACCTAACTTGAAAAATTTTGAAGAAAAGAAAGTTCTGAAATAAGGAATGGATCCCTATTCAGAACAATGTTCATGCACAGTTTAATACATGTATGTATATATAAATAATCATAAAAAGATACACAAATTTCTATCCCTCATTCCTAAAAAGCTAAGATTAACCTTTACATTGTAGTTATGGAAATTATCTTTGTCTTGTTTTGTTTTTCTAAGATTTGTGTTTCTTTTACCAAATGATATCCATTTACATTTTACCTTGGGATAATTCATTCTGTTTCTGGACTGCTATGAGTGTTTCTATTGTATTTACATCTAAGTCACATCTTGAAACATAAAGTTGTATAATCTGACACTTTTGACATTCTAACCTAAGCAAAGTTATCTCTGACAACAGATTACTCTGACTATTTGAAAGACTGAAAGATTTTGTAAGACTCATTAGCAAATTGGCTTTCAAATTTGTCATTAATGGAATACTTCTAAGATATCAGATACCTGTTCATAAAAAATGATGTTTTATATTTTACAAATATCCTGAAAATAACATGGTGTTCTCCAATCACCTAGTTAATGTTTCATATTCCTTCAACAGCAAGTTCATATGATGAGTCTGTAAAAGAGCCTTCTATAGTTTTTTCCTTCCATAGTAAATCATTACATCCTCAACATTATTTTTGTTTTTTGAGTTACCTATTGCTGTGTCAAAAAATAATCTGAAACTTAGATGCTTGTAAACACAAGCATTTAATATTTCACAGTTTATGTGGATCAGAAATTTGGAAATGGCTTAGGTGGGCAGCTCTGGCTCCATTCTTTTGCAGTTAAGATAAGAACTTGGGTCAAGATAAGAGCTTGGGCTGTAGTCACACGAAGGCTTGACTGGTACTGACGATTCCACCTTTTTGGTGTGTCACTCACATGACCATGGGGAAGAAACCTTGGGGTTCCCCATGTGGACTTCTCAATAAGGCTGCTTCACTGTCCTCACAAAACAGCAGATGGCATCCCCCAAATGAATGATATACGAGAGGGTTGAATTTGGGTCACACATATAATGTGGATCACAGTGCCTCCCACAATTTTAACTCATTAGGTTTTGTAGCACCATGAGAACCTCATCCCTCTTTCCCTTGCCGTAGTTATAGTCACCTGTATATGAAAAGTGGGGGAAAAAAATCTAATGGACGGCATTTAGTTTTCTGAAAGTAAAGTAAGTAGGCTTTTAACACTGCTTAGATCCAAAACAGTCTTTTGTGGACTAAGTAAATTGTAGTTTGGCTTGTCTCTACACTTAACTTCTTGATTACAATTTGATTTTTATTTTAAACCTCCTATAGAGAAATTAAGCATGAGTAAACTTCCATGTCAATATCCCTTATTATGTACCAGCACATAGCAGCTGTAGGCTCGGTACCTTTTTGTCAACACAACACCCAGTCTTTCAATTTGCCTTGAAAATGGATGTCAATTGCTTTTAACAATAGCTACACTACAGTTCCTTCCCATTAGAGATGAATCATCACAAATAATTTCCCAAGATATTTTCTTGGGGGCCAAATATTTTTTGAATAGCAAACAAAGTAATATCTAGCTGCTTTTTTCACTATGTATCTTCTTATTTGTTCAGCCTCCCTCCACCTATTTTCTTTTCTCTGAGGTCACCTATGTTTCCATGAGGTAAAAGCTTAAGCCCTTGACTGTTAACGCAAACCAGGATTTCTGTAAGACCACCACACTACAGTTTTCAATTTTCCATTGTGGTACTCTATTAAATATTGGTAGCTGCTTCCTACTGGTATTTTGTTCTAAAATTGTCTCTCAGTGGAATTTTGAATAGCAATGAGCTATGTCATTAACCTTAATCATGAGAAAATGTCTACTGCATATAAAAAGAAATGCTTTATTTTGTGATGAAAATATGAGTCATCAATTTGGTCAGGAATTTCTCTTTCACTCGCCTAGTGTTTTCTGTGCTTGAGGATCCTAAAAATTGAAATTGCTCTTATTTTAAAAAATAATTATTTTTGAAGCAATAATTAGAAGTCAAGCTATATTATGACCCACAGTATCTGTTTGCCAATCTAAATTAGTGGGAAAGGGTGAAACAGGATTCATGGCTTTTATAAAGCATGCACTTGCTTTCTTCTAAAATTAGAAATTTTGGGGCGCTTGGGTGTCTCAGTCGGTTAAGTGTTTGACTTCACCTCAGGTCGTGATCTCACGGTTTGTGGGTTCGAGCCCCACGTCACCTCTGTGCTGTCAGCTAGCTCAGAGCCTTAAGCCTGCCTCAGATTCTGTATCTCCCTCTCTCTGACCCTCCCCTGCTCACACTGTCTCTCTCTCTTCCTCAAAAATAAATAAAACATTAAAATTTTTTAAAATTCATTTTTAAATGATAAATCAAGCTGTGTAAAACAAAATGTATTCTCACATTCTTTGTAAAAGCCTAGGGATACCAAAGAATTAAAAAAAAAAAATCTCTCTCCTACATTTCTATTTAAATGTAAATGTCCATTGCTATAACTTCACTGGTTGTGTAGGAAAAAAATTCAACTTATAATATGTTTCAGCTTCACAGTGTGTTTTACAATGATAAGAGAACCAAATAAAATATACTATATTTTCATTAATCAGTTGTCATTTTTCTTCTAACAACTGACTAAATGTTTAGTTATAATTCTGTATTTTCTAAATTTCTACATCAAATTTTTTCCTAATTTCTATATCTTATCTCTACATAGTTAAAGTTTGACAAATTTTATTTGATAGATAAGAAAGTAGATTTTAAAATTATGGTTATACAGACTTACTATTCTATTATTCTAATGCATGGAATTTTGTTTCAGTCATTAATAACTTTATTGTTTAAAAATAATTAATAGTTTTAAAAACTATTTATTTATTGTCCTTTACTTTTTAAAGGACAATATTTGTAGGATTAATGGTAGAGATTTGTATAACCTAAGAATTCTTTTCCAAGATTATGCTTATACTTATGCAATTTCAAGAACATATCATCACTGCCTAAATTGTTAATGTATTGTGCATGATCTTTCATGACTTAGTACCCCCTTCCAGAGAATAATAAACTACTTCCTAGCAACACAGGCATGTAGTTCTTTCTTTCAAGTAAACTAAAAATATAAAGCAAATGAACTAAAGCTATAAAGATGCATCTTGGAAGTAGGCATAAATCTTAAAGAAGGTATAAATGTTAAAGAAATAATCAAACTTATACATTACCAAGTAAAAAAGTTATCCTTTATCAATGGCTTAAGCTTAGGTATTAAAAGAGTTGGATTCTTCAGAAAATGTAAAACAGATGTCAGAAAATTTAACAAAACAGAAGATGGATTGAAAGTAGTAGGCAAGTTATTTAAGAGAAATATGAGTATTTCCAATGGCATTTGTGGCCCATGGGAAGACAGCGCTACACTTTGACATGCTATTTTAAGATCTCTTAGGTGTTTTGGACCCATTAGTCCAGAGCTCTTGCTCAGTAAAGATCATCTTCCTTCCTTATTTTTATAAACATTCCTGGTCATGCACCTTCAGCCACACATTCAACCATCTAATCAAGCCACAGTTCTTGAGGTTGGGCTTCAGTGAAATATTAAATCATTTTCTAGGCTTCCCTGCTTCCAATGACTTTGTGAGTTCACCAGGCCACTATGCAATAGTTCCTATGTTACTAGTCAGCATTGATTAATTGCACATCACATATCTTCCCTTGAGTTCTGGACTTTTTGAATATTGATTCAGTCCTAAATAGAAGTTTGGTAAATGGATAGAAGATGGACGAACATTCCTTGCAGAAAGCACAGTGTGATCAGTGTACAAAGGCAGCATAACTGATTATTTAAGAATGACTGGACCCAGGAGAGGGAGTTAAGAGGGTGGGGCAGTAGGAGGAGCCTGGGCTTGTCTCATCCCTGGAACACAGCTAGGTCAACATCAAATCAATATCGAACCATTTTGATCAACTAGGAAATCTCTCTGAGGATTAAGAGAACAATCTGCATAATTTGAGGGAGAGAACATGGAAGGTACACCGTGCCCAAATGTGAGTTGGGGTAGAGGAGAGCCAAGGTGCCAAGGTGCCGCAGAGTGGAGGGAGCCCTTTTGGCTGAGAGGAGATAGACAGGGTGAGAAAACAGTGAATCGGGTTCATGCAAGGAAATCACTCCCCTTGAAAGTAGCTAGAAAAAAAAATAGAAAGGAAGGAAGGAAGAAATAAAGAGGGAAAACAAGAATGGCTGGGCCCATAAGAAATGAAGTAGTCAGAATGGATAAAAAAATCAGATTCAACTTTTCTTTATCCCAAAACATGCTTTTTTCATACAGAATTAAAATACACTTAATCTTTATTTACAATTCCTTTTATAACTATATATTATAATAAAAATTATCCAGTCAAAACATTGGATATATCATATATTTTATGATTTGGGGGAATATATAATACAAATATTGTTTTAATGTTATATATCTAAAAATATGTTAAATATTATAAATAGGCCCTTAGCAATATAGTCAACTCTAAATGCAATACATTCAATATGACAGATATACCTGTGAAAATGTTCCCATAGGTACAATGGGAAATTACATATTTGAAGTCTTCTTATATTTATGTATATAGGGGAGGGTTTATAGGTCACTTTAATCTATGCAGTTCTATTTTAATCTGTACTTTGATTAACCATACTACTCGATTTATTCAGAAAAAACCTTCATTTTTAATGGCCACAGGTTAATCTTAGAAAAAAATGTCTTTTCCATTTGTCCTATATTTTATTATGTATAATAAGCCTTATATCTTTGGGCAAATTATTTAGCACTTAAGACTTTAATATTTTCTGTCATAAAGTATCAATGGTATTTTGATAAGAAAAATAACTATTTAGCAATATAGATCATTATGATCTGAGCTTTTTCTATCATTTGAAGACTTATGGTATGCATTTACTTAAAAATACCTCCAAATCACCATATAATTTCTCTAAGGAGGAGTACTACTCTGGTGGTATTTCTTTTCCTCTAGATTGTACAGGACCATGAAAGTAAAGAGACAGTATTGTTTGTTGGTTGGTTATTATTGTTGTATTACTATAGTTTCCATTGTTGGATTTCCCAATAGTAAGAGTACTAAAGTAGAACAGAATGTGTTTGTGTGTAATTGAGATATAACTTACATACCATGCAATTACTCTTTTAAAGTATAAAATTCCATGAATCTTTGTACATTAGCAGAGCTATACAACCATTGTAATCAATTTTTGAACATTTTCATCACCTCCTCAATAACTCATTAACAGTCCCTACCAAGGTCACTCTCTTTTGCCTTAGAAATTCTCAATTTAGAGTTAACTCCAAGCACACATAATCAGTTTTTCTCTCTGTTATTCTTTGCTTTATTTTCTCAATTTGGTAGATAACACAGTGATTAGCAGCACATTTAATCCCCTATTCTCTGGCACAATACAGCTAAATAGTTTTTAGCTACAAGTTTATAAGTAATCTAATTCTTTTGATAGCACTAAAAATAGCAAGAAATATACAGTAACTTCCCTTTAAAATGACCTCCAAGCATCTCTGGAATAGTAATATGAATATTTAATTTTAAAGATGAGTTTATTTAGTTAAAGTAAAAAATTAGCACTTACAATAAATGTTATTTACCACTGAAGGTGATTTATCAACATAATTAGCAAAATCTTGATAAAGTTTTATCTGTAAGAACACAAGAGAGCTGAAATTTACTGAATATCAGAAAAAGAAAATAAGAAAGTTATTATCATCCATCAGGTCAATGGGGAAAATCAAGGGAAGACCTGCTTCTCAAGCAAAAATGACATTGTTTTGTGATCTTTTCATATCTCCAAGTCTGAAATTATTTTTACAAGGATATAAAATCAGGGCAGCATTCCCTGTGACCCAAGGTGTCACAGGGACCACAAACTGTCTTCTAAGTCAGGTATTTGACACTCAGAAATTAAGTTTTTTCTGTCATCATATCCTGATACATAGCTGTGTCCAGGACAGAATTCCTAACTTCACACTAAATAGCTATGCCTCTCAAGAAGAAAGTGACTCCTTAACAGCACATTTATTATTGAGGAAACAGAGAAAGAGTTGGTTTCCAATAAAGAATTGATATGTTGCATAAATATAGATACTTTCTACTAGATAATATGCCTTGGGGGGAGGAGTGGTGGGTCCTCTGATCAGGTGATATTGCATAGTGATATTTGCAAGGCAGGATTCCCGGCACCACAGTTAGTGCTCTGCAAAACACATAGCACACAGGAGGTGTGGATGACACACTACATATCCTGTTAATGGCTTAATCCAATTATTACCTGGGTTGTTTTAGAGACTAACTTAACCAATTTAAAATATATTTGGGGCTGTAAATCACATGTTAAAGAGACAAATTCCTGCACAAACATTGCTGCGATACGGACTGTCTTCCACACACTTAGCCACAAGACTTCATGATGGGATTATAAACACTAGCTTAGTGTGCATGTACTGTTTCTCCATAGTTGATGTCTCAGAATTACTCTGATTCCATACTTTATCTAGTATTAAACTTGAGGTTTTGCACCAAGACCCTGAAACAGATGCTGACTCTGGGATATAATTCCCGTCAAGGCAGTCAAAGTGATGTGGCCTCCAGGACAAGACACGGCTATCACTGTGGATTATAACTACCAGGACTGGAAGAACTAACTTGAAAACTGAGTTTATGGATTTTCTCTAATTGTGAGCCTTCAGCTACTAATGCAACAGTTTGGGATTCTGCTTTTAAGGTACAGTTATCCACTGGCAATAGTGTGTGGTTTCAAATTTTAGAGCAAATGAATAACAAGACTAACATATGACTATGACTTTAAACTTCTCAAAATACTTTCATATATTATATATGTTGTTTGGTTACACAAGATTTAAAATATCCTTTACAAAAATATGAAGAATGCTATCTATTAATTCTTCTTGGAAATCACTACATTATTCACATAAACTTAAAAATAATTTTGAAAAAAACATTTTATTTAAAATTATAGCACTTTCAATTTAAAAATATTCAGTTTTGAAGGAGCATCAAAACATTTTTTGAGTGTATACTTATCTGATAAAAGTATTTAATTTCATGATTTTTGTTAATTCTGTGTAAGATAGAGCAACAGACAATAAAGAGTAATAGAGAAAAACGATCATTTCACAGAAGAAGTGAAATTGGCGAACGAACCTATGAAAATATACTACCTTTCATTAGTCATTAGGAAAATGGAAAGTAAACTATAGTAAGATAACATTTTACAACCACCAGTTAGGTCAAAATCAAAGTGAAGGCAGAGAAGTTGACCATAACGTCAAGCATGAATAGTGAGGATATAATTGGGATACCCATCTTGTAAAATATTCTGAACTCGTCTGATAAAATTAGGCACGTGTATAAACTATGACTCAGCAATTTTTATTTTCCTTACATAAGATAGGGAAATATTTTTAGATACATTGAGTACTGGCTGAGGTTGTTCACAGCAACATTATTTGTGAGGTTATTATTTGTAATACAAAAACTGGAAACATTCAAAGGATACATTAACAGAAAAAACTGAAAAAGTATGACATATACATATAATACAATATAATATGAAAGTTCAGGACAAGACTATCAAGAAAACGAATCTTAAGAATATAATCTAAGAAGGTCAAAAATATCATTTTTATAAAACTCAAAAACAAATAAACATAAATAATTTTTATATATGCATTCATGTATGGCAATGCTTTAAAAAGGAAAAAAGAATGGATAAACATTAAATTCAAAATAGAAATTACTTCTAGGGTGGTTTGAAGGGTGAGTTGGTGAGAATACATAGTTGTATTTTTATGTATGCTTCCTGGATGTATACATAATTTATATATCCTTGGGTATATTATTACATAAACCATACAAAATGGTTATTTAAATATGTGCCTTAACTTTCCATCAAGTATAATCCTCAAAATTCTAAATCGATTACTTTGCAATGTCTAACTCAAATTTTTATGTCTAATTTTATCAATGTTTAAAGTCAAAAACATTGTCCTCTCATGTTATATTTGAGAAATATTTGAGAAATGTAATTTTTTAATTAACTAAAAAAAAAGATAAAAGGAAATTCCTTGTGTCTTGTCATTGAACTCCTCTTGATTGTCAGTCAAAGGATTTCGGCAAATTGTATAGATCATAGTATATAGTGAAAAAGTTGAAAAGCTTATATTCATTCATAAACTATAGTTTCATAAATTTGAGAATCTGTGCAACATTAATAGGTACTGTCTAGAAAGATGTGGGCAACTTCTCATGAGCTAACACTTTTCCAAGGGATGTACAAGAACTTCTAATGTAGTTGGATCTAATTCTTTTTCTTACTTTTATTTTTGTACCAATAGTACAGATGTCAGTTTATTTAATGGTGTGTTAAAAATGAACCCAAAGACTTGAAAATTCCCCTTGTCAAAAGTTTTACAAAGTAATAAATTTTCTTTGTATTTGGGTATCTAAAATGTTACATCAAATAAGCAGAATGGAGAGCTTCACAATATTCATACTTCATTAGTTTACTTGAAAACAGTTCACATACTCTCAGCATTTGTTAAATCATCAACTGCATTAGATGCAAAATGGTACTGATTCTATTTTCATAGCAGGTTGTCACCTAGAGACTGTGTTCAGTGTTCCTGACAAGAAAACAATGAGGTTTTACATAAGGACTGTTCTCCTTTTTTACATGTTATTAAGTAAAATTATATATATTTAATATGCTAATGTCTTAAATATTAAAGGAATATCGCCTTTTATAAACACACGAAGCATACAGGACATGTAAGATCCACAGAGCAAGTTCTGAAAACTGCTAAACAGCATGGAACATGTTGATAATTTGGTAGAAAAAAATAAAAAAAGGAAACTTCTAAAGTAATATTACATAATCATCATAACTGCTCCTTTCACAGTTTAGTTACAGCCTTAATATTTTAAATGAGATAAAAAGACAATATAACACAATACATTCTTCTGCCCAAATGAGTTACATTTTCAACTTTTCCCCACAAACTAATGAGTGAGATAAAGCCAGTCCCCATTCCAGAACTGTGATTAGGACACAGGGAAAGTTTCTTCCATTTCAGTGTGCTGAGAGAGAGAAGGAAAGTGCTTTAGCTTTCTATTGCTGCATAACAAATTATATCACAGGTTACTGGCTTCAAGCACCATGTGTTATCTCCCAGTTTTAAAGCTCAGGAACCTGTACCTGGCTAATCTGGGGATTCCGCCTCAGTGCTTCTCAAGGACTGCAGTCAAGGTGGCCACCATGCCGCAGTCAGTCACCTGGAGGCTCATCTGGGGAAGAATCACTCCCATACTCACAGTTGGTACTCACTCTACTTGGCTGGATTATGTTCCTTACAGGTAGTTTAACAAAGAGTTTCAGTTCCTTGCTAGCTGCTGGCTGAAGATAAACCCTCAGTTTCCTGCCATGCATGCCTCTCAATGGGAAATTCACAACATGGGGCTTATTTCAAGTGAGATGAGGGGGTGACTGTATGCGAAATGGATATCACAGTCTTTATAAACTAATTTTGAGTCCGATATCATTATTTTTGCCATATTCTACTTATTGGAAGCAAGGAACTGGTTTCAGTCCACATATAAGGGGAGAGGATGCTACAGGGAATACCAGGAGGTGGGATTGTTGGGAGCCATTTTAATAGCCCTCAGAATAACAAATTTCTTTCTGGATTTCAATCTATAGCTCATGTCTCAAGACAGGAATCCTAATTTCAGAATCATCATTATGATAGAATGATAGGTAAACTTCTATAAACACTTGGAGGAGGTCATAAATGATGTTGAAATATGCATTGGCTATTTTTTATGTGCTAGAGTTGAAAGTTAATAGAAGATTTGGGCCCAATACTAAGACTGTTGTTTTTGTATTCACTGCCATTATATTATAATTTAAAGCAGGTATCCATGTCATATTACAGAGTTTAGGTAAAACATTTAATCATCAAATATGATATTTTATATATTCTTGGTTGATAGCATTACATACTTAAGGAATTTTCCATTTATTTTTAGATTTTTAAAAATAGCTTTTATTTTGCATTTGTGTTTTGAACTATCTAAAATGTTTATCTACTTCAAGGAAAACGACATTTTTTTCTATAGTTTATGAAGTTGGTAAATTATATCAGTAGTTCTCTTTGATGTTGTACCATATTTGAATTCCCAAGATACATACACACACACAAACACGCACACACACAACACATATGCACACACACACACACACACAAACATGCTTGAAGAAAGTATTTTAGGTGCCTAATTAAAACATATGTATTATATATCTCACATTCCATTCATCTCTTTATCCTTACACTAATGTCACCCTGTCTTCATTATTGCAGATTATAATTATCTTAAAATCAGTAAGTCCTCTCACTTTGTTCTTTTTCTAATTGTTTTGGATAATCTACGTTCTCCCATGGATTTACATAAAAATTTTAGACCATGCTTCTAAATTTCTGGGGGAAAAAACACTTCAGAAGTTTTGACTTGGATTGCATTAAATCTTTACATAATAAGTTAGAGACAATTACACATTAGCAATGTTGAGTCTTTTGGTCAATGAATATAGTAAACCTTTCCATTTATTCAGTTCTTTAATCCTGCTCGGAAATGTTTAGAAATGTTCAGTGTACAGGTTTGATACAAATTTTTCTTTTTTTCCTAAGTATTTTGTGTATATATGGTTTTATTTTGGATGCTATATTTTTAGATGATTATAAATTATGTTATTTTATAATTTCAAATCCCCATGTTTGTTGGTGATATAAGAAATAAAATTTTCTATCGGTTTTTATTTCCCAAACTTGCTAACTTTCTGCATTAGTATTAGTTATTTTAAGTTATTTTATTATTTTTCTCCCTAGATTATTATATTCCATCCTAATAAAGACAATTTTACTTCTTTCTCAAGTCTGTTAAGGAAGTAAGGAAGTTTTATTATAACATACTACCTGGTAACACAGTTTTAGAAGAAAATATGCAGAGCTCTCACTTGACTTTAATTATATGGAGGTACTTGATATCTACTAAAAAGAACCTCTTAATTATGAATAACAAGATTGATTTAGGACAAATTTTGTTATGTATTATCTTTCCCTTCTCCTAGAGGAATCTTATTTTATTGAGAGTATTTTCTTCCAGTTCTCTTTTAGGATTAAGGAGCCCTTCCAGTCTAATCCAATCATCTGTTTTTAACACTACCTTGTATTCATTAACTTCAAACTGGTTTGTGTGCTTATTGTGATACAGTTATACAACTAAAAAGTAACAGTGCGTATGTAAATCGAAAGTCAGAGGATTCTTCCTTAGGGCTATTTTTGTTTTTTGATTGATTTTGGTGCAAGTAGAGTTCTCTGTATTATCTGATATCTTCCCTAAAATGATTGTTCCGCTAAATTGGTTCCTGCCATTGCAGCAGTGCTCAAGCTGTCTCCTCGGTTTTATCAAATCTCCACAACTGGAAGTAAGGAGGCTTTGACACATAACAGAAAACCTGAATCTAAAAATTTTGGGCTCGCACATTTTGTTTCTAGCACTGGAAGTGCTAATTAGGAGTCCAGGCTTAAGTTTTTAAAATTCAATTTGTGGGGCGCCTGGGTGGCTTAGTCGGTCAAGCGTCCGACTTTTGCTTAGGTCATGATCTCGCAGTTCGTGGGTTCGAGCCCCGCGTCGGGCTCTGTGCTGACTGCCCGCCCAGAGCCTGGAGCCTGTTTCGGAGTCTGTGACTCCCTCTCTCTCTGACCCTCCCCTGCTCACGCTGTCTCTCTCTCTCTCTTAGAAATAAATAAAACATTAAAAAAATTTAAAAAAAATAAAAATAAAAGTCAATTTGTTTGCTTACATAAGCAAAGATGTAGGAAGCATGCTACAATCTATCTTTCCTACTTATTCCATCTAAAAACTCAGTAGAAAATACAAAAAAGCAACTATGTAAGGCATCCAAAAAAGTAATCAGACGGGATGGGTTGTAGAGGGGACTTAAACCTGGGTATGCAACAGGGAAGGGGGATGAGTTTCACAATTTTCTCCTCTTTTCTCTTGAAGATTGGACCCAAGGTTAGAAAGACCTCAGTTAAAAAGTTTTGTCATGGTGGTCTTGACACAGGCAGCTAAAGCTTAAAACAAACAAACAAACAAACAAAAAAACCCGTTTTAGGACCAAAGGACCAGAAAAAAGCGTTCAGTCAGAAATTATGGCAATCCTAGAGAGATAAGAGCCAGAGGCTCTCTCCTTTCTCTGTAAATGGGTATAGAGACCTGCACAAGTCCTGGGTTACCTCTGTGCTGCAGGTGAAAAGGACAGACCAGAAGCAACAAAGCAAAGTCTGAAAGAACTGAGCATTAGTTTACATTTCCACCAAACTGTCAAACTTTCATACATGCATTGGGAAGACACGAAGAAGTACAGCAAAATATTTGAGAAATGGACTAAAATTTAAGGAACCACTTTAGACTCAGACTAACTTCTAAATGTTAACATATAAAGAAAAGACCCAAAAATAGAACAAGGGTTTTGTTAGCTGAACTACTGGCACTACTGACCATGGAAATTTGTAGTTTGAACCTAACTGGGGTGATGCCTGCTGAAATAAATACATCAACATTATCAAGTGCAGACTGTTGACAAACTAAAGGACCAAGTCCCAGCTCTTGACTATTCTGGGAAATAGGTTTATTGAAGCACAATGACACATTTTTATCAATATATTTTCTGTGGCTATTTTTGAAGTACAATAACAGAGTTGACTCGTCACAATAGATACCACATTGTAAAATTTAAAATATTTGGTATCAATTCCCTTTACAAAGATGTTTGTTTACCTCTGCTCTACAGTCTTTTAATAGGATCAAAAGTCTACACAAACTATTATTCAAAATCTTCAGCTTATAAGAGCCAGAATGAGTCAATTTACCAACACCCAGCAAAATGACACTCATTCTCAAGGGAGACGACAATCAATGGTTGTCAATCCAAAATGACCTAGATACTGGATTTATCAAATTAAGATATTAAAGTAGCTATTATAACTATACTCAGTGATGTAAAGGTAGCCATTCTTATAACAAATGAAAAGACAAAGGTTTTCAGCAAATTACACAAAAAAAAACACATGAAAATTTTAGAAATGAAAAAGATCTGAAATAAAACTTCAGAGCATGGTCTGAAGAGCAAAATAAAGATGATGGAAGAAAAAGTCAGTAAACCTGAAGTGAGATTATGTCAAATTATTAACTAGGGAATAAAAAGAGCAAAGATAAGGAGAAACTAAAGAAGTATTGAATCTCAGAGATCTATGGTACAATAAAAATAAAGAAAAGCTCAGCCATTCATGTCTATGAAGTTGTAGAATAAAAAGAGAAAGATTAAAAATATACATGAAAAAAATTAGTGCCAAAACCACATGAAGAAATATGGTTTAAGAGCTCCCAAATTTGGTGAATATGTACATTTACAAATTTAAGAAGTTCAGTTAATCTAAAACAGACCACATTTAAAGAAAACTATGCCCATATACATAATAATCAAACCACTGAAAAGATAATTAAAAATCTAGACAGTAGAGAAAAATTACATATTATCCACAAGAAATGATTACTTAAATACTGTGGACTTTTCATAAGAAACCATGGAGACCAGAAGAGAGGACAACAGCATCTTTAAAACTGCTGAAAGAAAAACAAAACAAAACTTGCCAATCCAGAATACCAAATGAAGAAAAATTAAAAGAATGTGTCACCATCAGACCTACTATAAAAATATATATATCTTTAGTGTGAAGGGGATTGTTACCAGAGACAAAGTTTGAGAATTGAAAGGAAGAGAAAGAGAAATGTAAACTCTGAGTAAATATAAAAGAGGGTCTTTCTTCTTGTAAGTTTAAAAAAATATTTGGTATTTGAAAGCAAAATTTTAACATTGTCTGTGGTGCTTTTCAATGTTTGTAGAACTAATACACCTGTCAACTATGCAAGTTGGGAATAAAAGGATCTATATGGTGATAAGACTTCAATATTTCAAATGAAGTGGGAAAATAATTTTAAGTAAAGTGATGAAAATAGAACTTACAGCATATCTGATGAGTTTTCAAAATCAGTGAATATAATACACTGGGTAATTATAACACATCACTCAACAGTGAATGGGGAATTGGAGAAAGGGTTTTAATTATTATAACATTTCTGTATTTACTCAGAAGTGGTAACATGTAACACTAATAGACATTAAAATTTTGGAGATACATAATCTTTCTGGAGCAACACTAATAAGATAATGTAAAAAAGATGTAGCCATGAAATATAAACTATAAAGAAATAAAAAAGATACTAAATATATATAAATGCTACAAATGACACAGTGAAAATATAGGCCAACCCCCAAATAAATGATAAAATTATAGAAGTATATCAAACTATATTAATCATCATATGCAACTGAGAGAAAAAGAACTAACTATATCCTCTCTGTAAGAAACCACTTAAAGAAATGAAGCCAACAAGTAAAGTAAGAGGTTGGGAAAAGGTATACCACAAAATACAAATCAAATAAATGCTTGAAAAGACTAATGCTTCTGATCAAGATACAGTAGAGCAGTGACCAAATTTAATCTCCTTCTTGAAAAAAATACAGAAAAAAAAACGAAACAATGGTTTTTAAGATGCAGGATACCAAGCAATACAGGATAGTATTCCTAGACATGAGGCAACACAGGAACTGAGCTCTATGATTACCCCAGCTTAGTGTCTTGTCCTACTCTTCTCTGGTTACTATATACCACAGACTGGGTGGCTTAAACAACAGTAACTTATTTCTCACCATTCTGGAGACTGGAAAGTTCAAGATCAAGGTGCTGACCAATTTGATTTTTTGTGGGGGCTCTCCCTGGCTTACAGCCAGCCACCTTCTCACTGTGTTCCCACATGGGAGAGAGAGAGAGAGCTGTGCTATCTCTTCCTCTTCTTATAAGGGTACCAGCTCTATCAAATTAGGGCACCACTCTTATAGCCTCATGTAACCATTATCATCCCCTGGTAGGCCATATCTCCAAACATAATAACATTGGGGATTAGGGGTTCAACATAAAAATTTTGGGCACCACAAACATTCTGTCCATCATGTATCTTTATAGAGTTCTGACCATGGTGTAGAAGGAGAAGCATATGTGCAGCTCGGCAGTTGAGGTGGAGCTGACAGTTGGCAAGATCAATGTATTAGTAATTATGGGACACAGTACTGAAAAGGAGAGGACTATATAGAGAAAAACTAGAAATATGCAGAGGTCCCCTTCAAGTGCTTGGCAAAGTACTAATTGTGGCTTGTGTGTTCAAGCTACCCAAAACTGGAGACAGAATCTCCTGAAGGGAATAGAGGGAAGAGTGCCTGGAATTCACACAAGGCTGAAAATAGTGCCTTTTCTCACAAGCCAGGCTGAAAAATCTCATAATTCAAGGGACATTGAGTACAGTTTTTAGAAAGGTCTTGGTAGTGAGTAATGATCTGCCGAAGAGTAAATGTTAACTCTGATCCAGTCTAACTAATCTTAATAGCAATGCCCAATGGGTTCAAACTGGTACCAAGTAAGTTGAAAATCACTGACCTAGGTAATTCTTGAAGACTCCCGAGCAAGGCACCAACATTTCACTTGGACCTCAGTCTTTAAATAATGTACTTTTTGGGGTGCCTGGGTGGCTCAGTCAGTTAAGCATCCGACTTCAGCTCAGGTCATGATCTCATGGTCCATGGGTTCAGGCCTTGCATCCAGCTCTGTGCTGATAGCTCAGAGCCTGGAGCCTACTTCATATTCTGTCTCTCCCTCTCGCTCTCTGTCTCTCTCTCCCTTTCTCAAAAATAAATAAACATTAAAAAAAATTTTTTAAAATAATGTACTTTTCCTAACATAACTTGACTCCACAAAGTATAAAGCTAGAAAGCTCTTAAACATATTTTTTTCATTATTATAGAACTTTAGAAATATTAATTAGTCATAAAATGGCATTAATGGCTGATCTCATTATTTAATGACCACACAGATCATTCAAACTTTGGGTTCTTAACCTCTATATCTGATTATCTTAATGGAGTAGAAAATATTTCAGAATATGCTATTATATCTGATCAGTTATATTTAAAAATATTACATTAAAATATTACATAAAACATATTACATAAAAATATTACATTTTTTTCAAGGAGAAGCTTTGCTAAAGTGATCTAATTATATATTAGGAAATTAAGCCATTCTATGTAATTTAATAGCTTAATCCAAAATTTTAAAGAGTAGCCAAATGGAATAGTATCTCATTCATAAGTTCAGCATACAAACCAACCAGAGATTTCCACAATTAAGATGATGAAAATTTAAAATGTGACTAATTACTTCTATATACTGTGCCTAATGAGCATAAACAGTTTCAAATATATTATCCCCAAACTGATATTTTTCTCCGAAATAATTTAGATAATGGCAACATTTCAAGGCCCACAGTAATAATTGATTTTTTCATATAGACAGAAAAAAATTAAAGTCAATGATTCTTGTTAAGGTCTTATCTATGCTTTCTAAAAGCAACCTCTTAATTTTACTTCTTAAGAAAACATTAGCCCATGTAGCCATGCTATGGAGAATGTTTAAATCATAGTATAAAAGCAAAGACAAAATTAAATTTCTAAGATCGATGTTTAAGAGGGAAGGCTTCAGTAATATGAAATCATGTGAACATAACAGTTTTTCTTAAAACTGTTGAATTAAGTATAATTAGAGTTAAATTAGGATTAACTTTTGCTGGTAATTTTCCTTTTACCTTACAAAGGAAATATACTCCTCATTTTATACAGAGTATAGTTTCAGCCTGCTAGAACTAATGAAATTGGTGAATAAACACATATAATGTATGTATCTAGGTTTATTCTTATTGGAATATCTTTTTCTCATGGTTTCAAGAAATAACTTTCAGCTTTGTTTCTTTTGCAGAGCAAGTAGAACTTGCAGAATCTGTTTTGCCATCTTCAAAACAATGTGGTCATTTGGGGGAAAAAAATCATAGAATTCCTGCTAACCACGATCCAGTATTCTTCCCAGATGTATTAATGAAGAAATGTTTTAGAAGCAACACAAATAAATCAAATAAATTTAACTAGTAAAAAAATTTAATAATTTTTTTAAAGATCTAGAACAGGTTCCAGGACTGCCTGAGTTGAGTGATTCGAATAGAATCTGGATTTGTTTTCTCTGACACTGTTTCTCTTTTCTGTTTGTGAATTGACTTACTACTAGTCCTTTTATATGAATTGTACATAACTGTCCTCATCCATTATGAGTATGGATTCATCTTCATAACTCTTAATTCAAGGAAAACGAGTGTATGCCTCTGATTAATCTGGGAAATTTAGTAGAAGACTGATTTATCTGGCTAAATTTGGCTTGTGTTAAACCTCTAAGTGTTTGTAACATTACTGTATATACAGGGATAGTTCTGTAATCGGCTTATCTTGCAAAGAGAACAGTAGTCTGATTTATGTGAATTTTAGATTTTTTTGGTTGTTATTACTTGAGGCTGTTAGGAGGTGCTCAAAGAGGATAATTTGATTTTATTTTTTTAAAAAATGAGTGTTTAATTAATCAATGATTTAACAAACAATTTTTTGTCTTTATGTTAAGTTTTTACATTCAAAATTCAGATATTTTAAAATTCAGTTAGTTCAGTTAGCTTCAATAATCACTATTAAGGATGCTTTCATAACTTAGATAATAAGATTCCTTCAATTATTTAAATTACATTTTTAGATTTACATATTTGAGTACCATTTTTAGTATTTTGAACCTCTGATACAACAAACTTACCAAAGAGTTAATTAAAGCAATCAAATATCTGTAGTAAATGTATTTGTTTTCTATAGCACTTTTAATATTTTCCACAAACAAGGTGGCATAAAAACCAGTGTTCTGTTGGGGAATCTGTTCGTGATCTCTTATAACTTCTGGCTGCTGCAAATATTCCCCCTTGGCTTTTGGTAGCATAACTCCAACATTTGCTTCTCTTCACATGACCTTCACTGTATGTATGGACCTACCTCAAAACTCCTTTTTTTTTTTTTGCCTATTGAAGTAAAAAGCATGAAGAACCCAAAACAGCTGGGTGGTTTAATTTCTAGTATGATGGGATTGTTGTTGTGTGTCCATATGGAAGGATTCCTTCCTTTGGAACTAAGACCTCTAGACAAGTAGAGCATACAGTCATGGAGGCATGAAACAAAAGTTTTGCTAGTGGATTAATGGGGCAATAAAGCATGGTTCCACTCCATTTTCTACTCCTTAATTCCTAGAACCGTAAATCCTGGTTATGGGAGAAATTGCATCATATGTTGGATGCTGACTTATATACAGCCTCCTGGAGAACATTGCCCCTTCCCTGTGAATATTGCCACCTAACCTAGGTAGTACAGTAACTCAGTCTTCAAAAGGCTGTTCTATCAAGCCAGCTCTTTCAGGAAGACAGGGAACATGGTGTGACCAGTGAATTCCAAGAACATGGGCCCACTGTCACACTTCATTTGTTGTGAAGTGAGTTCCTTGAACAGTACTAATATGTGGAGTACCACAACTATGAATATTCCTCTAAGTCCACAGGTGGTAGTTCTGGCAAAAGGATTTCATGAAGAAAAAGCAAATCCATACCTAGATTACTTCAATAAGAACAAAGGGCTGACCCCTTTATGATGGAAGCAGTCCAATATAATCAACCTACTATCAGATAGCTGATTTATTACCCTGGAGAATGATGTCATGTTAGGAAATCATTGTTGATTTCTGCTGTTGACAGACTGGACACTCAGCAGTGGCTCTAGCCAGGTCATTCCTGGTGAGTGGAAATTAATGTTGTGAACTCATGCAAAACCTTGATCCTTGTCATCATAGCTACTTTAATCATGAACTCATTGAGCAATGACAAGAGTGGCTTGGGAAAGAGGCTGACTGGTATCCACAGAATGTGTCATTCTACAAACTTGATTACTAAAATACTCCTTTTTTAAGATAACTCTTTGGTGAGCATTTATATACAACACGAATATCTTTATATTTGTGCTTGTTCAGAGAGGTCTATCCACATACCTCTTCCTTAAATTTCCTTGTAACCAATTTTCTAATTATATTCCTTGTCATCAATTTTCCAATTGTCATACAATTATATTCCTTCCAAGTTCCTGATCATCCAGCTAAACTATTTGCTACAGCTTATAAATCAGCTTATAAATCTATATTAGTCAGGGTTCTCTAGAGAAACAGAAAAAGTAGGAGATGATAGATAGGTAGGTAGATGGATAGATAGATAGATAGATAGATAGATAGATAGATGATTGATAGATGGATAATTCTATATATAAACCTAATTGGGCTATACGTGGCCAAATAGCTGGTAAGGCATTTTTTCTAGTTGTGTCTGAGTGTTTCTGGAAAAAATAAGCATGTGAATCATTAGACTAAGTAAAGAGGACATTCACCAATGTAAGCGGGCATCATCCAATGCCCTTGGACATATATACTCCTAATTCTTGGGGATTTGGACTTGAACCAAGAATTAAATTATTGCTCTTCCTCCAAACACACACTACTTTCAGAACTTTCGACTAAAACAGGGGCTTACACCATTGACTCTTGACTCAGACTGAATTTATACCACCAGTTTTCCTGTTTCTGCAGTTTGCAGATGGTAAAATGTGGAACTTATCAGCCTCCATAATTGCATGAGCCAATTCCTATAACAAATCTCTTCAGATATATCATATTGGTTCTGTTTCTCTAGCGAAACATGACTGAAACAGATTTACATATAGAAAGAGCTTTATTATAAGAATTTGGCTCGCATGATTTTAGAGGCTGAGAAATCTCCAAATCTGTAACTGGCTGGCTGGAGACCTTGAAGAATCAATGTGTATAGTACCAGTCCAAGTCCAAAGGCTTGAGAACCAAGAAAATTACAATCCAAAACAAGCAGGCTCATGACCCGAGAAGAGCTGATGTTTTTTAAGTTCAGGTTCGAAGGCCAAGTATGACCAATGTCCTAGTGCAAAGCACTCAGGTAGGAAGTTTTTTCTTATTTCAGGAGGGTCAACCTGTTTGTCTATCCAGCATTTCAACTGATTGGATGAGGGGCACTCACATGAAGGATGGCAATCTTATTTACTCAGTCTGCTGACTCAAATGTTAGTCTCATCCAAAAACAGCCTCACAGACATATCCAAAATATTAGTCACATTGCTGCTACATAACTTAACACTCATATCTCAAGGGCTAAAATCACGTATTTTCTTTCCAACATACATACAGGCTGGTTGGGGGCAGGGGACATTATTTCAGGCATTGGTTAACAAATCATACATTCTGGGACTGACTAAAACTCAGCATGCTCTTTTCATAGCTCAAAGAAGCACAAGAAGCTAAGCAAAACTATGGAAAACATTACAGACTCTGCCTGTGTCATATCCCTTAGCACTTTATTTTTGAAAACCTATAACATAGCTGAATTTAATATCAATAAGAGAGGAGTTATGTTTCTTTCACCCTAGAGAGAGACTGATAAGTCATCTTGCAAAGAGTGTGGCTGTGTAAATCTATTAGAGAAAGGGGGTAAGAAGGAGTAACAATAAGCAATAATATAACAGATAATTAGCATTCTTCTCTATGCTGATTTTGTGTGGAATGTAATTGAGCCTCTGAAATGCCTAGGATCTCAAGCAGCATGTCTGAACACTTAGCTATGGAATGAACCTTAAAATTACTTCCAGTTACTCATTTGATGATCAAATACCTTAGTAACACTCAATTTAAACAATGGATAAGAAATAGATGTATGATAATGCCACATCTACAGATTTTTTCATCCAAAATTTGATTACTAATTGATTAACAATGCAGGAACATATTGATTCACAATAGACACTGATCAACTAAAGAATGATACTTTTATCTATCACCTTTTCCTCCTTTGTCAATCTTACCCAATTTAAATATAAATAAAAAGTTCAGTGGACAGTTTAACACATAAGAAATTAAGGTTAAAGACTAAAGTATGTTTGTACTGTATTTCATATAACTCTAAGTCATTTTTTAGAAAAGGTAAAATATTGATAAATTTTGGGACATTTGAGATCTTCTGGTATGATAGTAAACTGAAGTCACTATGGTTAATCAGATGTTCATTTATTTCCAGCTTCATACTCTCCAATGTCTTTACCTGTTACAGTTGTCTGATTGTCTCTGTGGGGTGTTATTGACTTATAACTTACAGTTAAATTGCTTCTTACATTATTTCATCCTTTAACTTGTTATTCTTACTTATCTTAGGGAAGATATGGAGAGTTCATAGTTAATTAAATATAGATGCATAGTTACATTTTCATGGTTCATTTAATCAATGTCATGGAAGCAATTATATTGGCCTCTCTTCTATATGAAATAAGAAAAATATCCTTAGATAGATGTTAACGTACGCTCTCTTTTTATTTACAATCATTTGTGGAAAACAAGACATTTCTAAAAATAATGCAGAGAATCTCAAATATCAATAAAGATTCTACAAATCATTGGCTTTCAATAATGAACAAAAGGTGTCACATTTCTCAAGTCTATCTCTGAAAATAAAGCTTCTTTGTTCCAAATTCTTTCAACTCTTCCCAGTTTATCTTTTTTCTTTATTTTTGAACCTATATTCTCATTACCATTTATTTGTTGCTTTCCTTTCTATTTCTGAGCAACTGTTTGCAACACAACCTCTTGGGATTTCTTTCACTTTTATAAACTCACCTTTACCCCCTCAGTTCAAGCTTTGCTTTTACTAATCAAGCCTTAAGTAGGAATCTTGGCAATACTGGCTTTTTCTCTCAATTGAACACTATATCCCCAAAGTGTTATTTACCCCCCATTCTTTCTTCTTCTTTTCAAAATAAATGAAGTTTTCAGTGATTTATGCTTCTACCTACACTCTATATAATACCCCAGATTTAGTGGTAGGAATTTCAATTCTTTGTATCTAATTAATGCAATTAAGATCATCACTATTAGTGTATTGATAAATTAGACTTAATTTTTTTATTTAAAAATCCCACTACCATTCAAAAGTTTCAGAATAAGTGAATATTAAGTGAATTAATATCTTCATATCTGCCACCCCAGGGATTATTTTATTCTTTCCTGGATCAGGGTACAAAGATTTCTCTACTGCTTTAAAAATTTTTTGATGATATAATGCCAATAAAATAAATGTATAATGTAACAAGGCTGAACACATTTCATGCAACCACAACTCTATTTAAAAGCTATCTCTAATTGAACTGGATTACAAGAGTTGATGCATGGCTGAATTTTGAAAATATTTCAAAGATACTCATGCATTCACACGTGCACACATATATCTCTTCTAGTAAGGTAAAGCTTTGTATACTATCATATAAATTAGTTCCTGGAATAATTTTTAAATATAATCCTTCATGCTTTCACATTTTTTTATTTTATTACATCTATTTTTATTATGATTCCCTTGCATTTCTAGTAGTTTTTGCCTTGTATATTAAGTTCCTATATTGCTTATAGTTTATTGATTTATGGTATTTGTAAAGTGTGCCCTGCATGGCTTTATAATTTTAATCATCTTATTTGTTATTAGCATTACATTACATCTCATCCAAAGTTACTATTGCCATTTCTACTTTCTTTTCCTTTCCATCTGGCTATTAATTCTTAGCTCACTCTTTTAGTATGTCTTTCTTCACCAGTACATTGTTATTGTTTTTGTTGTTATTGGTATTATTGTTTACAAATTGAATAAAGTTCTTTGTGTCTCTTAACCCAGTCTATCTTTTTTAAAAGAAAGGTTTAGTTTATTTACCTTTTGAATAGCAATAGGCATATCTCTCTTTATTACTTTAATCTTTATTTTGAATGATTAATTAACTGACTGCTACATATTCTTTGTATATTTTCTAGACTGACCAAATTTCTACTCATTCTATTGTTTTAATTTGCAAATTTGGATATTATTTCAATATTACCATTTCATTAATTGATAACTTCACTCACCTATTAGAATAGATAAATTTCTGTATTATACTATAATAAAATTTTATGCTTTTTACCCCAACAAAATATACCTTTTCTCCCCTCTATTTGCTTTATTTTTCTTCCACTTTTTTTCTCTCAAGGGTACTTTAAATGTCTCTTATATTTTCAAATAATATTTTTTTTCGAATAAAATGTGAACAATGTCATGATATGCCAAGGCCTCTACTTTTCATTAATTCTAATTATAATCCTTATCCTTCAATGTATTACAATATTTCACTTTTTATTTCTATTTACTTTTACATTATCGATATTTATGACAGTAGTTTCTTCAAATTTAGGTCTGTTTGCTTTATTTGCAAGGCATAGGAAGGTCAGCGATTACTAACTGAAATTTAAAGAATGTGAGAACCGAGGATGAAGGTATAAAATAAAACTCAAAAGTCATCTTCAAATTTAAAAGTCAAGTGACATTTTTAAGAGCTTAATCTATTTTAAATTATTACATGAATGAAAACTATCTACAATGGTCCTGAACTTCACTATGACTATTACATTTATTTGTAGATAAAACATGAAAGACTGTGAACAGTCTTGCATGCCTTATCTTTAGAATGATAAAGTTTAAAATTCTAAAGTCCAAAATTAAAATATAATTCATAATATATTGCAGAGTAAAGGAGTATCATATATTTTACATTTTCTTTCTTATATTATCAACAGTCCCTATAATGATAATGCTAAATTTATTTTGTGCTTGCTTTATGCCAGCCATTTTTCAATACATTACAAATTGATTAATTCATTTTGTTGTCTAAAGAAATTGTGAATTAACAATAATTTTATCAGTACTATTTTTTTTTTTTTTTTTTACATGTGAGAAAACTGACACACAGGGAATTTAGGAAGCTTGCCTACTTGATTCTTTGTGGCTACTAGGTGCAGAACCCATAATTGAAGTCAGCAGTCTAGCTCAATATCCCATGCTTTTAACCACTGTTCAATATGGCTGCCTTTTTCTCCCTAAAATTTTAAATTGGTTTATATTATATTAATTACCTGTGTCAAAATTTTTTCTCAAACTTTTTATTATAGGATTTATTCTACTGAGTTCCATTTTCTTCACAGGTCTTTTTTTTTTTTTTTTTTTTTTTTTTTTTTAACTCTAAGACCTGTCTATTCCTGTTCCTGTCAGGACTGAAACCACTCTAAGTATATCACATGACTGAAACCTGGAACTCCCTTCATTTATCTTCTGGTTGGAAACAGTTTCCTGGACTGAGCCTCTCTTCGTTTTGTGTTTACTCTTTAGTATTGTTGAAAGCCAGTACTTCTCAGAAACAGCCCATAGTAGATAAATCTTCCCAACCAAGTCACTTGAGGACTTCTGCCAAAATACTGGACTAATAGTATAGTTCCGTAAATAGTTCTAATTTTAAAATTATTTTCCCACTAAACATATTGTCAGCAGATTTGGTTTCTTCTGAGGTCTCTTCCTTTTGCTGGTGGATGACTGCATTTTCCATGTCTTCATGCGGTCTTTTGTCTGACATCTCTTTAATTGTCCAAATTTCCTCTTCTTATGAGGAGAATTGGATTAGGACCCTCCTAACAGCCTAACATAATTAACTCATTTCTTCAAAGTCACTATCTCCAAATATGGGTGCATTCTGAGGTAGTGGGTCTTAGGGCTTCAACATATGAATGTGGGAGGGATAAGGCTGAGTCCATAACAACTGCTAAACAGCATTTCATGGCACGTGTGTACCATAGGAGGCTTACCATTCCTCTATGTAGGTTGTTTCAAGTTTTTGGCTATTACAAATAAATCTGCTATAAATGTTTGTGTGCAAATTTTGAAAAGTTTATTTGTTTTGAGAAAAAGAGAACATGAGTAGGGGAGGAGCAGAGGGAGAAGGAGAGAGAGAATCCCAAGCAGACTCTGCACTGTCAGCCCAGAGCCTGATATGGAACTCCATCTCACAAACAGTGAGATCATGACCGGAGCCAAAATCAGGAGTCAGATGCTTAGGTGACTGAGCTATCCAGGCGCCCCTGTGTGCAAATTGTTATGTAAACATAATCTTCTCTCCAGAATAAATGCCCAGGAGTATAATTGTTGAGTCACATGATAGCTACACATTATTATTATTATTAATTTATAAAATGTATACTTTCAAATTATTTTCCACAGTGACTATACAATTTTACATTACCACCAGCAATATATGAATGATCCAGTTTCTCCACATCTTGCCAACATTTGATGTTGTCACAAGGATTAAATTTATCCATTCTGATAGGTGTTTAGTGATATCCAATTGTGATTTTAATTTGTGTTACCCTATTGCCTAATGCTGTTAAACACTTTTTCATGTACTTGTTTAACACCACAATATTCTTTTTGGTGAAAATTCTCTTCATGGCTACGTTCATCTTCTAATTGGTTTGTTTGTGGGTTTTTTTTTTTTCCTTTCTTTAACCTCCTTTTTTTTCCTCTTTTTTCTTCACTCAGACCCAAAGTATCAATATTCACTAAGTAAACCACTACTAGAAAATATTGCCATCATTTGTAGTTTTTTTTTTCACTATTGATTTTGAAATGTCTTTATATATTTTAGATACCAGTCTTTTGTCAAATACTTGACTATCAATATTTTAGTATAGTGCTTGTTTTTTCATCCTCTTTAAAGGGTCTTTTACACAGCTAAATTATTGATTTTTATGGTGTCCCATGCATGCACTCTTTTCCTTGTATGGATTATATTGTAATCCATAAAATTATAAAGTCAAACAACTTCATTTAGTCCTAAATATGGGTGTTTCACTTCTGTGCTTTCATCCTAAAATTTTTATAATGTTACATATCACATTTTAGATTTATATTAAGTCTGTTATCCAATTTTTGTATAGAATTTGAGATTAAGGTGTAAGTTCACTCTTTTATCTACAAATGTCTAACTCCCTCAGTGCCACTTGTTGAAAAGTCTACCTGGCTTCCATTGAGGTTTTCTTTACACATTTGCCTAAAATCTATTAGAGATATTTATATGGGATGGGAATGCTTCTTGATTGTGTGTTCTATTCTTTTCTTCTGTATCTTTCCCTAACAGCCTGCAGTAATTTCCTACTAGCTCACACAATTGCTTAAAAGCACTTTCCCATTTTTTCAACACAAATGAAATCAGTTTCTCTTCCTCACTTCATTAGTCTCTCTCCCTATTACAATAGTCCTGAAAAAAATCCTTCCTTATCATTTTTAACCAGAACCCAGGGAAATTTCTTTGAGGCATGTACAGCTTTTATAAGGATTGCATCATATACTGTACAGTATACATACAAACACAGTCTACTGGTGCCATTTTACCAATTCAAGGAAGTATAGAAACTTTTATCACTTTATGTCCGTTTACCCTTTCCATTTATAATACAAATATCTTTAATATTCTTTCCATATACATTTGCATCCATACCAAGAAATGTTATTACTTTTGCTTCCACAGTCAAACAAAACTTAACTCCAGAAGGGAAGGTAAAGCTGTTGTATTTAACTCTAACTTTGTTTGCCATGTATTTTTTTCCTTCCTCAAGTTTCAACTTTCCTCATTTCATTGTTTCACTTCTGTTTAGAGAGTTTTATTTAACCATTTTCTAGGGTAGATCCATTGGGGGTAAATCTCTTTCCTTGTGAGAACGTCTTAATTTCCTCTTAATCCTGAAGGACATTTTTGCTTGCTATAGGATTCTGAATTGATACTTGGAAAATATTGTGCCACTTCCTCTGACCTTTCTGGATTTTAATGAGAAATCCCCTCTCATTTGAATTATATTCCCCGTATAGGTAAGGTGTCATTTCTCTTTCACTGCTTTCCAGACTTTTTTCTTTGTCGTTAGTTTTCAAAAGTTTAACTATGATGTATCTTCGTGTGGATTCCTTTGAATTTATTCTTGCATTTGTTCAGCTTCTTGAGTCTGTAGGTTTAGGTATTGTGCCAAATTTGGCAAATTGCTGGCCATTAGTCTTTGAACAATTTGTGTGGTCATCTTCTCATTCTCTTCTTCTTCTGAGACTCCGATGACATAAGTCTTAGAAATTTTGTTGTAGCTCCAGTGGTCCTTGTGGCACTGTTCACTTTATTTTCAGTCTTTCTGTTCTATTTTCAAGTTCACAGGTTTTTTGCTGTGCCTCTTCCATTCTAGTGTTGGGTCTACCCATTGAGTTTTATTATCTTTTTAATTCGCTATTGTATTTTGTTGAGACACTTTTTGTTTGTTAAGATTTTTTTTTCAATTATTTTGAGAACTTTTTTGTACCTCCTCATCATGACATTATTATGATGGTTGCTTTAAAATCTTTGTCAGATAATTCTAACATTTTCATGATCCTAATGTTGGCCTTTATTGATTGTATTCTTTCATTTAGTTTGAGATCTTTATGGTTCTTTGTATGATAAGTAATTGTTCATTAAAGTCTGGACATATTTGATTTATTATGAGACTCTGAGCCTTATTTAAGGCTTCTGTTTTAGTTGATTTCCTTTGATGGTGCTCCTCCCAAGGAAACGGGGTGTGTTGACTCATCACCTCCAGGAAGATTAGAAGCCAGAGTCCCTGCCCAGTCTCTGTCAATGCACAAAAAATGATGCTTTTTGTTATGGAGGTCTCTGGATCATCATTAGGCCTCCACTGATATCCCATTGACTGGAAAAATTAGTAGTCCATCATTCTTTTTATTTTTAATGTTTTATTTACTTTTGAGAGAGGCAGCATGAGCAGGGAAGGGGCAGAGAGAAAGAGGGAGGCAGAGAATCTGAAATGGGCTCTGTGCTGACAGCAGCAAGCCTGGCTCCAGGCTTGCACTCATGAACCAGGAGATCATGATGCAAGTTGAAGTTGGACATTCATCTGACTGAACCACCTAGATGCCCCAAAGTCCATCATTCTTACATCCCACTCATGCCTTCAGAGAAAGTGGCCTCATAAGTCATGGGCAGATGTAAAATCTTTGACACTTCCTTGGCCTTTTTACTCTTTTTGTGAGTTTTTAATTTAAATTCCACTTAGTTAACATACATTGTATTATGAGTTTGAAGTATACAATTTAGTGATTCAATACTTCCATATAACACCCAGTGCTTGTTGCAAGTTCAGTCCTTAATCTCCATCACCTATTTAACCCATTCCCCCCTCACCCTCAGCCAGCTCCCCTCTGGTAACCATCAGTTTGTTCTCTGTAGTTAAGAATCTGTTTCTTGGTTTGACTTCCCTCTGTCCCTTTTTTTTTTCACTTTGCTCATTTGTTTTATTTCTTAAATTCCACATATGAGTGAAATCATATGATATTTGTCTTTCTCTCCTGGCTTTTTGTGACATTAACAGCAGGAAGGAGGAGTGCCTCATTACTGACAAATTGGTTTAGAAATTCAAGCTCTCTCATAATCCTCATACAATCAAAAGTGGCCTTATTATTGCCTGGTAGTGATGAAAGACATGACTCCCTATTAGGTATCCCCTCACCTCACCCCACTGGAGAATTGGGAACCTTTGTCACAGCATGGTGATGCTGGAAATCTAAGCTCCCACTTGGACTTTGCTGACAATGGTTGGAAGTAGAAAAATGTTTTTTTTTTTTTTCTGTGCTATTTAACTAGAGTAAAACTGCTTGTTTTCCTAAAAGTTTCTGTTGTATCGATTTGTCCCTTTTCTGGATCTTTGGCTAAAGATGCAGACTTTTGGAGGAGTATTCTGTTTTGTTTTGTTTTGTTTGCCTCTATGTGTTGGTATTCTCAGGTGACAGCTTCTTCAGTTCCAAGTCTGGAAAATATGAGGCAAAAAGAAAAACCAGGAGCCAATAATCATGCCATTCCTTGGGTTTTGATGTTTCTCATCACTCTACCTTTTTCTCTCTACCTCTCAGAATCTTCTTTTGTTGGTTTTACATAGAATAGCCAGGATTTATAGTTTATTTAGTGGAGGGAAAGAAAAAAAAGTACTTTACCCCTTTTTCTCAGAAGCAGAGGTCCTCAATATTTTAAATTAATTAATTCTTTTGTAATTTTTTCCTCATATTTTCGGTGTCCTTCAACGGTGTGGGTTCTTGGTTTTGGGTTGATGGAATGTGTGTAGGGTTATGTGGTGAACAATCAAGTTGGTAACTGTTATAAAAGATGATACCTAAATGCCAGCAATAGCTTTCTGGTTTCCTTTTTTGGTGCTGAGCCTCACTTGGAGTGGGATTTCCATATCCAGAAAAATCATCAAGAAAAAGATAGTCTCATAATACATACATTGCCACTGAAGTTTCAATCATATATTTATATTAGTCAGTTTTCTGTTGCATGAAAGATGACCCAAACAAAACCCAAACTTTGTGGTTTACAACAGGAAACATTTATTTTTCTTGTTCTTTGCTCAGTGGGTAAAATGAAATTAGCTAATTAGCTCCAGGCTGTGAGTCTGGTAAGGTTCAATGCCACATATCTCATTCTGGGAGTAGTGGCAAGAGTATGTTCTTCTCACAGAGATGGCTGAAGTACAGGATTGTAGAATTATAAGAGTCCAACCCAGTCAGTCACCCAAGCACATATAAAGCATCTATTTTCATCACATTGTCTAACATTCTACTGGTCAAATCAAATAATATGGCCAAGAACAATACAAATGGGAAAGGGAATATACTCCGTGTACTGTAGTCAAAAGTACTCCTATGTAAAATAGTAAAGAGCCTAGATAGACACCCAATTCTGTAATAGTGAGGAAGTAAAAATTAGGGAAAATTAATCACTTTACTACAATTAGCATCATGTTTAGAAATGTGGAAGCAATTCTGAGCTATAAAGTCATCACTGTGTATGCTTGCTCCACCAAAATAGGTAAATGATAGTATTAGATGAATTACTGCCATGAAACTACTTTGAAGCTATATGGCATTGTTCAAATGTAAAATTATTATATCTTCAAATTAAAATAGAATAAATGAATAAATGGATAAAAAAGCACTGATTATTACATCTGCCAGTATACTTTCATTTAAATAGTAACCTCTAAGAATAATCATAGGGAAAAAAAATGTTTGCAAGAAAGCCTCATGTGTGAAACTCAGATTGCTAAAGCCAATTCCTCTGAATTGTAATAAAATAAAATAGAAATTTGTCAGTTACCCAGCTTAGCCAATTACATTTATCAAACTTAGTTATATTAACTCCCTAATTCCTGAAGCTTCACTTCACTTATTATCGTGAAACTCAAATGTGGCACATTCTATTTTAAAAGGCAGATGGAAAAGTCACAGTATGTCAAATAACTCCTTAAAGAACTAGCCCAAGGTTATATTGAGATGCAGAAAATGAAGTGGAAAATTGAGATACTTATTTAGATAAATCAAGCAAAAAATAAGACTAACCTTTGCCCCAGTTGTTAAAAAATTCTGGACAATTAAAATTAAATCTAAAAACTTCAGAACAGTTGTTTCAAATTTATTAGTCAAAAGATGAATAAATTTATGCCAAAGTATATTATTATTTAGAAAGAAAAACATTGTACTCATAGTTTGTGGTGCCATAGACATTATATGCTAAACATATTTCTCACTTTACTTATTACCTTATTTCTATTGACTTGAGAATATTTTTCCCAGACAAAAGCTCCATTAATTTTAACTGTGAATCTTTTCCACTTAGAATCTCCATATTTAAAGGATGGGATAGTTTGCTTTTATTAGATTCATAAGCTGCCTTATTTTTTATACTTTGACTCTGATAAAACTTGACATATAAGACAAAGATTTCTTTCTCAGTGTGAATCAATGAAATTGTTCATTAAAACAACAACAAAAAACCCACCCCCTTACAGACAACCCTACCCAACTAGAATGCAGGTAAAGTAGTCAGTTAACCCAGTATGGTATAGATCATATCAGTTTGTACAAATGGTAACCAAAGACCACTTCCAAGTCATGTTCATTTAACAGCAACAGCTAATATACAATAAATAATTAATATAAGTCCCCTCCTATACTAGTCCTTTATAGGTATTATCTCACTGACTTCTACCAACAACCTACTAAGCTATATTCAATTACCACAAATTTCCAGATGAGAAAAATAAGATTGAAGCATATTAAAAAACCAAACCAAACCCATTTTTCTTTACTCCCAACACTGTGACACTAAGTATGTGACTTTTTTTTTTTAATGTTTTATTTATTTCTAGGAGAGAGAGAGACACAGCGTGAGCAGGGGAGGGTCAGAGAGAGAGGGAGTCACAGACTGAAACAGGCTCCAGGCTCTGAGCTGGCAGTCAGCACAGAGCCCAACGCGGGGCTCGAACCCACGAACCGCGAGATCATGACCTAAGCGAAAGCCGGACGCTTAACCGACTAAGCCACCCAGGCGCCCCTAAATATGTGACTTTTACATACTAAACAATTTCCAATTCCCTTAAGGCACCACTGGGTCTCACAATTTGATTCCATTCTGACATTAACTACCAGGGGTTAATGTAGACTCCACAGGTTAAAGGCTCAGTCCCACAAGACTACCATCTATTTCAGAGGCCACTGGTGATTGAATCAATCTTTAGTTCCTCTACCCTTCCTGGAGGTTTGGATGGGGCCGAAGGTTACAACCCTCTAACCACATGGTTGGATCCTCAGGCAACTATTCTGCATCCTGAAGCTATCTAGGAGCCAGTAAGAAGCATGTCATTAAAATAAACTCAGGTGTGGCTGAAATAAGCTTTTTACAAATAACAAGGCACTTCTCTACCCTCTTCATTCAGGAAATTACAAGGGCTTGGGGCAGCGGCTCCATTCACAAACAAGGACAAAAACCAAGTACACATTTTTTATTACATCTCAGTTTTATACTTGTGCAAGATCCATTTAGTATATAAATTAAAGAGCCCAAATACTGTTAAACTACAGCCCTAAATTAAATTCCGTTTGATTTCTTACATGTGTATGGGAGTTTCAAAGGAGGTAGAATCTTCCAAAACCACCAAAATTATGTTCTTCTGTTTCATGTCTAAAAGATTTAGAATCTTTCCTGAGATCTAAATACACAAAACTTGTGTATTGGTGACAACTTATTTGGAAGGTTATTCCAGGGAACATTACTGAGGGAGTGGGCAATGAGATAGGAAAAGAAAATTTTTTAAAAGGTGTTTTATTAAACTGGCTTTTGCTTTGGGCAATTAGGACTCAATCCACTGGGTATCATCCGAGGAATTTTGTAGAATGTGCTTCAGACTTACATCACCAAAAGATGGAAAGCCCAAAGTATTTATTCAATCCCAATTTTCCCTGGTTGAGGTTTACGTACATAAGCATTAACTTCCTGGACTTCTAGGTGGTAGCTATATGTGATCTAAGTGGCATTCCATGGCTTAGAAGAAAGCCCTGAGGAAAAAGCAAAGCCATGCCGAGATACAAAGCTTGAGATATATTGTTGGCCTCATGTATAGGAATGACAACCTCAGCTGATACATCATATGCATCTGTTAAAGTTACATTGAATGAGTGCCCCAGGCATACCCAATGAACTTAGATAGGCACTCTCAGATATTTTAGATTTAAAGGAAACAGGACAACTGTTGGATACTACTTTGCAAACTACTTTCACTTATGTATATATTTTTCCAAATAGATACTAATTTGTTAGCATATAAATATATTTATTAGGATATTTATTGCCTGCTTATTAGAGCTTTTAGAATTTTTTCATAGGGGATTAGTAATGCCATGAAAAATATTATCAAGAGACACTAAGTGCACCATGAACCAAGAATACATGGAACCTCTTTGCTACTGTAGACTATTCTGAAGGAAAAAACAAAACAAAACAAAACAAAACAAAAAACAAGATGGACCCCCATCAAAAATCTGGTTACGATGTCAAGACTGATGGTATCACATAAACAGCAAGAGAACATGAAAAGATTTCTTACTCATATAACAAGGCTTTCTTGGGGAAGCAAGACAGATCAAAAAGTGGCTGGAGAGAGCAAGGATAGAAGACTGGCTTGGAGTTACTACGGCAGTTTGGGGATGGGAGCAGTATGAGTGCTTCCACACATGGCTTAAATTTTCCACAGGTGCCAAAGGCAGGGACACCTAGGCATTTTAAAATAAGTTTGTCTAGGGGTGCCTGGGTGGCTCAGTTGGTTAAGCGTTTGACTTCAGCTTAGGTCATAATCTCATGGTTCGTGGGTTCGAGCCCCACGTCAGGCTCTGTGCTGACAGCTCAGATCCTGGAGCCTGCTTCAGATTCTGTATCCTGCTTTCTCTCTGACCCTCCCCTGCTCATGCTGTCTCTCTCTCTCAGAAATAAAGCATTAAAAAATTGTATTTTAAATAAGTTAGTCCAGATGTGAAACAGAAGGAAAAGGAGGGGAAATTAGGTTTAAAAGCTGACAGGGGTCAAATATCAACAATCAACAATGAAGTCAGACTATTTATATTATTATCTAAGTAAGTTATTTACATAATTGATTAATCTTGGATTTAATCACAACAAACAATGAATTAATATCATCCTTATCATTTATATACGTGTTCACTTGGACATTTGATGTATAACCATTAAATGTCCATCATAATTTAGACAATAAGCTAGGTGCTGAGTATTTGGCTAAATTCCTCTGATGTGACCTTTCATTAAATTTGTAATCTAAATGAGTAGTGCCCTCAATTCAAACTAGAAATGAGTTTGAAACTGTGATAAATGTAATGAAGGCTACCAAGAGGATGCTATGTAACAAAGCAACACAGAGGATATACTTTACATTATGTTGTCTTTAACATCTCACTGATAAAAGTGAGTTCTGTGCTGATTCCTGAAGCATGAAAAGGAGCTGATCACATGGTGCAGTGAAGGAAAATGTCCCAGGAAGATTGAGTATCATAGATAGAAGGTAGAGTTTGGAATGAACTAAGTATGTTCATAAAACTGGAGGAAGCTTGGCGTTACTAGAAGTTAGTGTCTGAGAGGTAGGGACACATTCTGTGAGGTGGAGATGTTGGTGAGGAGTATGGCATTAATTATAAGTGCTGTGGGAAACATTTCATGCTTTTTAAGCAAAGGAATAGCCTGATGTGTTTTTAAAAGACCAAATAGGGCTAAGGAGATCTCTAATTGGCATTACTAAAGAAACCAAGATGGTATAGAAAAAAATGCTATCCTGATAATGCAGAAGAAAACAGCAAAATAGAATGCATGTTTCAAAATGAAGTATCAAAACTGATACTTACTGTAAAAGGAATATGGGTAGATTGGTAAGGAAAGGAGGTAATTATTTTTCCAAATAAACTGGTTCTACATTAAAGACTAATGGATAAAAGTGTTTATATATATTTTATACTCTATTTCTATAGAGAGAGTTTGAGGGAAAATTAACTATGGATATTATAGTTTGTGATAAGCATTCCCAATTAAAAGGCATTGATGTTAATCGTGAAAATTTCTTAGCAAAAGCTAAGCGATAACTCATTGATTTTAGTGATACCTAATACAATAAGTTAAACACCTTTAAAAGATTGAATAAAACATTGCTTTATGAATTTTAAAATGATTTTTATTTTCAACCTGTTGGGGATAATAAAAGAAAAGGGAATACAATTAAACATTATCAGAATGTGTCTAATATGGCCATGAGTTATGGTGCAAAAAGGTATTTATTGAAAGACAAAATTTGGTTAGATACCTTGATTTGGCATTGATCACCTCTCACTTTTAACATTAAGTGGAATTAAAAATTTCTAAAATGCTAAATTAAAAAATGGAATTATATAAGTTCTATTTAGTTCAGACAACTTGGAAAATTCATATTATCCAATATTATATCCAATATCCACTAAGTAATATTTTTTCCAAATACATAAACAGATTCTAAATGAATTTGGAGCATTCTTAGGTTTTCATTTTGGTGCAGAGAGGGTATATACATTCAAAGCATTTATTAGCCTCTATTGCTTAATAATTTAATGCTATCTATCATATATTTTCCATAATGCTCTCCAGATTTGCCCACATGTGAATAGGAATATATTTACTTCAAGTGCTTCATGTCTTTAATAAAAGACATGCCACGAAAACAACACTTTAAAAATGTCTAATATGGGCAAAAACATTTTGTTTGATACACTAATTTACATTTTTAAAACATTACATAGATGTATCATTTTTATTTTTATAAAAATCACAAAGTGTCAATGACAGATATAATCTTATCTTTCAAATGAAGGCAATAGGACTTCCATTGACCTGAGGTCTCAAAACAAATTCCTGACGGAGATTCCCAATCTTGGACTAATTTTCCTAGATTTTTTTTGGATAATAAGTTAATGAATTAGATAAATTAGTTCTTCAACCCTACACGTTTCTTTGTATCAATGCTCTACTCATATTTTTATAATTTTTTGCTTGAATGTAGATTTTAAAATTCCCAATTTCAATAATCAATCACCTAACAAAGAGAAAGAAAAGAGGAGAAAGAAAAACAGGAAACAAGGTTCAGCTATGATGGAAATACTTTTTGCAATCCTGTGAAAGAGTAGTAACAGGGTTAGCAGGCCCAGAAAATGCCAAGTCCTAAGTAGAATATGTAGAAGATGAAAAATAATCTAACCTCTAAGACAGATCATCCAAAAACTCAGAAAATGCTAGGACCAGAGATGAAAGAATGGTGCTAGATAAGGATTGATTGAAACCTGTTTACTAAGCAGTTTGAACTTTAGATTCCCTTCCAAACCTATGTTATTGCTCTGCCTCACCCTATCAAAAAGTTAGAGGTTCACACTATGAAGTGAAAAAACAGATACCCATGGAGGAGGGCACTTGTGGGGATGAGCACTGGGTGTTGTATGGAAACCAACTTACCAACTTGACAATAAACTATTGTAAAAAAAAAAAAAAAAAAAAAAAGCAGATACCAGTGGATGACCACAGCCAGAGAACATGATTACAGTACCCAATTAAGAGGGTTCAATAAGTGTAAGATACTGCATGCTGAATCCTGAAAGTACCCAGTTCCCTCCATACGTCTCTAAGAAACTAGAATCTAGTCCTTTACTATCCTGGCAACATACTGAAAGGGTCTTCGCTAAGAATTTAAGCGGATCACAAAAAGAAACAAAAGAAGCACCAAAAATTATTAACATCAGAAAACTTTCAAAAAATAGCTCAACTGGAGGATCCTTAGTGATGCTCAAATTTAAAACATCACAGACTCATTAAGAGACTTCGGTATGGGTTCTTTGGAAAAATTTTGATGAAATGTTGCACTTAGAATTAATGTTGAGGGTGTTACCTTTGGTAATTACATAATAATAAAGAAACGATTGGACCTAAGAAGTTGGTCTCTAATGCAGTTGTAACTGAGGCCTAAGGAGCTCTGTAGCTGGGATGGCCTTTCCAAATTGGCCCCATCAAAGAAGTAACAGTCATCCTTTTGTATCCCTCAATATCAATCAGTACTGCTGCTGAGGGTCACTCATCTCCAAGTGTTTTTGAACATTTTTGATTAAGTTCTTCAAGATGATATGACAGCTAATCAGCCACAGTAACTTAATTGGAGAGTAAAAGAAACCTAACCTGAGAGGAAAATTTGTCTTACCCCACTCCCTACCCCAAAATGAAATGCTCTTTTCCAAGCTACGGAAGGCTATGAATACAGAAAGCATTAGTCTGGCTTATGATGCTGATGACTCAATGACATTGATACTGAGAATGATAGATGTGATGGGAGATGGGAGTGTGGATAATATAATCTTGGTCATCTTATGTAATTTTGGTTTGGGGGAGATAGGAATATATTTAGCAATAGTTACTTACCTTACTTGCTTTGTTAGAGTGCACAGGGCTGCATGATTGTCAAAAGAGCAGTATCTTATGAAAGAAAGGGCACACAATCACAAGAAATGAAAAGATGGCAAGTGGGAAATAGGGTAGAGCTCTTTAGATGACTTTTGACAAATCCTTTGGGGGAAAAAAGAGGAAATTGATGGTGTTTCTTCTGAGGAGTTATAGAAGATGTGATCAATGTTTGAGGAATAGTAGTGTTTTTCTTATCCCAGTCCCACCTGTTAAGAAAAAATGGCAAATTTACTCTCTATCATTCTCTTTTCTTGTCCAGAGGAATTTAGATTCAAGTATGATGGCTGTGATTTGGACAAAGAAAATATTTGAACTGTTGGCTGAAATCACTCCTCAGATAAAGCTATTGCATCTGAAAAACAAAGTTTGAAAGGCTGCTCATTTTTGAAAGGCAGCTCATTCAACTCCTGGTATTCTTAGCTTTATTGCAATAATTTGGGTGAATGACCTAGGAGTGGTGCTCAGTCTTAGGATTGTGAGATGTAGGTGGTCAAAGTACAGGAAACCTTAAGGGGCATTGGGGAGGTGACCTGAAAGGACTGGCTCTAAAACAGTGAGGGTTGGATGGATGCTCTGTGGATGAGAGGGAAAATGTAGGGGTGGACAAAAAACCAGAATCTGTGGCTGGAGATTTTAGTTAGTGGTTGTGTCAAATAGACCTGAATGTATAATTGGGATGGATATTGTTTGTGAATGGGACATGTGACTTTTGCCCTTTTCATGCAGATATTCCCTAATACCAACTTTCACACAGTTTTAATTGGTCATGCTGCAGGGAGCCACTGGAATTGTCCTGGACTTCCTCAATAGTAACTAATAATACAGAACTCTCGGAGGTCATTAAGAAGTCACTGATTTGATGAAAGAAATTGTTGTGAGAATACTGATTTCAAGTGTCCTGTTGAACAGTAATGTCTGGGCAGTGCATAAGGCAGATGGTTCTTGGAGGTTAAAACTAGACTATTAGGTATGAAGCTAGGTGGTTCTTAAAGTGATTAAACAAACAAACAAAAACAAGGAAGGTACAAAGGGCCAAGGGGTCTAACTTAACAGTATAAAGCTAACGGCATCTTTTCCGTTCCAATTTCAGAGTCTAGTTAGGAGCAATTTGCATCTTCATGGAATGCAATTTTTATATGTATTTGCAAGTTGCCACAGTAATATTTAAAATTACTGACATGTATTCATGACTCACTGTACTGCTGTCTAAGAGAATTTTTTATGATGATGGAATATTCTATGTATACATTGTTCAACATGATGGCCACTAACCACATGTGGCTATTGAGAATTTGAAATGAGACCAACAGACTAAATGAGAGAGTATCTGACTTTTTCTTAAATGTTTATGAATTTAAATTTAAATAGCCACTTGTGGCAGGTGGCTTTCATATTGGACAAAGCAAATCTGAAGATGTTAATAACTATCAAAAGCATATTAGTGCCCTATTGATATCATGATATTATGTCATCAGAGGAAGAATTTCTGGAGGAATAAAGGACTATAGAGACACATATGAAAAATAGAGCCTGATTCATAAATGTCAACACCTAAATCTCAGAGCAGTATGTGCATTCCAGAGAATTATATAGATGGAGCAAATAGAGACAGAATGAAATCATGAAAAATAAATTACCTCTAACAGACCCTCACAATATAAAAAGTTCAGAGAACAGCAGAACTATTTGAGTTATGTCAAAATCATATTAACTTATTTAGGAATTATTGTAGGCCCTATTTACAATGTCATAAAAAATACATCTGACTTTGAGGGGATTCTGAGAAGAAACAATTTAAAAAAAAAACAACAAAAAAGAGAAAGTAGCACAATCATCTCATTTGGACCTTATGAATCAAATATGAAGATAAAATTCATCATCTATGCAATAAGAATAAAAACTGCAGAATTTGGCAAAAAAAAATTAATAAGACGTCTTAGAAAAAGCTACTTGGTTTTGGACTTAAAGTCTTTCTGAGACTTCTGCTCATGTAGCCCATCTAAAAGCAATTGATAATCTCTAAGCTACTTCCACCATTGAAGGATGTAATTCTCAAGATACCTTGATAATTCTCATGACATCTTGTCTTAGCTAATTCCAGAGATATTTGTGAAAAGGGGACACAACAGAGCTCATTCATAAAACAGAAATAGCATAATCAAACAAACACTAAAGAGAGAACTTCATAGTCTACCGTATAAATAAGCAAGTTGGTTTTCCCGTTATCAGGCCAGTAATAGATCGGAGAACTCTCTCGACCTATGACTCTAGTCTGAGCCCTATGACATCTTCTTAGATAAAGCAAGCTATTCTGAATTGAGAGTTACACTGCTGTATGGAAATGAGGAGCAATATTCCTGGAAGAAGACAAAATCTCAGTAAAGGCAAGTTGAAAAACTGGCAGAGTTGAGAGATATTCACTTATATATAAATGAAGTCAGGCTCCTGCTTTCCAGGGAGTATTTATATATGAATCTTGGTGTGTAACCAACAGCCGTGCTATGACACTCTGGATGAGGACTAGTTAAAAAAGATGAAATGAAAACCTCTTGTTCATCAACTTATGGAAACATCCAATGTACCAGTGGGATAAAACACCACATGGCACCTGAAAATGGAACCCAATGTCAATAGAAGAGGAATTGCTTGAAAAAGGCTGTGGGTACATTTCCCTTGAGGGAAAGACTGGCATATTGCTGGCACACAGATTTCACTGAACCTTCCTGGGGGCACCAGGGAGGCACTAGGGAGCCACAATTAGATGTTACTAAGTGGCGTGTTAACCAGAGGCGTGTTAGGCTCTCCTTATCAGTAATCAAAGCATTTTGGAAAATGTGATTAATGTTTTGGACAATAAATTTTTATCAAAAGTTTTTTTTACTTTGATCAATTTTGTCCTATAAAGGTGCACATTTTACTGATACTAGATATCAGTGAAGGAAACATAATAGGGCCTGGACATACCATATGCTTATCACCCTCTGAATAGTGGCCTCATTGAAAACTGGAATGGCAATTGAAACATTTGTTATTTAAACAAGGTGGTGAAAGAGTTTATTGTTGAGTTAATTAGTAGGTTAAATTAATGTGTTCCAAACTTGAATGTGAGAAGAAATAAGGCAAAGACTCTACCGGAAGGGTTTCTAGGATGGGAAAGTAGCCATGAGAGACTGGCAGTGGATTCAGATATTCAATATATCTGAATATATTTTTATTTTGATTTGCTTGATCCAGGAGTCTCAGGTATGGGTTGAAAATTACCCAAGGAAAAGGATATCAGTGTCCAAAATAAAATACTGCTATCAGTGAATTTAACATGCATGTTTCTAAACCATGACTCATAAGTTTACCCCATGTAGGCAAATTAAGGTTAATTGTGAATTTAATTTTACTACCAAGAGGAAGGGTCAGTTCTGTGAGTTTTTACCTTTCTAACCTTTGACATCTGACAGGGAATGATAACAAAGAAAGTATTAGTAAAGTTGCTGTGTATAACAGCTTTAGTAATAACTGCTTTATATACTGGATCTGTGGGTAAATAGTAGGCCCGTTAACTTGGAAAGGTCAATTGTGGGATAATAGGATCAAAACAGGGAATAAATGGAAAAAGAAAGTGGATAAAATTATTACACACATAAAAGTGTTCAGATAATTGGATTTCAATCCAGTACAGAGTGCAGTCTCTTGTTTCTGGAAGGAAGTATCAAAACAAGAAAAAAACAAACAAAAAAACAAAAAAACACCTCTTGGCTATCTCTTTCAGATCTTTCAGTGACTAATGGCTGATGTTTGGAGAAATCCTACCAGACTTCTTTTCTCCAGAAAAAGAATACTGAATTCATGTTTGTTTTCAAATACTCCTTAAAGACTTTACCTCAATAATCTGTAAGAAAAAAAAAAAGTGATACAGTTCCCTCTGAAGATTCAAAGTACTTCCTGCAACTCTCTCTGATTCATGTTTTGTACATTGTCATTATCATGCTGGTAATTTGTTACACTTATTATTGTTTCCTCAGGTTTGCTTTATTTCGAAAAATATGTATAATTTTTATTTAAGATGCTATTACTCACTATCCCTGCCAAAATGTTTTCTTTAATTTCCTCTTTCTTTACTCTTTTCTTTTTCTTTTTTTTTTTTTAAGTAGTAAGAACTTATTTTAAGTGATTGACCATGATGGATCTATCAAATATAAGTGTTATATCAGACCCAGACAAAAAGAAACTTCAAAACGACCATCCTCAAAGTTTCTACTTTAAAAATCTTTTTATAACCAGCTATCTTTCTACTATTTATTAGCAGAACATAACAGAGTGATTCAATCTTTTTAATGGTATTCCTACTTTCATGTCAGGTGCAGGAAAAACTATTCTGGACTGTTCAGTTTTACATTTTTCCATGTAGATTTATAAACCGCTAAATGTCCAATGAAAAGGCTCAGTTCTCTATGCCTTTTATATATTTTTTAAAGTAGTTCTTAGGCTAGGGCTGTATGGATTTTAATTGTCCACACAGTTTTCTGCCGAGTCCAGAACAATAAGTTGCCAAACTTTATGGGCCTCAGTTTCTCCATCATCCAGCTTCTGGTGGCCCCTGGTGTTCCTTGGTTTGTGGCGGTATAATTTTGAAGTATGCCTACCTCTGTCTTATGATCTTCTTTTTATTTTCTTTATTTTTTATAGGAAGCAGGTCCATACTTTTTTTTTTCTTTTTGTGGGATTGGTCACATGGTAGAAATAAAACCAGTGATTATAATGACTTGCTGTATAGTGGGAAGTAGATGAATTTTGGATTTAGGTATTCCAGAATATCTAGTTGCCTCGACGGCATGCTACCTGTTGTATAATCTTCCACACTAAGTCACTTACACATTCTGAATCTCATTTCTTTCATGTTTAAAATGACAATAGTAAAACTTCTTTCCTATGGTATTATACAGTAGGGTACTATGTGAAAAAGTTTCAAGCTTCTTTACTGATACAAAGCAGGTAGCCAGATAATGATTGTTTTCCTTTCTCTTCCTCTGTTTAGTAAGTATACTAGTCTTAATAATATCTGAGATCAAACAATACTCTAGGTTACCATGCAGAGCAATCAAACTCTTGAAACATATTTTTCTATCCTTAGACATCAGTAAGGGGTATTTTATTCAATGATATTTACATTTGAACTATCATTGCCCTTGCAAGATTTTGGTTGAGATGTAAAATGTAACAATTGCACTTTAATCAAATATACCACATGCAATGAGTGTCAAGAGGTATAAATATTAAATACTTCAATAAATTGTTATATGCTCATTCATAGTCTCTAGGTCAGAAACTTAAAAAAAAAGAATATTGCTTTTTTCAGTATAAATTTTCATCAGGTTATTATTTTAGAGAAATCTAGAGAGCCAGCTAAAGATAATTGCTTGATTTGTTGATGAGTAGCTGATTTTCATTGAAAGTAGTATAAAATTCAAATAATGCACCTGAGTTAGGAAGGATACAGCCCTCCACTCTTTTTATATTATATTTTTATTATGTATGAATCCAAAATGTTCAAATACATCAAAATTAAGCCTTCCTTATTCTAAAAAATAAAAATAAAAAAGGTAGCTCTGAATTCTGGGCATTATATTATTGATTAAAGCACTGTTGGAAAGGGAAATTAGCAAGAGTACATGCCAGGTTTATTTCAGTTTTATTAAACTAACATTTTGCTTGTGGGCACAAGAAATTATGAAAGCAGTCTTTTAGCTAATTAGCTCATTTTTAAAGATAAATCTCCTTTCCCAAGTAAGTTTCAAATCATTATGTTATGCAATTATAATGGTCAAAATCATTTTGGACCAATATGGGTACTGTGAGAGAATTCTAGGATATATATTCTCCCTTCTTTAAACAATTAAATCTAATTTAGTTATAAGTCCACTAATCCAGAAAGCAGAGTGTAAGACACTCCTTTTTTTTTTTTTAAATATTTTTTTACTTATTTCTAGGAGAGAGAGAGAGACAGCGTGAGCAGGGGAGGGTCAGAGAGAGAGGGAGACACAGACTTTGAAATTGGCTCCAGGCTCTGAGCTGGCAGTCAGCCCAGAGCCCGACGCGGGGCTCGAACCCACGAACTGCGAGATCATGACCTAAGCGAAAGTCGGACGCTCAACCGACTAAGCCACCCAGGCGCCCCCAAGACACTCCATTTTAACACACATGTTAAACCAGAAGCAGGTAAAAATTACTTACACAAGGACTCCTATGACTTTATATGGCACTTTGTGAAATTTCAAGCTCTTTTTCATACTTAATGCCATCTGATCCTCAGACACCATTGTTGTACCTGCTCTTATTATTTTACTAGACTGTACTTTGTGGGCTTTGATATGTAGAAAAACTGAGAGGATAGTACAGACACTTTCACATATTCTGGGCCCACAGTTTCTGCTGTTATTGACCTCTTACATTAGTGTAATACAGTTGTTAAAATTAGTGATCAAAATTACTATATCATTATGAACTGAATCCAGGGTTTCTTGAGATTTTCTTAGTTTGTACCTAATGTCCTTTTTTTTTTTTTTTCTTCAATTTCAGGATCCCATCCTTGATAACATATTGCATTTAGATGTCATGTCTCCTTAGACTCCTTTGGCTATGGTAGTTACGTGCACTTCTCTTGTTTTTGATGACCTTGACAGTTTTGAGAAATACTGGTCAGGTATTTGTAAAATGTCCTACTATTGGCATGTTTTTCTCATGTTAAAGCTGGAGTTTTTACTATTGGGAGAAGAACACAAAGGTAAAAATGTCATTGTCACCACATCACATCAAGTGTGTATACTATCAGTGTGAATTAGGATACAAGGCAGTGTTCAGCAAGTGTCTCTATTGTAAAGTTAGCATTTTTCCCCTTTCATTACTGTGCATCTTGAAAGCAAGTCCCTCTGCACACCATACACTGAGAAAATGGAAACTCGTTTCCCTCCTTGAGGGTTCAATATATACATACATTATGTGGAACTATTGTATATGGGAAATGTCTGTCTATTTTCTTCACACATTAATTTATCTAATTATTAATTTATATCAGATTGAACTCACAGATGTTTATTTTCTACTTTGGGTTATAATCCACTACCACTTAAATTTTTTTTTTTATCTTGTTGCTCAAATTTTCCACCTCTCTACCTCTCCACCATTGGGAGTGCTCTTTAGGTTGGCACCTGTGCTGTTCTGGAATAGCCTGAAGAATGTATTTAAATTTTTTTTTAGTGGGAGAGAGGCTGGGTGGCTCTGTCAGTTAACTGTCCGAGTTTGGCTCAGGTCATGATCTCATGATTCATGAGTTCGAGGCCTGCATCAGGCTCTGTGCTGACAGCTCAGAGCCTAGAGACTGCTTCGGATTCTATGCCTCCCTCTCTCTCTGTTGCTTCCCCACTTGCACTTTGTTTCTGTCTCTCACTTTCTAAAACAAAAAAAAATTAAAAATTAAAAGAAAATTTGGAATACTTTCTTACTTTCCATCACCATAAGATGCTCCAAACCCATCTTGTATATGTTTCTCAGTCTTAAAACCAGCTATTTCTCCAAGGATGCTGGGATTCCTTTGATTAGATAGTGGTATTAAAAAACCAGAATACTTGGGTAGCTCAGTCAGTTGAGTGACTAACTTTGGCTCTGGTCATGATCTCATGGTTCGTGAGTACTGTGAGTTCAAGGCCCCACATCAGGCTCTCTGCTGTCAGCATGAGCCTGCTTTGGATCCTCTGTCCCCCTCTCTCTATGCACCTCATCCACTGATGCTCTCTCTCTCTCTCAAAAATTAAAACTAAACATTAAATTAAAAACAAACAACATAAGGGCACTAGGCATACTAATGGCTAGTGGGACATCATTTGTTTTAGACTTTCTTAGCAAAAATATACATGCTAATACTTATGTGTTTGTACATATATTTATAAATATTTTTTAAGTTTTTTATGTTTATTTACTTATTTGGAGAGAGAGGAAGAGAGAGAATGAGTTGAAAGCAGGTGGCAGAGAAAGAGGGAGAGAGAGAACCCCAAGCAGACCTAGCACCAACAGCACAGAGCCCGATGAAGGGCTCAATCTCATGAACCATGACATCATTACCTGAGCAGATATTAAGAGTTGGATGCTTAACCAACTGAGCCACCCAGGTGCCCATCTATAAATATTTCTATATGTAACCATTTGTGTCTATATCAACTAAAACATGAGTTCATAGTGCTCACCACTGACCATTTTATGGTCTTTATATTTTTGTGTTTCCCAGAATGTCATATATTGCAACCATATGATATGTAGCTTTTTAATACTGGATTCTTTCACTTACTAATATGCAGTTAAGTTTCCTCTATGTTTTTTCATACTTTGATAGATACCTTTTATTGCCCGATAACATTCTATTTCATGCATGTACCATAGTTTGCTTATTAATTTAGTTATTGAAGGACCTCTTTGTTGTTTCCAGGTTTTGTAAATTATGGATAAGGGTGCTGTGAATATTTGTATTCTGAGTTTTGTGTGAACATAAGTTTTCAAAGTGACTGTGCCATTTTGCATTCCCACAACCAATGAATCATTTATTGTCCCTGTTGCCTCACATCCTCACCAGCATTTGAAAGAGTCAGATTTGTTGATTTCAGCTACTCTAATAGGTGTGTAGTAGTATCTCATTGTTTTAATTTGCTATTTTCTGTTGACAAAATATGCTGATCATATTTTCATGTATTTATTTGTCATATGTTATGTCATCATTGGTGAGATGTTTGTTCAGGTCTTTGCATTTTTTTAAAATTTAGGTTGTTTCTTACTGTTGAGTTTTAAGAATTCTTTGTATATTTTGGGTATAAATCTTTTATCAGATACATGTTTTGCAAATACCTTTTCCAAGTCCTTGGTTGTCTTTTGATTCCCTTAACAATGTCTTTAATAGAGCAGGGTTTTTAATTTTAACAAAGTCTAATTTATTTCTTTTCTTTCGTAAATCATATATTTGATATTTCTAGATACTCATCAACAAATCCAATTTCCAATAGATTCCCTCCTCTGTTTTCTTCTAGAAGTTTTGTGTTTTAAATTTAGACCCGTAAGTCATTTGAGTTAATATTTTTGTGGAAGGTGTAATGTCTATGTCTAGATTCATTTGTCTGAATCCTTGTTCTAGGACCATTTATTTAAAAAACTGTCACTTCCCCATTGATTCACCTTTGCTCCTTTGTCAAAGATTAATTGATTATATCCAAGAGTCTATTTTGCAGCTCTCTGTTCTGCTACATTGATTTATATGTCTATTTCTTCACAAATCCATACTGTCTTGATTACTGTAGGTTTATAAGTCTTGAAATTATCCAATTTTGTTCTTCTTCATAATTGTGTTATTTCAGGTCTTTCCATATAACTTTGCGAAACAATTTACCAATATCCATAAAATAGCTTGCTGGAATTTTTTTGTTGTGTTGTGATCAAATTGGGAAGAATTGACACATTATCAAAATATTAAGTCTTCCAATCCATGATTATAATATCTCTTCATTTATTTAGTTTATCTTTGACTCCTTACTAGAGTTTTATATCTTTCCACACATAAATCTTGTATGAATTTTATAATATTTACATGTACATTTATTATATATTTATACATTTATAAGTGTTCTAGATGTTTGGGACTATTCTATCTATGTGGTGCTGCAGTTTTAATTTCAAATTCCAGTTGTTCACTGCTGGTATATAGGGCAAGTATGAACTTTTATTTATTAATCTTGTATCTTGCAACCTGCTGCTGTAATCACATATTTACTCTAGGAGTTTTGATTTTGTTTTGGGGTTTTGTGGGATTTTTTTTTTTTTTTTGCTTTTGTTTTTGTTGATAGGATTTTTCCATGTAGACAGTTAAATATGGTCTTTTTTCTTTCTTTCTGAAATGTATACCTTTGGTCTTATTGTATGAGTTAGTGCTTCCAATCCAATGTTGAGTAAGGGTGCTGAGAGGAAATGCCCTTGTGTTTGTTGTTCCTGATCTTAGGGAAAAAGCATCCAATTTCTCACATCAAGTCTGATATTAGCTATAGGATTTTTATAGTTATTCATCATCAAATTAAAGAAGTTCTTCTTATTCCTAGCTGAGTTTTAACTGTGAATGAAGGTGGATTATTTTGCAATGTTTTTTTTGATCTATTGTTATTTTGTTTTCTTTAACCAATTGGTTTAGTAGAGGACTTTGATTTTCAAATGTAAAAATGTCCTTCCATACCTAGAGGAAATACCACCTGGTTATAGTGTATAACTATTTTTAAATTTTTTAATGTTTTTATTTAATTTTGACAGAGAGACAGAGGGTGGAGTGGGAGAGGGGCAGAGAGAGAGGGAGACACAGACTCTGAAGCAGCTTCTAGGCTCTGAGCTGTCAGCAGAGAGCCTGATGCAGGGCTCCAACTCACAGACCCGGAGATCATGACCTGAGCCAGAGTCTGCCACTTAACCAACTGCACCATCAAAGTGCCCTGTGTATAGCTATTTTGATGCCTAGTCTGATATAATTTGTTAATACAGTATAGAAGATATTTGCATCTAAGTTCATAAAAGATATTAGTCTCCAGTTTTCTTATAATGTTTTACCTGGATTTAGTGTGAGGGTACTTTCGGTGTTATAGAGTGAATTAGGGAGATTTCTTTCTGCTTCTATTTTCTGGAACAGACTGTAAAGAATTATTATTTCTTCCCTGAATGTTTGGTAGAATTTATACGTGAAACCATCTCAGTTTAGTGCTTTCATTTTAAGAATGCCATTAATTATTGAATCAATTTCTTAAAGATATGATGGGCTTATTTGGAAGGTGTATTTGTCTTTTTGTGAATTTTGGTAGTCTTTCAAGGAATTCAGCCCTTTCATCTTAATTATCATGTTTATGGGCACAGAGTTGTTTACGATTACCCTTTGTTTTCATTTTGATATACATGAGATCAGTGATGATGACAACTCTTTCAAGGATAATATTTGTAACTTGTGTCTTCTCTCTGTCTTTTCTTGGTTAATCTGGCTAAAGTTTTTTCATTTTGTCAATCTTTGTGTTTTTAAAGAATCGGCCTCAGGTTTTGTTGATTTTTTTCTCTACTTTTTCCTGTTTTCATTTTCATCATTCTCTGCTCTTTGATTCTCTTTTCTTTTCTTTTCTTTTTTTTTCCTGCTCACTTTAGGCTCAAGTTGTTATGCTTTACTGGATTCTTAAGGTGGAAGTCTGGATTATTTATTTTAGATCTTTCTTCATTTATAATATATTCATAGGGCGCCTGAGTGGCTCAATCAATTGGGCATCGACTTTGGCTAGGGTCATGATCTCATGGCTCATGGGTTCCAGCCTTGTGTTGGGTTCTGTGCTGACAACTCAGAGCCTGGAGCTTGCTTGGGATTCTATGTCTTCCTCTCTCTCTCTGCCCCTTCCTCACTCACACTCTGTCTTTCTTTTTCTCTCTCATAAAACAAATAAACATTAAAAAATACTTTATAATATGTTAATTAAATGCAATAAGTGTTCCACTAAGTACTGTTTTTGCTGCATCACCCAGATTTTTGATAAGTTGCATTTTCATAATCATTTAAAAATATTTTTAAATCTCACTGGAGACTTCTTCATTGGTAGTGTAGGTACCTTATAATAATTTCCAATATCTCCATCTAGCCCTTTATAACATTGCTATCTTTTGTTTCATTTATCAATATAATATAATCACCAAATACATTTACTGATATTATTTTAAGCAGTTTTTAATTAGGACAATTATAAGTAGGTAAATAAAATATCTTCATTTATTCCTTCTTTAATAATCTTTCCTCTCTTTATGTAGATCTGTTTCCAAACTATATAATTTTCTTCTCCATTACCTTTTTTTGTTATTTAACAGTTCTTACAGTATAGTTCTACTGGTGAGGAATATACTCAATTTTTGTTTGAGAAATAATTTTATTTCTTTTTTTTAAATAATTTTATTTCTACTTCAGATTTGAAGGACAATTCTGATGCATATAGAATTTTAGTTTGCTGCTCTGTTTTGTCCTTCAACATTTTAAATATTTCACTTAACTAGCTTCCTGCTTACATGGTTTCTGAACAGAAACCAATGTACATCTTATCCTTGTCCCTCCATAGGTATTGTTTCAGTGTTTTGACCAGGTTATTGCTCTCGTGGCCTCCGCTCCTGGTATGTATATTGTGACTATGATTCATTATAGTTGAGGCTCTTTCTAAGTTTCTGAATGGTTGTTTGCCCACTGACCTCAATTCCCTGAGAGGTACAGGACAAGTCACTAATTTCCAGTTTGTTTAGCTGTTTTCTTGCAACGTGAAAATGATGACTTCACAGCTCTAACCATATTGGAACTAAAATAGAAAGTTATGTATTCACTTTTAATATGATAAAACTCAAGTCATTCGTGTTCTCACCTTGCTATGCAACCGATAAGTGAGTCTTTTCTTTTTTACCGTCATTATTTATTTATTTTTCCATTTAACATTTCTCCTAGATCAGGGATTGACTTTCATTCTTTCTGCATTTTCTGTCATTCTCCTTAACTTATATTCCACACTGAAGCTTGCTACGTGGCTTCTTACTAATTTAAAGGTAAAATCCAAGAATACAGCATTTTCCTAATACCACAAATTCTCTTTCTGGTCTGCTTGTCTTTCCAGCCCTCCCATATACAAACCTTAAAGCTTTAGTCACAAAACTTAACAAAATATAACATATCACTCAAACTATTCCTGAACAACATTAACACTTTACAACAATTTAATTCCATACATTATCCTCTTACTTGTCACCATTTTATGTATTTTACACACTTTTTAAATCCTAAATTAACTTATTTTTTCATACTACCTAGTTTGTATAAATATATCTAACTATTTACTATTTCGATCTTCATTCTTTTTTGTGTGTGTGTGACATAGGTGGTGCTTTAATGACTACAAGAAACCCTCTTTGTTATGTAAGAGCCTGTATTAACAGCTTTGAACTTTTGCTGGAAGGTAGAGCACTGAGGAATGTAGCGCATGGTAGAGAAGAGAAGCAGGTACTCAATAAATGTGTGTTCGAAAAGTAAACGAATTCATGGGAGACACAGTCCTAATCCCAGTCCTGACTCTTCCACCAGCTGTGTGAGCACAGGCAGGTCACTGAAACTCTCAATGGTGCTTTGTAGAATGAAGGGAATCACTTGAGAAATTGTTGTGTGGATTCACTATGGTGTTGTGTGTAAGCCCTCAGCTCTGTGCACAGCATGCAGTGGAGACTCAGTCACATGCCTTTGTCCTAGGGAGTTTGGGTGAGTAGTTCTCTTTGGTGGAAGGGGGCTCAGATGCTGGGCAACCAGAAGGAACAACAACCTTCCACTGCATCATCCAATCCTTATTTCATCCTGGAGGCAAGGCTTCTTTCCTGATCTCAGAGATGAGGAACCCAGGACATTCAGAGCTTTGAGTGTCACCCAGCCAGGAGATGCCAGAGTTAAATGTGAATCAGACTTGAGTCTAGAGCCATTAACACTTTCCCTCTGCCTGTGTGAATGGCTTTGGAGAGAAGACTTCGGGTCCTCAGGCAGCTACTCTCTACATCCTGCCCAGTGCCTGTGTTTTGAGTGGGTGCTTCATGTGTTGAGTAGGGCAGAGGTTCAGGAATCAGCCGCGCCCACAGGGAGCTCTCAGAAGGATATCAGGACAAGACAGAGCTCCAACACACAGAGTCAAGTCAGTGTAAGCAGCGCTGTGCCTGGGGAAGCAGTCTCATGGCAAAACCTGAAATAACTCACGCAGACCATTTAAGGCTCTGCTTTCTCATTGAAACCATAAATATGGATGTGAAAGATTTTCTCAATTTTTCTCCCAGCTTTTTATTTCTGTTACCTCAAAACAGTCACTTCATATTTGGGACCTTTCCAGACAGCTGTTCCGTATTTTTAATTCAGTCCTTTGTGGTCAAAAACAAATTCTGTAATATCTTTTTTGTTCAATTCATTAATTTTGTTGCATGGCCCAAACATGTTCTATCCCAGGAATGGTTCATGTGGACTTGAACAGAACATGGATTTGCTGGCATTGGGTGAAGTGTTGTATGGATGAATCTTTGGTCAAGTTGGTTGGTAGTGTTCAAGTCTTTCAACTTCTGATTGTTCCTGCGTACACTCAACTAGTCATAGAGGAGTTTTGAAATCTCAATTTCAAATTGTCAATTTTGAATTTCTTTTTTTGGTTCTATCAATTTTCATGTTATCTATTCCCACAGTTATTGATGACGTGAATACACATTTAGGATGATTATGTCTTCTAGCTGAATTGGCCCTTGATTCATGTATGAAATATTCCTTCTCTTGAGGTCGACTCAAATTATGCACATTTCATTGTTCTTATGGTAAGTGTTGCATGGTCTACTTTCGTCCATTTCTTTACTTGTTACCTACTGTGTCTATCTTTTTAATGAGCTTTTTTCAGAATAGTGGGGTCTTGCTTCTTCATTCCATTCAACAGTCTGATTTTTTTTTCTTTTCTTTTTCTTTCATAGTTTATTGTCAAGTTGGTTTCCATATAACACCCAGTGCTCATCCCAAAAAGTGCCCTCCCCCATGCCCATCACCCCCCTTCCCTTCTCCCTTACCCCCATCAGCCCCCAGTTTGTTCTCAGTATTCAAAAGTCTCTCATGGTTTGCCTCCCTCCCTCTCCCCAACTATTTTTCCCCTTATCCTCCCCAATAGTCCTCTGTTAAGTTTCTCTTGTTCCACCTATAAGTGAAAACCTATAGTATCTGTATTTCTCTCCCTGACTTTTTCTTTCACTGCCTGAAATGCATTCATTAAAATTTCCTTTAGTGACAACGTGCAGGTGGTAAATTGTCTCTGTTATTTGGTTTGAAAATATCTTTATCATGACCTCTTTTTTGATCAGCACATTTGCTACGTCTAAGATTCTAACTTAGCAGTCACTTTATCTTAATGGATTAAATGTGTCAGTTTTGTGTCTTTTGACTTGTACTCTTATGAGAAGTCAGCCACCATTCCATATGTAACCTGTTTTTCCTCTTTCCTCTTAACTTCTCTCCTGTTTCTTTGTATCTTCACAGTATATTTTTATCATTTCTTTAGTTTTATTTTCACTTCACTAATTCTTTCTCTAGTGGTGGCCAATATACTTTTAAAAGTTAAATGAAGTATTTATTTTAATATGTTACATTCTATTTCAGAAGCAGCTTTTGGTAGTTTTTAATAATCTGCTTATCTTTACTCATCTTTTCAAATCTACATTTCTTGGAGTATACTTATTTTTATTTTCTGTTTTATAATTTTAATATTTAAAGAATTTGGGGTTTTATTATACTTTCAGTTGTTTTTGCTATCTTTAATTTATGATAGCTTGTTTCCTTATATGTTTTGCCATCTTTGACTGAACTGATTTTCTATAGCACATTATCCATCATAATCTTTTGGGTCTTAAAAAGAGAGCTCTTAAGTGATATGTCATTTATTTTTGTCAATTGCTTGTGTATGTAGTCCTTTGGGACTCACTTTTAACTGGGCTTAAGAATTTACAGATTACTTAGGCATAAGAATTCAGGCTATATAAGCTTAAGTTTTACTTCCTTCTTTTATCTTTCCTTTTCTTCTTTCTTTTCCCTTTTTCTTCAGCACCAAAGTTTTCAGCCAAGTAAATTTTCATTTTCTTTCTCTTTGTAGTTCATATTTTCACTTGGTGTGTAGACCTTTGTGGTCCATCTCTTAGTCTCACTTGAGAAATGTGCTTTGTGGTCCATCTCTTAGTCTCACTTGAGAAATGTGCTAGACTTTGTCCTCTATACTCTAAGTCTCTAAGGCCATACAACTTTTGCTAACGTTCACTTACTTTAGCAAATGTTATAATGTTGAAAGCTCATTTCAGGATCCAATTATCACCCTAGTTGTTGTGATTTACTTAGTTTTTAGTGTATTACTTTTAACTTTAAATTTTTATTTTTATTTAAAATATGATATCCTGGATCAATTTTCTTCAATAAGAAAAATTATCCAAGTAAAAAGTCAATTATACTGTTGGCAATGGGATGTCTGAATCACTACACAATACATATGTTAATAATTTGATTTTAGATTTGCACAACTTGTGTGTGTGTGTGTGTGTGTGTGTGTAAATAATATTGATTTAATATACCTGTTCTTTCCATCACTTGTATTATGATGCAGACTTTCATCCAAATCCTGGTTCTGCCATTAACTGTGTCACTTAAGTAATTTATTTAATCTTTCTATGCTTCAATTTCTCCATCTTCATAGAGATGATAGTAACACTTGACTTGCAGGGTTCATTTGAGGATAAAATGTATTAATATGTTATGTAAAAGATACAGTTTGTATCACATCTAAAGTAATATTTACATGTTAGCTATTCTATTTCTTTAATTACATTTACGCTGAGGGAATTCTTTTTATTCCAGAGGGCTAATAAGTTCTCAACTATGCCATGCTGTCTGCTCAGGGCTTTACTCTTTGGTGTATAAATATCTAATCAGCTCATGCTTCCATACATTTTAATGTACAGAATAATGTCTGAGTTTCAAATAATTATATCTCTAAATAGACAAATATTTTGCCATTTCATAAGTTTCTGTTGTGCATGCTCTTAGATTGAATTATTTTTAAAAAAAGGTCTTTCTGGGTTGTTCAAAATTTATCTAGGTTATGATAGTTACAGAATATGACGTTGGATTCCACTCATTATCTGACTTGGGATTTCAAGTGGGACTTTAAACACAACTAGCAAGATGGAATCTAAGACACTGCTAGAATCTTAATGCTGAAAGGAAAGTTGGCTTCAGATTTGTTGGCCTGTGGACTGAGCATGAGGCAAAATGAAAGTGAGAGATCTTAGATTCCTCATCTTCTTTCACCTTACTTTATTTTCTGAAATTCCTAATGTGTTTGAATAAATAATTATTTGAAAAGTCATAGCATGGAATGCCTGGGTGGCTCAGTCAGTTAAGCATGGGACTTCAGCTCTGGTCATGATCTCACAGTTTGTAAGTGTGAAACCCACATGGGGCTTTGTGGTGATGGTGCAGAGCCTGCTTAAGATTCTCTCTCTCTCTCTCTCTCTCTCCTCTTTCTCTTCTTTCTGCCCCTTCCCCATTTGTGGTCTCTCTGTCAAAATAAAGAAATAAACTTAAATATTTTTAAAATAAGTAAGTAAATAAATAAATAACAGACATAGCATAAGATGTAATGCCCCAGGTCTGTACAGTGCTGAGTTTGAGACCTAATGAGTTTATTTGTATCATGGGTACTTTCTTTTTTTCCAGATTTGTGGGAAGAATAGGCTGTAACTCATGACTGATACCCCAGATTAATGATTCACTCCAGATCTCAATTATACTTCTGATTTAAGTAATTTTTCTCCTCCCAGTTCTAGTATTTATTTGTTGAACTTTAAGAAGTATGCTAAGAAGTTAAATAGTTTAGTCATGAGGGCATTGCCTTATCCTGATAGAATAGTTCAGGACGTGTTTGACTTCCAAAATCATTCATGAGATTCTTTGTCATGCCATATTTCAATAGCCTGTAAAGACATACTCAATTTCTATGTTTTGAGAGTGTTTTTCCATTAGTTCTGTGTCTTTAATAAATAATATTTATTTCTTATGCTACTTGTTAGGATTATAGAATCATGTAGAAGAATTCCCTCAGAAAAATGTTCATAGTTTTTTTGGTAAGAGGGATAATACTAAATTTTAGTTATTGCTATTGTCAAAAAACTAACACTATAAAATTGTGTTACTGCAATAACCACGTATGGAAGTGAAAGTGGAGGTGACAGTAGCATATCACATTATGTCTTAAGAGTTTACTGAGTGCTTTTAACAATGTAAAAATATAAAATTAAACATAAATCTTAAAAATATCCAAACTGTAGTATTTTTATTTTTTTGCATATTTTTTGAAGTATTTAATTAGCTTTGAGACAATTCAATAGGCAACTGGGAACATGAACCCCTTAATATTTCTTTAGTATAAATTTGAAGGAGAGATTTAGCATTTAAAATGGATATATAGAAGGAGGAATATATACTTAAAATAATAAAACAGATAAATGTAAACATTTATAAAGACTTTATGTTTAGAAGGGTTCATACTTTCTTTTAAGATTAAAAACCATTTATAACCACAAAAGTTTAGAAATGCCTACATACTTCAGGTATAATGGGTAAGTGCTCATAAATTCTTGAGAAATGTCTTGATATGCATAGCATTGCATTTACTTATTAGAATTTGACTATATGCATTTAAATTTCCAAATGACACATTTTCTTCTCACAAAGCCATTTTCTGAGATGAAAATCTCAGTGCTATCCTAGAATACAAAAATGTATTCATTTAAAAATAAAGATGGATCACTTTTGTTTAAAAATCAATTTAAATGTTCTGGGGGAAATTGTATCACTGCAGCAATTCACACCTGTCAAAAATCACTGGTTTCTCTGAAAGGAAAATAAAGCCAACAGATTTGAAGACAATTTCTGTATATGAATATTCAACTGCATCTTTTTGTTCACTGTGGTTAATCATATCCTAATTTGTCATTTAAAATATTTTAATAAATTAGCTTGTGATCTTTAGGCACAATGTGTTAAATATAAATATACAAGAAATATGATATTCTTGACAATTCTTAGAAAGTGCCATAATTGATTCTTGTAAGCAATCTGAAAAGTAAGTCAATCTATGTTACACACTCAGTTCTTACATTAGCAAAGAGTATTAATGTTCAAAAAAAGAATATCAATGTTCTATAAATTATTTATTTTTTGATACAGTAAAATGTCTGGATTTTCAAAAAAATCTATATTCTAGATACAGTAAGGTAGAATATTAAGAACTTTACTTCAAAAATGATTGTGAAATTTTCAATAACAATTTTTCTTCAGTATAATCCAGCTTTGGTCAAAGCACACTGTAAACTCATGACAATTTTTTAAATACAAAAGATACAAAAACAACCCCCTCCCCCCAAAAAACACAAAAAACCTAAACCAAATGGTATATAGAGAATGGATGTATTGTTAAAGGGTTACTAAGACTACATTTCCTTAATTTAGACTTTGCCATTAAGAATCATTAAACAAATTCTACAGAGGCTGTGTAAACCAACAGCATTTCATGGAAACACATCTATTCTCATCAAAATTTCGTTTCAAAATTGAAACATTTTAAATGCAACACTCAGTCTCAGAGTGCTTGGAAAACAAAAGAACTTTATCACCACACAATTGACAGCAGCTATTTGTTACATTCATAGTGAGAGATAGATGGGGAATGATCTGTGTCCACACCTTAGAGGCTCTTAGATTTCAAACTAGGCACTGTTTACACCCAAGACTTGGAGAGTGGTAACTAAGTTTTCTAGCAACACTCAGCAGCATCCCACCCAAATGACTCCTGTTAACACAAAAGAAGAGAAAGATTTCTCCTTGCCACTGGGAAGAGTCCAGAGATCATACCACATGTGGACAGATAACATTGAGGTTTAAGTTTTTTATTATGATATTGATTCATCCTTGACGGGAAGAATCTTTTCGAAAGCTGGATAGGACAGTGCTGCTCCTGGGTTTCAAACGATCCCTGTGGGATTCGTCCCTGTCAACACGCAGGGCCCTGGAAACCAAGCCAATTACTTTCTTGGAAGTTCAATATAGTGTGCTATCTGATGTTGTTAGGGAGAAACATTACCTGCAGTTTTCAGGGTTTTGCGATGGAGAAAGAAGAGCAAAAATAAGAGGAGGAAAGCCAAAGGGAGTAGGGTTGCAGCCATCCCTGTCAAGCCTGGCCACCTTCTCACAAGCAGATTTCGCAAGTAAAACACAGCAGGCCACTTTTGGGCGCAGTTTACTTACACACTCAACAAAAGGAAGAGTAGAAAAGGAAACAACTCACAGTTCTCTCTGTCCCACACCCCACGCCCTAAACAGTGAAACTGAAATACAAGGGCCTCAATGGTAATGCAGCGCGAAGAAACCCTGTGCCTGAGGAAACAAGTCTAGCAAGTGTTTGTAGATGGCGGATACACCCTGCGGTTCTGAGCACCAAGTCTTAGAACTTGGGAGATGGTCAGAAGCGAAGTCCTAACAGCCTCCCAGGGAATAAATAAATACAAGGAGGTGAGTAGAAACTGGCCTCCAAGCATCTTGTCACAAGCATTGTATCCAGGAGGATGTTCCAGGAGGGTAACAAGGTGTTCCACTAAGGGAACAGCCCCAAATAAAAGGCACAGTTCAAACATCTGCTTATATGGCCTATGGAAACATATGTGAGGCCACCTGGATGCCACGGTGCAAGCTTCCCCTACAGTACCAATTAAATATAAGTTTTTAAATACATACTTAGTGCCAAGGGTGTAATTTCCTTTTCTCCTCTATATTTCATTTTCCCTCTGACCCTCCAACACACACACACACACACACACACACACACACACACAGAAATAAGCGCACAAAAGTATTAAAATTTCTTGTAAGATACTGAAACTGTCATGGTACCAATAACAATTTCTCCCATATATATTAACATATGTGGCTTTAACATCAGGCTTATGAATATAGGTAATAATTACAATTTTATTAATACAAGGCAATTTTAAGGCCAATCTCACTATAATAACTTTCCATTTTATGTACCATCATTAGATAGATGGGCAAAGAAAGAAATCATTATAATACAAAATTATAACCAGTCTTTTCTTTACTCTGTATCTATGCTTGATTAAAAATAGAACCACCATATGATCCAGCAACATACTTCTAGGTATATACCCAAGAGAACTGAAACCAGAGTCTCAAAGAGATCTCATGCTCGTTGCAACATGATTTACAATAGCTGAGATATGGAAACAACTTAAATGTCTACCAAAGGCAAATAGTAAAGAAAATGTGGTATATACATAAAATGGAATATTATTAAGCCTTAAAAAGAATTTCTACCATTTGCAATAACTGGGATGGACCTGGAAGACCCTATACTAAATGAAATGTTAGTCACAGAAGGACAAATACTGCATGATTCCACTCATAGGAGGTTTTTAAAGTAGTAAAAGTTATAGAAGCAGAAAATAGAATGGTGGTTGCCAAAAGGTGTGGAGGAAGGAAGTAGTGAGTTAATATTCAGTGGGTATAAAGTTATACAAGATCAGTAAATTCTGGATTATTGCTGTACAATATACACATTGTATATGCCTATAGTCAATAAGATGTACACTTAAAAATTGGTTAAGCGTAGATGTCATGTTAAATGTTCTTACATCAATAACAAGCAAAGGGACACAAAACTTTCGGAGATGATGAATGTGTTTATAATCTTGATTGTGGTGATGATAAATTGGATGTATGTATATGTCCAAATTCATTAGATTGTATACATTAAATCTGTTCGGCATTTTGCATATCATTTATACCTCAATAAAGGTAAGGGGGGGACTTTTCATCTCTTTCCATAAAGAGTTTAAATCTATATCTTCAACCTTTTAAATAGCATTAGTGTTTTGACTTGCTTTTGCTAGAATACACCAGAAGAGATAGGTTACCAGTTCTGAGGTGGAAAGTGTGCTTTCCGCTCTTTGTTACAATCTTAATTAATACATGGTTAGATGTCACTGTCACCAAAGATACCTATGTGACACCATCCAAAATACAACCAACATACAGTTGTATGAGGGGCTGCTGAGGTCAGAATTGCCTGGCTGACCTCCAGCCCCAAATAATGAGCTAAATGCATTAGTAGTTTTATGCCAATAAGTTTTGGTCTGGTTTGTTATGTGGCAAAAAGCAACTGACACAAATATATTTTACCCTAATAGCAGGAAGGGTATTCTATCAGGGGTGCCTTTGGGGCATGGAAAAAAGTTACCTAGTACCTGAAAGGTTTCCCAACTTTTCATGTATGTTCAATTAAACACAGCTTTTTTATAAAAAAAAAAATAAGTTTATTTAATTTGAGAGTGAGACAACGGGCAGGAGAGGGGGAGAGGCAGACAGAGACAGAAAGAGAGAGAATTCCAAGCAGGCTCTGCGCTGTCAGCATAGAGCCCTACAGGGGACTCAAACTCATGACACCACCAGATCATGACCTGAACCTAAACCAAGAGTTGTAAGGTTAACCGACTGAGCCACCAGATGTCCTTAAAGACAGCTTTATAATTTCCAAAAGCAGTCACTACAAATGAAAAAAAAATATGGCTTAATAACTTTCTTCTTTTGAATGTACATATTTAGTGTGTTCATTTATTATTTGCATGAACGACACACCAATACTGCAGCAATGATCAAAAGAAGTACACGAAGTATAGTGGCAATTTTATTAAAATTCATACAATGTACTTGACTATTCTTTTTTTTTTTTTTGTACTTGACTATTCTTAATGACTTTAAGCATCTCAAGCTGTGACTTAAATAACAAATGATGAAAAAAGCCAACTCATTTTTTTTTTATTGTATAATGAAAGTCAGTGACCTGCAGGAAGTAATTTAATGAATTGAGATATGGATTTATAGGTGATGGTATAATCGCTTTTAAGTTTACCCCCTCATTTTAATAATAGGATTATACTGGATCTTGAGTGACAGTACTTTTTTGTGTTTTGAATTTTATTACTTAATAATCACAGATAAAATGTTAAGTGAAACATATAATATATACTTTTTAGGGATTTAATAAGCTTTTTCTTGAGATTTAATTACTTTGAAACTTATCCATTATATTTAATTAAGAACAATATGAAAATCTTTGAGCTAAAGCACTTTCACTTTCAATATACAAAACTCCGGTAACAGTGATAAAAGGTATACACTTGAATATTACAAAGACATACAATATCTTTTGTACCATACTTGATATCTATCTGTAATATAAAGATAAAATGGAAAGTGGCTAAATGGTTTAGTATTTCTGATGTATTATGTACATTGGTTGTGAAAAATTGGAATACTCTGCAGATTTGTTTAAAAATATTTAGAAAATGCCTTTGTTTTTGTAGGCTTCATGCCCAGTGTGGAGCTCAATGCAGTGCTCGAACTCATAACCCTGAGATCAAGACCTGAACAGAGATCGAGTCAAATACTCAACTGAATGAGCCATCCAAGAATCCCAAAAAATGCCTTTTTTTCTTCAAGTTCATTTACTTTGAGAGAGAGCATGAGCATGAGCAGGGGAGAGACAGAGAGAGAGAAGAGAGGAAATCCCAGTCTCCATGCTGTCAGCACAGAGCCTGACTTGGGGCCTGATCTCATGAACTATGAGATCATGATCTGGCTGAAACCAAAAGTCAGATGCTTAACTGACTAAGCCATTAGGCACTCCAAAAAGTTATTTTAAGTATGAAATTAGGTCTTGCTTTAGGCAATATGAAACATCAGAACAATAAAATATACTTAAAATTAAGCACAGTAATTTTTTTCTCTTGATATATTATAATTTATTTTTGTAAAGGTATTTCCTGTTCAATACAAATAATTGAAGTAATATAGATATGTACAAAGATATGAAAACCAATAAAATACCACCACTAAGGAATAGGAAGTGATTTTCATTTCAGATACTCCTTTATATACATAGAGAGATATATTCTATCATCTATCTACCTAGCTAGCTATCTAGCTATCTATCCATCCATCATTTATCATCTCTTACCTCTCCAACTAATAAATATATATGTTATATATTATATATGTTCTGAAATATTCGAGTTCTTCCATCTTTTCACCTATTTCCAGAGCTTTTTGCATTACCCTCTAATTTCCTTCATGATCTTCAGATCATAAGGAAAACATACTCTGTTTCTCTCCACATTGTGGCAAAAAAACTTTAGCAAAAATTTCCAGAATTTTAATTTTTTTAATGCTTTGCAACTCATCGCTGTGACTCATAGCAGGTTATGTTACCAGCATCATCCCTTTTCCTCTGGTTTCCACGGGAAACAAATTGTCAACATGGATAACATTAGGTCAAGCAAGCTCTTTTCATTATCTCATTGTTTACCAGTGATATTTTCTTATGGGATGTGAGAATCATTTCATTAAGTATTGTAGTCAAGAATATGTTTAATAGACTTTCAAAAACAGTTCAGGTGATAATTGGATTACTACTTAAGATTCAATCAATACTGAACAGTGACCACTTATTAAGCACAATAACAATAAAACTGAATAATATAAAGTGTTACTGTAGACAAAAGCATAGTCTAAGTTTGTATTTTTTTCATAAAAAGCAAGTTCATATAATTGAGTATTTGTGGTATGTATTCTTTCTAAAAAGCAATTTTAGAAAGCTACTAGAGACTTTTAATTTTATTCTGATATTACCACAAATATTGTCCTGTTATTGTGTTATACTTTTTATTCTTTACATTTTTTATGATTGTGAATCTTATGGAGAAAACAATGTTTATCTTATTTTGAAGAGGGTTAGTATTACATTTAAGGAAATAGGGTTGAGAAATTGCTATCAGCCATAGCTAGTTTGACAACAAAAATTCTTCAATAACTGAAGGGATAATTAATTAATTTCTTCTTAAGCAGAAATATGAGGAATCAAATATCATAACTAAAATTGAACACCCTACATCCCTATATTGTATTCAGCTTATCCTGACTGTTGAAATTAAGTCAATTCATCAGGCAAGGCAAATAGATAAGCCTAATCCTTAATCTTTGAGACACTTAACTGGATTTTTTTAAAAAATTACTTTTCTCTATTTGAAGCACAATTAGATTTTATGCCTTAAACTGTTATTACAGAGAGAACATAATGCTAATTATGAGCTATGAATTATCTCAGAAACAAATGATTATCTTTCAATTAGTATTCTAACTTAGTAAGAAAATTATTTAGTTGAGGACTTGATTATGGATTCAATCATAGAACTTTCAAGAGCTGTGAGAATGCATCATGAAACTTTCAAGAACTGTGAAATGTCTAAAATTTTACCCTACATACAAGCTAACAGGTAATCCTGTCACAGTTGCACAGGTGTTGACAGAAGACGTGGGACTTCTGGGTCAGACAAAGGACTTAATTCATGTCATAGCAAGTAATATGAACTTCATGTTTGTGCTGCTTCCTCTTACCCTTCAAGTCAGGTGGTGACACAGAGTAGCTCAGTTAGATGCTGTATACACAATGGGTATGTGTCATGGGCGAGGAACTCTAGTTCTTTTAAAATGGATGTAAGCAAAATGCCTCCAAGGGTGGCATTATCTCTATTGTACTGGATTGCGAACAAACATAGCTTTTCCTTTAGACAATATCTCTACCATACAAAATGTTTCACTATATAAACAAATTTGAGAAATAGTTCAGAAAAAACCTGTCAGTGTTTCTGTTTGTAAGATATGCAGAAATACCAGATATCTTATAGAAAATTGTTTCTCAACAAAACTGTGGTCTTTGATCATAAAAAATAATAGGTCAATATTTATGATAAACAAAAACAATAGTATTCAGTTTGAGCTGTACTATAAATATGAAAAAATGCATTAATAAATAGATTAATAATTTAGATATTTAATTGATTTTTATTTGTTCATAGATATTCATGATTAATTAACTCAAGCTCCCAACATAACAGCTAATAAGTTGCATAATTTTTTTTCTTTAATATGTAGACAGTTTTAACTTTAGCTACTTTCACAAGAATAAGTGTCAGGAACTTTAGTGTTCTGAGGTTTTACCTCATTTACAAGTTAATCATTTATATTGACCCATTTTCACAAATGCAGGTAGACAAACAAGATACTAGCTCAGAAATAAAGGGCGGCTTATTACCTACAGTAATAGCAGTAGACAGTAACAATAGTTTTTAGTTGATTCCCCAAGCTTCAGTCCCTACATAGTGATGTCAAAAGACCAAATGATAATTGGAACACATAATGGGTTACATTATAAGAGAGAAACCCTGAGTTTAGGGGCCCAAGTGTTTGATACTGACTTGTAAGTATGCCAGTCTTTCCTCAGAAGTAGATACTATCTAACTTTGAAAGCTGTCCAATACATAAACATCCTTGAAAATCATCCAGAACAAAGGGCAGTTAGTTTCTCACTTGAAGGACATGAAAATACATGAAAGATCCATTGAAAATTGTTTCCCAAGAATGAGTTGCTATGAACCATGAAAAGGAAAAACCTAGACATTAAAATCCTGGCATAATTGGGAAGAGATTCACAGAACAGAAGATATATTTCTATAGAAATAAATATCGGCAGTACATGGAGACATAAAGTTTTGTTAGTTTATCAGAAAAGTATTGGATTAAAAAGCATTGTTTGATTATTCATTTTTGCTTGGAATTCAGGAGGTTTGGAGAGACATCTGAAACAAGAATTTATCTATTACAAGCCAATAACTTAGTAGAGAATGACAGATTTTTCTGGCAGGAGAATATTCTACCTCTTTTTTTCCTATTTACTTTGATTTTTATAATTCTTTAAAGATAACTGATGGAATTTGAGGTTTAATGAGGTTTTTAGCTTATATATATATAATATACAAATGTAATGTCTTACAATTGTTCTGGAAATTTAAGGTCTTCCTATAATCTGTACTATGAAAGATTGCAAGGCAGAGAAACAGAAATTTGCCTGCATATTGGAATAAATAATTTCTTTCAATACTAAAAAGAAACATATCACATAAAGAGTATAGTCTTCAAAACAGTAACCTGAAACCCTAATGAGATGGTGCATTTCTGAAACTAAGATGATATCTAAGTTATGTAAGTAACTCCCCCTCAAATAAATAGACCATATTATCTAAATCACAACACTCTCTATAAATAACAGGGAGTAATATTTGCCAGTAGGGATACAGCACTCTGGGGCCTAAAAATGCTCACTCAACTTTACTAGTGAGAAATAGTCCCTTTCTCTTGCTTTCATTTTGAGCAGACCCAACACAACTCTTTTCCTATGACACTCACAATTTCTTTATAATTTGCAAATGGCTGCTACTCTTATGTGATTTTGGGATAGTACTGCAGGTGTACCATCTATTGCATCCAGTAAGCTGACTCTCCTAGAATTAAAAAGAAATCTGTCACCTTGTTTTTTCCACTCTGTCACCACACTGCAAATAGCTTAATAATCTAGGTTTGGTTTTTTCCATCGAGCACTATTCCAGCCTTTTCTTTTCCTTTATCTTATTTAATAAAATGGAAGTAAATTAATTACTTGATTAGTTATTGCTTAATATCATTGAGGTCTGTGAGATAGGTGATTTTCCTCCTCTTTCTGCCTATATCACTACATAGCACAAGCAGGCATCAAGAAAAATAATTCTGAATGAGTGAATGAAACTCTACCCAAAATCCTAAAAGATTTACCTTAAAATATTCCCTTCAGGACTCTGTGCAAGCCCAAGTTATTCATATCTCTGCCTCTATATCATTTACTAGATTTCACTACATCTTTCAATCTTCCAATTGCTCACAGGCAATTTTTATTACTGTTCCTGTTCAGATGTTGCCTGAGTTAGCTCAGAAGACAAATTTCCCAAGATCTTCTTTAAGCTCTTTTACTTAGGTATCTGCTTATATTCACTTTTCTTTCCTGAGGCCTAAAGCAGAACTGGTCAAATTTACCCACCTTCAAGATTTTCTAAGGCATAAAAGGAGACCCATAGGCTGGAATCAATTTTAGGTCATTATCAATATATTAGCTGCATGGAAATAAGCTATTCAAATTTGAGACCTTCCAAAGTGGTGCATACAAATGCAACATGCTACATGATCGCCAGAGTGTCCTTTTTCTTGAGTTTTCAGAAGTCATAGAATAATTGCTTACTTCTGGGAAAAAATAACTATAGTTTTTCCTCTTGATGTGCATCATAGTTTTCCTACAGATACAGCACATTAATTTCCTTTGCACAGATCCTGAAGAAATAGATCCATGTTATTCACATTCTCAACTAGTATTTTTTCTGATGACATAAGAATAAATAAAAGTTATTTTGATAGGTGAATTTATGCTAGTGCAAATCACTTGGAATCTTTAGCACTGAATGTATTATTTTACTTGAGTATTTTCTCTAGGTGTTTACTTATATGTTTCACTGGGTTGTGGATTTTTTTTTCTTATTCTTTGTTATTTTATCTTCCAAATGGCTATGAGATTCATTTCTTGTGAAACATATATAAGGTTGATTATTCAGGCAGAAGCAACAGTCTATAAAGTATCATGAACACACAGTTTTATTAAGTGTCATCTTTATTGCTTTTCTAAGCCAGATGATAGCTTCCAAATCATCCAAAACTTTTCACTTAAACCTGCTCATGGATTATGGACTTCAGATTCAATTTCTGGGAAATATACAGTTATTTGTTATCTCTTAGTTTCACATTGACTTTCAAGTTGTTTGTTATGGAAACCTCTTACTATAAAAAAAAGAACCAGGTCTAATCATTGACAGCACAGACTTGAAAAATGAAAAAGTGCCAGATGATATTTCTACCTATGTACTTGAATCTATCCATATTAGCTAAAAAAAATACGAGAAATTAATCTCAACTCTATAAAACCTTAGAAATATATTGTAGCTTTATTAATTTATGTTGTTGGGGGTTTGAATAAAATTTAAACCTTCAAATTTGCATGCATCTACTTATCCCTTTGTGTTTGAAAAAATCCCATTTTAAGAAAATAAGAGTGCTTCAGAAGGTTTCTACTCTATACAAAAAAAGCTACTGTAAAATTATTTAAAATATCTTGTATTTTAATAAATTCATTCTATCGATGTTTGTTACTTAAAAAAAATTTTAATGTTTATTTATTTTTGTGTGAGAGAGAGAGAGACAGAGCAAGAGCAAGGGAGGGGCAGAGAGAGGGAGACACAGAATCTGAAGCAGGCTCCAGGTTCCAAGCTGTCTGCACAGAGCCCAACGTGGGGTTTGAACTCAACTCAGGAACCATGAGATCATGACCTGAGTCGAAGTCAGAAGCTTAACTGACTGAGCCACCCTGGTGCCTCTGATGTTTGTTACTTTTTGATCAGGCTTGTTCTAGGTCTGCCTCTCTCTACTTTTTAATGCCATCCATGCCTAAAAACACCACAGCAAACCCAGTGATCACAAGTAATTCAAAGGTATATGACTCACTCAGGCATGAGCAGATGAAGGGAGCTCCTAGGTGATGGGTTTCACCAGGTCATGCGGACCCCTGGACTCTTTGATGTCCTGGAGGAAAAAGGAAAGAGATGGAGAGGAAGAGGGAGACAGAAGGAAAATAAGAGGGAGCAGGAGGGAGAAGGAAGGAGTGGAGAGAGGGATGGAAGAAAGGAGGGGGGAGAAAGATTTATTCAATAAGATATTTGTGTTTATACAAATCACAGAGGATAGTAGGTAGGATTTTTGAATACTGTTACACTAATTTTGTGTAGCCTGTTGAGTGTTGGGGAAAAGGAGAGGATGCAGGAAAAACAGAGGGGCAGAGCTGGCTACCTTATGTACAACTTGCTCTTTGTCCAAAAGAGCAGAAGTTAAATAGGTGCTGGGAAGTCTGATGATGTCTGCCAAGCATTATTAATGGTTTAATCAGATTTCATCTTGCTATATGGGGATGACCCACTGCTTCCAATTTACATATACACATGTGTACACACACACACACGCACACACGCACACTATTGTATTTCCCATTGCAGCTTTCATTTTTAATAGCTAATTTTTAAACACCAAAGTTTTAATATAGTAGATTTGTGTGCTGATTTGTTTATTTTCATCACAGAAGCAAATTATGAACACTTAATATTTTTTCTGCAGGGTATGAGTCATCAACAAAGGATTAAAGTATTTAGATACATTCTGTGTTGGGCCTTATAAATACCAGTAACCAATTTTAAATTATATTTTGTGTGTTATCAGTTGTGATTTCTTTTGATAATTTAGTAAATGACTAGAATTTAGAGGTTTTGCACACAATTCCAGAATGTAGCATTGACTTGATCATCAAAAACTTGTATATTTATTTATACTTTAACTTTAAAGGCAAAGTGTTTCACTTGGAAAACAATGTAGAAGAGTGGAAATAATGCAGAGAGATTGCTCATAAATTATGAACTCTGGTGGCTGGTCATTCCATTAAAATGAAAAATTTCATAAATATTGTTTGTCCTCCTTAATTAGGATACATGGTTGGCACTTAAATGTAGAATAATTCAATATTCTATTTTCAGTGTTCATCTCACATGACCATATTTGTGCTCTTTGTGATTATTGAACACTTTTTCTTTATTCAAATTCTTCTCTCCATTGGTCTCTTTCCTTCCTAGCTCTCAGAACCTTTTCAGTATGGATTAACTTTATCCGTTAAATATTGATATTCACTAATGTGTTATTTTTTACTCTTTTCTTCCACTTTACATTCTTACTAGATTTATTCACTTTCTCCCATGATCTCAAATATTACATTCATGCCCAAAACATACAAGTTACAAAGCTATATCTCCCTGTCTATTTTCAACTAAACACTAGTGTGTGTATATTCTCTCCCCCTCTGGGCACCCAAATTTGAAGTACTTGAGTTCATACTAATTATTTCTCACCTAAAATACCCTTTTTTTTTTTTTAATGTTTTATTTATTTCTAGGAGAGAGAGAGACAGCGTGAGCAGGGGAGGGTCAGAGAGAGAGGGAGTCACAGACTGAAACAGGCGCCAGGCTCTGAGCTGGCAGTCAGCACAGAGCCCGACGTGGGGCCAGAACCCACGAACCGCGAGATCATGACCTAAGAGAAAGTCGGACGCTTAACTGACTAAGCCACCCAGGCGCCCCTAAAATACCCTTCTTTAGTGTCTTTTATCATTTTATTGTCTCCTGCCTCTCTTATCAGTGGTGTCACTAATTAATCAGTAATGTACATTTAAGAACAGTCTTCCCTGACTCTTTCCACCCCAATCCCTCTTGTCAAAAAAATTGTCAGTTCCTCTGGCTGGTACTCCCTAAACAACTTCCAAATCTGGGCACTTTTTTCAATCCTACAACAAGTCCTAAGAGATTACCCTTCTTCTTAATTTTCCAGACCTTCAGTATCTCCCTTCTCCACTTTATAGTTTCCATTATTCTTAGTGTTTTTTTCTACTACAGTTTCTGTATGGCTTTTTTTTCCAAGATACAAACCTGGACAGGCATTTAACTGCTCTGAATATTTGATATTTTCTTATCACCTAACTCCTTATTATTGCATCTAAGGACTTCAGACTCTAGTCCCAGCAACCTCTTCTGGGCCATCTTCTGGGCACAATCTTGCCCTTCTAGCCATGCAATACACATTTCCATTTTTTATAAATGTACATATCCCCACAGTTCAATGCTTGTTTAATCTCCTGGAAGGTCCTTTTATCCCATCTACCATTGCCTAGTTAATTCTTAGTCATTCTTAACGCCCTAGCATTTTACATGCCAGGAACTCTCCTATGATTTATATAGACTAAGTCATTGAATTCTCAAAATAACCCCAGATGTTAGGAATTACTATTGTCCTGATTTTACAGTGATGGAGTTTTGAGAGGTTAAGTAATTTTGACACTCCCATTTGGCAAACCAATTCGTGATTATGTGTTCTTAATCATTATGTTTCATTGGTTATCCTATGAACTCATCAAGAGAAACTGCCATGAAAATTATACTGCATCCTTATTTAATTCCAACAGTAAGCACAGAGCCTCATCCATTAAAGCTATTCAGTGATTTTGATTGAATTAACCAGGTTAAGCTATGTGCAACTTTTCCAATGAGGGAGGTCTTTCTCCAATGAAGTGATGCCTCTTAGCTAATGTCCCTAAACATAGTTTAATCATATGTAAATTATTAATAACTAATATTAACAATATAGTGTTACTGAAATACATAATACATTGCATAATGCATATCATTTGAAATACTATAATTTATATAAAATTTTTAGAATTGATTTCTAGCATACTATGGGCACTCAAAATAATAATTATTATTTTTCTATTTTAGTATTGTTACATTTATTGTATCCAAGGAAATCAGTGTACATGCCAATACAGTGTAACTAGATGACTTTTATCAAAGTGGCATATTTAGAACTCTGGTTAATAAATTCCATGATGTGTAAAGATCAAAAGCACCCCTTATTTCAATCTGTTTAAACATTTGCTTATAAAGTGCTTTGTGAGAACCCACATTGCAGCTTCCCATATTGAAATCTCTGAGAAAAAAATTTCCAGTAACCAAAGTCCTCTGAGGATTTAATACATACTTTAAAGATATAATGAACATTATAAATAAAGAAAACTAAAGGTGTTAAATTTTACATGAAGTTTTTTATTTGCTTGCTTGCTTGGATTTATTTTGTATAGGATAGAGGTGAAGTTTAAGAATATCCATAAGGAAAGGTTAAAGAAAATCAAATAGATGAAAAGACAAGTTAACAGGTACTAATATTGTTTTTGAAGCCATTAAGTATGTTTGATCACTTCTAATAAATAGGTACATTATGTGGGAAACAAAAATCTTATTTTGAGTATTCACAATTATGTGGAGAAAAAGAGAATAAAAGGTATATTGATAATAATCATGAGCACTTAAAAGCACTGGTTAAATGCCAGGTGTTTCTCTACGTACTTTAAGAATGTTAACTATTTACTGTTCATGATAATGGGCATCAATTTTTAAAAATTAATAAACAACCTAATCTTACACCTAAAGGAGCTAGAAAAAGATGAGCAAACAAAAACCAAACCAGGAGGAGAAGGAAAAAATAAAGATTAGAGCAGAAATGAAATAGAAGCAAAAAAAAATAATAGAATAGATCAATGAAACCAGGAGCTGGTTCCTTGAAAAGACCAAAAAAATTGATAAAACTTTTGCTAAACATATCAAATAAGAAAGAAAGAAAGGGAGAGGAGTGGGGCTCAAATAGACAAAATCAGATAAAAGAAGAGAAATAACTACCAGGACCACAGAAATTCAAAGGATTATAAAAGAATATTATGAAAAAATTATATGCCAACAAACTGGAGAATCTAGAAAAAAATGGATAAATTCCCAGAAATACATAAGCTTCCAAAACTGAATTAGAAAGATACAGAAAATCTGAACAGACTGATTCTCAGCAATGAAATGGAATCAGTAATCAAAAAACTCCCAGACAAATCAAAGTCAAGGTCCATGCAAGTGAATTTCACCAAACATTTAAAGGAGGGTTAGCACTGATTCTTCTCAACTATTCTCAAAAATAGAAGGAGAAGGAAAACTTCAAAATTCATTCTATGAGGCCAGAATTACCCTGATACCAAAACCAGATAAAGACATTACAAAAAAAATAGAGACATGTAGGTCAATATTTCTGATGAACATAAATGCACGAATCCTCAATAAAACATTAGCAAACTGAATCCAACAATACATTAAAAAGATCTTGATCACAATCAAGTGAGGATCATTACTGGAATACAAAGTTGGTTCAATATTCATAAATTAATCAACATGATACATCACATCAGTGAGAAAAAAGATAAAAAACTTGTTATCATTTCAATAGATCAGGAAAAGCATTCAACACAGCACAACATCCATTCATGATAAAAAAGAAAAAAAAAAACAAAAAAAAAAAACCCTCTCAAGATAGTAGGTTTAGAAAGAACATACCCCAACATAATAAAGAACACATATGAAAAATCCACAGCTAACACATACTGAACAGTGAAAAACCAAAAGCTTTTCCATTGAGATCAGGAACAAAACAAAGATGTCTACTCTCACTACTTTTATTCAAAATAGTCATGGAAGTCCCAGCAATAGCAATCAGACAAGAAATAAAAATAAAAGGCATCCAAATTTGTAAAGAAGAAGTAAAACTTTCACTATTTGCAGAAGACATGATACTCTATATAGAAAACCTTAAAGACACCACCAAAAAACTACCTGAATGGATAAATGAATTTAACAAAGTAATGGATACAAAGTCAATATACAGAAATCCACTGCATTTCTATACACTAATAATGAAGGAGCAGATACAGAAATTAAGAAAAAAAAGTCCCATTTATAATTGCACCAAAAAAATAAAATAAAATACCTAGGAATGAACTTAACCAAGGAGATGAAAGACCTGTCCTCTGAAAACAATAAAACACTAATGAAAGAAATTGAAGACACAATAAACAAATGGAAATATATTCCATGATCAAGGATTAGACGAACAAATATTGTTAAAATGTCCATGCTACCAAAGCAATCTAGACATTTAATGCAATCCCTAACAAAATACCAAAAGCATTTTTCACAGAACTAGGACAAATAATTCTAAAATTTGTATGGAACCACAGAAGACCCTGCATAGTTAAGGCAATCTTGACAAAGAAGAACAGGGGCACTTAAGTGGCCCAGTTGGCTGAGCATCCAACTTTGGCTCAGGTCATGATCTCAAGATTCGTAAATTTGAGCCCCACATCAGGCTTATTGCTCAGAGCCCACTTTCTATCCTCTATCCCCCTCCTTCTCTGTCCCTCCCTCACCCATGATCTCTCTCTTAAATAATAAATAAATATTGAAGGAGAAGGAGAAGGAGAAAAAGGAAGAGGAGAAGGAGGAGGAGGAGAAGAAGAGAACTGAAAGTGTCACAATCCCAGATTTCAAGATATAATACAAAATTGTAGTAATCAAAACAGTATGGTACTGGACACATACATTAAGAGAATAGAAGGGAGACCAGAAATAAATTCATGATTATATGGTTAATTAATCTTTGACAAAGATGGCAAGAATATGCAAAGGGAAAAAAGACAGTCCCCTCAACAAATGGTGTTGGGAAAACTGGACAGCTACATGCAAAAGTATAAAACCAGTTTCTTATACCATACACAAAAATTAATTCAAAATGGATAGAAGGCCTAAATGTGACACCTGAAATCATAAAAATCCTAGAAGAGAGCACAGGCAGTACTTGCTCAGCCATAGCAACATTTTTCTAGATATGTCTCCTAAAGCAAGGGAAACAAAAGCAAAAATAAACTGTTGATACTACATCAAAATAAAGAGCTTCTACACAGCACAGGAAACCATTAACATAACTATAAGACAACCTACTGAATGGGAGAAGATATCTGTAAATGACATAACTGATAAAGGGTTAGTATCCAAAATATATAAGAATGTTATACAACTTAACACCAAAAAACAAAACCGAAAACCAAACATCAAACAATCCAATTAAAAATGAACAGAAGACAGGAAAAGATATTTTCTCAAAGAAGATATACAGATGGCCAACAGACACATAAAATGATTCTCAAGACCTCTTATTATCAGGGGAATACACATCAAAACCGTAATGAGATACCACTTCACACCTTAGTCAGAATGGATACAATCAAGAAGACAAAAAAAAAAAAAAATAAGTGTTGGGGAGGATTTAGAGAAAAAGGAACCTGTGCTGTTGGTGGGAACCACCTCTTAGGAAGCCACTATAGAAGACAATAGTAAGTTACTCAAAAAATTAAAAATAGAATTAGCATGTGATCCAGTAGGTATTTATGCAAAGAATAGGAAAACAATAATTTGAAAAGATATATGCATTCCTATGCTTATTGTGGCATAGCCAATAATATAGCCAAACTATAGAAGCAGCCTAAGTGTCCATGGATAAATGAGTGGATAAAGATGTTACATATACAACATGGATGGATCTAGAGAGTATTAAGCTAAATGAAACAAGTCAGTCAAAGAGATGAATGTCATATGCACAATTTAAGAAATAAAACAAACAGAAAACACAAGCTAACCAAAAAACAGACTATAGAGAACAAACTGAAATTTTCCATAGAAGAGGTGGAATAAGGAGATGTAATAGGTGATGGAGATTAAGAGTATACTTATGATGAACACTGAAGAGTTTATAGAATTATTGAATCATTATATTGTGTACCTGAAACTAATATAACACTTTATTAGAGCATTATAATATGCTATATTATATTTAGTGCACAAGTATTATATGGGGCTTGATCTCATAAACTACACTGGAATTAAAAGTTAAAAAAGTTTTAAAGATTTAAAAGCCCAATCTACCAATAAACTATTTGTAAAAAAAATAATAAAAAATAAAAGCCCAATCTACAAAAAATAAAATTTAATTAAAAAATAAAAGTAAATATTATAATAAACAATAATAATTGCAATTTACTGAGTGCCTACTTTGTACTTAACACTATGCCAAGAATTTGAAATATATTAGCTTACTTAATATTCACAACCAACCTAAGAACACCATTCTTCTGCAGAATTAAGATATATTACAGAATTCATCAAATTACAGGCTGTATATAATATATGTATCTTACTTTTTTCATAGTATATGCAACTTTTTCACATTTCAGAAAATGTATTTGTGCAAATCTAATCTCTTTCATCAAAATGCAAGTTTCTTAAAGGGTAGGGTTGGGTTTGAAGCATCAGTCTGTCTTCCATAGCACATTTAACGTATCTGATATGTAACAGGTGGATGCATTTTTTTAAGGGGACAACACTCTGTGTCTTTTCATAGGAGGACATTAAGGGCTAAACTTTTTCTCCTCCCAGAGAAAAGGAAATCCTTTGACTCATCTTTGAGTCTGTTTGTGTGTGTGTGTGTGTGTGTGTGTGTGGGCGCGTGTGTCTATGTGTGTGTGCACACGTCCAATCTCTCTTCCTACTAAGAATTTTTTCATGAACTGTGCATAAAAATAAATAACTTCCCTGATTTAAATCTTCAGCAATGCCTGATCACGTTGTCAGTTATTTCACTCATCATGATCTGGCTCATTCCAGCTATTCTCTCCTTGTCTCTCAGGACTCCATGAAATATCAAACTGTCTACGATTACTTTAAAATGCAATGGTTCCATAATACTTAGACAATTATTTTAGCACAGCTTCCTTGACAAGCAGAGCCTGAGGCAAGTTCTAACTGCAAGTAGTTTATTTGGTTGATACCAGAAAACACATTGAAGAGAATGGAAAAATGGGACAAAGGAAGGAAGGCAGAAGATAAAATGTGTTATCAAGCAAGTTATAGCTTTGTACAATCACAATCCCACATAGTAGCCATTGTAATTAAGAAAAAAGAGTGGGGTATTTTTACATCAACTTCTACCATCTCCAAGGCTTGTTAAGTCCACGAACTTCTGGCAAACAGATAATTTATCAGTGATCAGAGAAAGACCATAGGTAAAAGTAACCTCTCTGAAGTGATCAGGTCCAAGTGGATATAGGTGACTCATTGAAAGTGTCTGCTCAAATAATGTTATTACTATATATTGGATAGCAATTTATTTATTTATTTGCACGTGTGTCTACACCAATAGATTGCAATTCCTGGATCTCTTTTAATGTTTATTTATTAAGAAAAACATTATCTTTTTAATGAGATAAGAGATAATTTAGTGAGAGAGAGAGAGAGAGAATGCAATTTAAGGAGGGGCAGAGAGATTGGGAGAGAGAATCCCAAGCAGGCTCTGTGCTGTCAGCTCAGGACCCAATGTGGGGCTTTATCTCATGAACCGTGAGATCATGACCTGAGCTGAAATTAAGAGTCAGGTGCTCAACCGACTGAACCATCCAGGCACTCTCTGGATCTACTTTCTATTATGTTACAAAACTCAACAAATGTCTGATGAATTAGTAAAAATAATCAGAAAATAACATGCCTCTGAAGTCCCTATTATTTTCCTAACACTGTAGAAGAGCCCATCAGCTAAAACTTTTATTTTTCTCAGAATAAGAATATAGAATAAGACCTGTAATAGAAGACACATTTGATTTTAGTTTCTATTTTAAAATTAGAATGAAAAAAAAGGATGTATGGTAAATTTGTAGATCTCTTCTTGAGCCGTGATCAAACTATGGACTGGGCTCTCCACTTTTCACTGCTGCACTGAACAGATAGTGGGTCATCAGGCAGAGACTGAATTATCTGGCTACAAGTTCAATAGACACATTAGTTCAATTACTTAAACTGGTAGTGACCACTCTGTGCTTTTTGTGACAGAGAATCACTAGCTGAGAGGGAATCTATGACTCAGGAGGCATTTTACTGAAGTTTCATTTATAAACAAGAATAACTTTAGGCCAGAGGGAAGATAATAGCAAAGGAATGAAACTTTCAATAAATTATGCTAGTTTCCCCTTTAAAAAAATAGGTGCTTAACTTTTAAAATATCAACTACTCAGGTCCATATGGTCAGAATATTATAAATTGTAAAATGTACCCTTTCATAAATTACTTCTGTTTTATGTGTATACTGCCTATGAAAAAAAAAAACTATGCAAAAAACAGTAAATAATTTAGGGAGTTTTTCTAGAGTGTATTATATGAAAATGGAAGCTGCCTTTCCAGACCCCATCCCTAAGTGTAATCATTCATGGATGACTAATCATATATTAATTGTATGCAACTTTGTTGTCTTAAAAATATATAAATAAGGGATCATATATTGTTTCTATATAACTAATCTAACATAAGCTGTTTAATTCTTAATTAGAAATGCATTTAAGATATTTTAAGAAAAAAATTACAATACAAGCATGAATGAATTACTTTATGAAAATTAAATTTCATAGTAAGTGCAAAGATTATTTATCAATTTATTCTATTGTAGAACACTACATAGCTTTACAAGTCTGACAAAGCAGAAGTTGGTTATATCAATAGATATAAATAGATAGATAGATATAGATAGACATTGTATGAAATAAGAAAGAGAGAAAAAGGAAAAAAGAAAAATCATCAGGATGGTTCTCTCTGATCAAAAAAATACAAAGATAATGCAGAGTACCTGTTTCTAAAATAGCATTCTGGTCTAAAGTCTGTAAGTTATCACTTTGGGCCCAAACAACGAAAGCCAATATCCCTTCCAATCTAGGATCATCTACATCCAATTCTTCAGATTCAGTTCCTCTCAAATCATTCATCAATCAAGCACAAAACAGTTTCAGCAGCCCCAACTCCAACTGGGAGTTTCGTACTAGCTGCTACATAAGCAGAAGTATTGGTGGCCAGGAATAAGTATCATTAATGCCTATAGTCCTGATAATAATGATGTTAATGATGCTAAGATTAATATTATAATACTAATATCTAACATATACATATGTACCAGATATAGTTTAAAGTGCTTTTCAAGTACATTTCACTTGATAAACTATATAACTATCATGTTGGTTTAGATCTTCTTTGGGGCTATGACTTGATATTCATTGCCTGAGGTATAGTAATCTTTTTGGACTGGAAAACTGAACTTTACTTTGCCCAATTATATGAGCTTTTAACACCTGGACTTGTCATTGAGCCCTGTGGCAAGGGAAAGGGCTCTGTTACCTATTTTCTATGGCTATTCTTTAGATTTCAGTTGTGAGGGGGAAAAAAATGCCCCGAATAAAATCATTTACAACCATGTGACTTAAATGTTGTCTTTTATGTTGACTTTATTTTTACTGCACTAATATGTATAATATATACTATTCTTAGCTCTGAGTTTTCAAATGTTAGCTAGACCAACAAGAACATTTACATTATAAACTTCTGCCATTGTATGAGAATATAACTGATAGTGATATTTGTTAAAACCAAGCATGTTACATGCTTTGGGCTACATGCTTCTTTTTTCCTAACTGTTTTTAAAGACCTAATAGATTAAGTTTATTTCAGTTTCCTCAGGTTCTTTTCTCCTCTTCTATACTTCTTAGGTTAGGAAAGATATATAAGTGCAAATTAGAAAGCAGTGTGCCTGGCATATGTTTCGTGATAAAAAAAATACAAACTTCCCATTTAAAACCCTGTGGAACTAAAATACCTCCTTCCCAAAATAACTACTCCTAAATTAAGATACTTACCTCATTCCTCAAGCCTGTTAAACTACTGTCATTTCAGTGAATGTAGGAGCTTTACTACCGTGAATAAATATTGCATTTCTACATTTATTTTATAGTTGTTCTTATAGGTTTCCTTTTCAGGACTTCATAGAAATTATGTGAAAATTCTTTCTTTTCTTTCTTTCTTTCTTTCTTTCTTTCTTTCTTTCTTTCTTTCTATCAATCAATCATCACCTAAGTTTTCCTCTGTGTCAATATAGTCTTCTTAATTAAAAGTTGCATAAAAATGCTGATATTCAATATTCTGACATCTATGTTTGAACAGAATTAATAGATAACTTCCCTCCAAAATATTTGTATTGTTTTATTTCAAGCTGTTAAGCAACTTTTTATTCATTGTAATTGAAATTTTAAGTGTGTTAGAAACCAGTTGTAATAGCAAATCTGGTCAGTATTTTTGGTACATTTGATCCAGGGATGTGTGACCCAAAGGGAAGGCAGATCAAATACCTTTTTATATTAGGTATATTTCACTTTCATTATACAGAGTTATCCTATAAGTGTGGGTGGATTAGCCACTGAGTGACTCTAACAAGTGTATTTAGCAATAGAAAACTGCTTGCAATTTTCTGATGATTTTATACATTTTTCTCGCTCCAATCTTTGTAGTTTTTGTTCTTTTGTCTGACATGTCTGTACAGTGTTCTTCCCTTGGCTATCTCATGTGTCATCTTGATGTCTTGACTTAAGTTTTTCTCCTCTGAAAAGCCTTCAAAGAACAATGCTACCAGGCTTCTCTCCAAGGGATGAACAAATACACACACACACACACACAAAGCCAGAAATACACCCATTTCTTTGTACTCTAGTAACACCTATATTTTGATGGCCATCTATCATAATTCATGAAAATTTTTTGTTTACATTTCTTCCATAGTTTTCAAATTTCTTGAGGACAATGACGATCCAATTTGTCCCCAGTGCACATAGTAGGGACTCAATGTGACGTATATGTTATATAAATTGGTAAACTAATACCTGGGTCTCACCAGTCTCCAAAACAAAAAAAAATTATTTCCTGTAGCTAATTATAATTTTATTGATGCCAAACACATGCCAAAGACATTTCAAAGAATTTCAAAGAATTCTTTTGCCTTGGCCATTACTTTAAATTTCTATGAAAAAATTATTTTATTTAAACTATTTATAGCTCCAGTATCGATGCAAGCATCTGTCCAATATTATGTATATTTAAAGATATTACTTGTTTAGAGTCCCAAAGGGATAGTAATGTGTGTGGCGGATGCTCTCTTGAAGATTAATTGTAATTTTGAACATCTACTAAAAATAGAAGATGGATTCCTTATCAATATATACACAGAAGATCATGTGTCCCTTAAAGGAATTGAAAATTAGTGGGCATAAAGGAAAGAAAGCATAATTAGGAGTTCAAAGGCCTATTTTCTCTATGTTTTCGACTATGAAATTCAATATTATTTTAAGGAATCATTAACAATTTCATGGCCTAACTGTTTTCTTTAATCTCTGTGAAAAGAGTATTAGAATACAGAATATAGTGTTAGAATAACAACGTGGGTTAAATTTCTATAAGACAAATGACAATGCTCCTCTCCAATATGTAGCTAACTATTCAAAACCAGTGTAAACAGTTCTTGTATCTTACAATGTGAAAGGATTTGTGTTAGCTTCTGTAAGAAAGAAAAAAGTATTACATAAATGAGTTTTTACTCAAGTTACTTATTGTCTTATTGTAAAAATTAGCTTAGAAATACACAGATAGCCACCACTTAATATAATTTAGGAGCAGGTGCCATGCATGATGCTAGCAATATAGGAAGTACAAAGAGAAGGAATTTTTTTTCAAAAATCCACAGTATAAACAAAATTGGGATAAGGAACCTAAGTGATTTAAGTAAGTTTCTCACTTAAGCAATTTAATTTTATACTTGTAAAAATAAACATAATTTCTTTCTTCATAGAAGTATTAATTTTTGTCATAATAGGCAGCTCTGACTCATTGAAGTCAATATTCCCTACCCTGATGTGTTCAGAATATATTTTTCAGTGACTTGTAGGTTGCATGATGCCCAAGTCATAAAAGATCAGTACCATTCCCAACAAACTGAGTTGATTTAAGTTCAAACCCAAATACTTAATCACCAGTTGAGACAACTGTCCTGACTTACAGATATAAATACTCAACAGCCTATTGGGAAACTTCATGTAATGGTCTCAAGTTCACTTCTCAAAAACAGAACTATAATGAACTCATCATCCTCCCAACCCAGCTCTCAAACAACAAACTGAAATAAGCAAAATAAAATAAAAGCTATATATTTCAACTGTTCTTATTTTAGTAATTTTAGAAATTACATTTCTACTTGAAATAAAAATCATCTAAAACTGATATATATTTAAAAATTATAAATAAAATTACATTTATGTTTTATATATAAAATAAAATCACCTAAATATATATACTTCTGTATTTATATTTAGTATATATATGTTTATAAATATAAACATATATATTTAGTATAAAGCTGCTGTAAACATTTGTGATCATGTTTTTGTGAGGCCATAAATTTTCAAATCAATAGAAGTTCTATCTAGAAGCACAGTTGCTTGATTATATGGTAACATCATGTTTAGCTTCGTAAGAAACTGCCACAAAGTATTCTAAGTGGTGTATTTTGTGTTCCCACTAACAAATAATGAGAATTCTTGTTGCTCCACGTTCTTGTCGGAATTGGTATTGTCTGCTCTTTTGTTTTGATTTTAGCAATTCTAATAGGTTTGTAGTAGCAGCTCATCTTTGTTTAAATTTGAAATTCCTTAATAAGAAATTATGTTGAATAACTTTTCTTATGTTTAATTGCTATCTGTGTCTCTTTTTGGAGAAGTGTCTGTTTAGATATTTTGCATGTTTTAAACTCCATTATTTGCTTGTTTGGTTGCTGAATTTTAAGTTGTTGAATATTCTGGATAAAAGCCCTCAATTAGATGTGCATTTTTAAAATTAACTTCTCTTCTTTCTCTTCTCTTCTCTTCCCTTCCCTTCCGTCTTCTTTTCTTTATCTTGTTAAGATTTTGTTTTTCAGAGCAATTTTAAGTTCACAACAAACTAGAGGAGAAAGTTAAAAGATGTCTTATTTACCCTTGCCCTCGCATGTTCATAGCTTCCCCCATTAGCAACATCCTCCACCAGAGTGGTACATTTGTCACAGTTGAGGAACACAGCACAATCACACAAAGTCCATGGTTAACGTTAGGGTTCATTCTGGGTGTTGTACATTCCATAGATTTGGACAAATGTTTAATGACATGTGTCCATCATTATAGTATCACACAGTGTAGTATCAATGACCTAAAAATTTTCTCTGCTTGGCCTATTCATCCCATTTTTGCCCCTAACCTCCTGGCAATCTCTGTTCTTTTAACTATCTCTATAATTTTGCTTTTTCCAGGATAGCACATGCTTGGGATCATACAGGATGTAGCCTTTTCAGATTGGTTTCTTTCATTTAGTAATATGCATTTACAGTTACCCCGTGTCTTTTCATGGCTTGGTAGCTTATTTTTTTTAGTGCTTTATAATATTCTGTTGTCTGAAAGTACCAGTTTATTATCCTTTAAACTACTGAAGATTATGCTGGTTGCAGATCAAGTTTTAGCAGTTACAAACAAAGCTACCATAAACATCCATGTGTGGGTATTTGTGTGAGATTGTTTTCAAATATATTTGGTAAGTACCAAATATATTTGGTAAGTACGTTTGCTGTAACCCATGTTAAGAGTATGTTTGAAAATAAACCATCAAACTGTCTTCTAGAGTGGCTTTCCCATTTTGCATTCCCAAGAGCAATGAAGAAGTGTTCCCATTGTTCCACATACCTGCCAGGTCTTGGTGTTGGCAGTGATTTGGATTTGGGACATTCTAAAAGGTGTATTGTGGTATTTCATTTTTGTTTTAACTTGTATTTCTTTGATGATACGTGATGCGAAGCATCTTGTCATATGATAACAAGACATCATATGACATATCACCTTCTTTGGTGAGGTGTCAGTGAAGGTGTTTAACCTTCTTTGTTTTGGGGTTGTGGTTCTTTGTTTTTATACTGTTGAGTTTTAAGAGGTCTTACATATTTTGGACAAAAATCCTTTATCAGAGATGGGTTTTGCAAATATTTTTTCCCAGTCTGTGGCTTATTTTTTCATTCTCTTGATATAGTCTTTCATACATCACAGGTTTTTTATTTTAATAAAGTCCAGCTTATCAATCTTTTCTTTTATGGATTATGCCTTTGGTGCCTTTCTTCCAAAGTGTGTCATATGGTAGGGTGGAAAAATAACAACTAGGGGCGCCTGGGTGGCTTAGTCGGTTAAGCGTCCGACTTTCGCTTGGGTCATGATCTCGCGGTTAGTGGGTTCGAGCCCCGCGTCAGGCTCTGTGCTGACTGCCAGCTCAGAGCCTGGAGCCTGTTTCAGTCTGTGACTCCCTCTCTCTCTGACCCTCCCCTGCTCACGCTGTCACTCTCTCTCTCTCCTAGAAATAAATAAAACATTAAAAATTTAAAAAAAAAAAAAAAAGAAAAATAACAACTAAGGTGTTGGGAAACCTGGGAAACTACCTCAATTGGACAATCAAAGCTAACATCGATGAGTATAACTCCTGTTGATATTATGTGCCCTTGAAATGATGTGATGGAAATGACATTTTACATCTGCTTTCCTCTTCTTCAAAACATACAAACCTACCTAATTATGAGAAAAACATCAGACAAATCCCAATTGGGGGATATTCTACAAAATACCTGACTAGTTCTTTTCAAAACTGTCAAAAAAAGGAAAGCCTGAGAAACTGTCATAGCCAAAAGGTACCTGAGGAAACATGATTACTAAGTGTGATGTGATATCCTACATGAGACCTTGGAACAGCAAAAGGATATTAAGTAAAACTTATGGAACTCTGGTTAAAGCATGGACTTTTGTTGATAATAACATGTTAATAATTTCCATAAATGTAGCTCACTAATATGAGCTAATATGAGAGGAAACTGGGAATTCTCTGTACTCTCTCTCAAATGTTTACTAAGTCTAAACTGTTCTAATGTAAAAAGTTCACTAGAAAACCAGTAAAGTAGTAAATGAGTTTTACTAAATTAATGATAACAACATGAGAATACTGCATACTTAGAAAATAGATTTATTAAAAGATATTGCATTCTTTAATATAATTGCTGGAAAGATTAGTTAATGTAACTTCTGTATTTGCATATTATAAGATATATTTTATGGCCTAAAATATTATCCATTGCTCTAAGTAACGTATGGATGCTTGAGAATATCATGGACTGACTAATAGTTAAATGCATATTAGGTTAAAGTTGGTTGTTTTATTTTCAAATCTTCTATCATTGATGTCTTTAAAGCCAGTTTGACCTAACATGTTGAAACTTCCCAATATGATGGATAGGTCTATTTTTTTTTCTTGTGGTTTCTTTCTTGCTTTATTTTTTTTCTTTGACTTTATTAGGTGGGTACATGATATTTTATTATATCTTCCAGTTTACACATTTAAAACTAACTAGGCTTTTCATTTCAACATTTTAATACTTAGGTTGTATTCTCTGTGTGACAATATAAACTTGTTTAATTGTGACAAGGGCATTAATGCTAATCAATATACTATTTGCTTCCATACAATTCTTCGTACTTTTGAATTGATATAGGATCCTATGACTAGTTTTGGGTCAATGAAATATAAGCAGTAGTGTCATAAATTATGTCTGGTCTTCGATGCTGCAGATCCTGTATCCAATTTTCAAGTTCCTCTTTTTCCTTGTTGCAAAACCTAGGGGCCTACAACATAGGAACAAAGATAGCTTGAGTACCTGCCTGTGTGGACCAGAGCTTTCTGTTGAGTTAGGCATGAGAAATGAAAAGCACAATTAACAAATAACAAGTTTATGTTTCAACAGTAACTTAGCATAGCTTATCCTACTCTACAGGTCTTAACATTCAAGGACTGTGGTTTATTTGTCCTATCTGACTCTCAGTTAGAGTGCCTTGCTATCTTTTATTTTTAGTACTATTTGTCCTTGGAGTGATGGTTGATTTTTAATCTGTGGAAATCCTGTATGACTGTTGAGAAAACTCCCATTCAAGGAGGTTGTATTTCTTCATTGGCTGAAAGTTAATTTGGTTGTTCCCATTTCAGGACCATTTCAAGGCTTCCGTAAGTTTTACTTCAAATAAAACATATGCAGATTTGGCTTTCTTTCGTTGTTTTCCTCCAGTGAAAAATATCCCCACACCTACTCTTAAGACTTCCCTGTGTTTTCTGATAACTGTGGTTCAGTTCATTGATTCCTCATTGTTCTTTCCCGGCTACCTTCTGCACTCCTGGCTACTGACCTTTGTAGTTCAGACTCAGATATGTGCTCTGGGCTCTTGGTACACAATTCCTGGTTATCCTAATGTTCATCTGCCTCAGGGTCCTGATTGAGCCATTATTTGTTTGTGTGCCCTCTGCTTTGTTTCTGTTTGTATTTTGCAGTAAGGAATTCATAAAGAGATCTCCTATCTATTTTTAAATGAGCGATGAATCAAGATACTATAGTATTAGGATTTAGTTATTGTGAATGAAAAGGGTGTCCCATAACTCCTAGTTACTTGAGAGACTATGTCTAGTACTTTTTAAATGCTTAAGGCCCATTTAGTGTAGTTTTAAAATACCAATGCTAGCTTTGTTTTATTTTGTTTTGTTTTGTTAGTTTGGGGGATATATCTTTTTCCGCCTCTTGTTTCCAAATTTCCTGTGTCATATGTAGCTCAATCTCTATTGAACAAGATATAGCTATGTCTGTTTTTGTTTGTTAGTTTGCTTTTAATAACCCAGTCTCATAATCTTTGTTTTGTAATTGGAGAGTTTTGGTATGTTTACAGTGATTGAGACTGTTGATAGGTTTTGATTCATTTCTGCCTGCTTGGTTTGCCTTATTTCAGTTTACTTTCCCATCTTTTTCTCCCTTCAATTAATCTTTTTGATTGATTAAAGAAGTGTTTCATTTTTTAAATAGTTTCAAAATATAACATTTGTCTCAACTTAGTGGAATATTCAAATTACCCATTTCAACATTAACTATGAAAATAATTTTATTCAACCTCATTTCATTTTCATAATAGTAAAAAAGATAAACTTTTCACCTATTATGAATTGTAGTACCATTACTTCCTTGCTTGCCCTTTCAAATCACACAGGTGATAAAACTTTCAATTAGTGTCCAGCATTTTGTTTAACCTTGTCTACAAAGGCATGTGATTTATATCATATGAATGTACTGTGGATAAATAAAAAAGTATCAAGAATTGTGGAAGTCCAAGGAAGATGCAGTGTGAATGAGAGACCCAAGTCCTTTTCCCAATGCTTCACTGAAAAAAAATTAAAATAACTGATATGGGGAATAATATTTAAGCAAATTTCTGATGTCAGCAGAAGTTTCTATAATTCCTTATTGGGTTAAGAAGTGGATCTAATCTTATGCCCTTTACTCAAGGCCTTACAATTGGAAGAAAAGAAGACTATTCTTCGTATTATTATCTCAGTCATAGCCTTGAACTTTTTCTTGGAACAGAAGTAAAGAGAGGCTGCATCTCTGGCCTTATTTCTAGTCTGAAGCTTGAAATGACACAAGTGGTGTGAGGGCTGGGAATTCCTTCAAATGACAAATATTCTACTCCAGGGTCTGCACAACAGCAACAGGGAGAAAGAGGTAGCCCTGTCCCAGTCAAAGCTCCAATCTTGAATTCCATTAAGAAGTGGTCAAATACTGAGGTTTCAATAGCACCACCAACATAGTTTGAATCCAACTATAATAATTCAGCAAACAGGGGTACCTGAGTGGGTCAGTCAATTGAGTGTCTGACCCTTGATTTTGGCTCAAGTCATGGTCTGAGGGTCATGGGATTGAGCCCTGTATCTGGCTCTGCACTAAGTGAGGAACCTGCTTGAGATTCTTTCTCCCCCTCTGGCCATCTCCCCTGCTTGTCCTCACTCTCTCTCTCTCTCCCTCTCTCTCTCTCTCTCTCTCTCTCTCAAAATAGAAAAGAAAGAAAAGAAAAGAACAGAAAAGGAAAGAAAACAATCCAGCCTACATCTTCTGTTATTAAGAAAATATAGAATTCAAATTAGCCATCTTATTCAATACCTTATTAAATACCTGAATTCCAAGAAACTGCAAACACGTGTAATCCTGATGAAAAAATAATAACCTGAATTCAATAAGAAAGATGTATGATTCAGAGAAAAATTTTTAAAAAATAAGGCAGAATATGAGTCCCATCTAAGATAAATTCCCCATAGAAAACTAAAAAAAAAAATAGGAACAAATATTGTATCCATTTTTCAAGGGAATGTGCACATGTCATGTGTGCTAAAGAACTGATTCCAATCATTATCAAAATGTGTTTATACCACAGAAAATTGTCCTTATGGAATAATTTTCAAATCAACAGAAAATACCTCTTTTCTCAAGTTTCCCCTTTCCCAAAATAGTTCATGAACATTAGAATTCACATCAAAGTGAAGAATTCTGGTCCTAAATCTCTGATAGAGAGATAATTATAGTATCTTTTCTAGCCATTAGTATTTTGCTGTTGTAGTAGCCACTGATCTTATTGTTGTTAAAATATTATCTCCCAAGGATATGTTGTCTGCTTGAAATACTTTCCATTTGTCTGCAATGTTTCAACTTTAGCTTATACTTACATCATCTAAAACTTTTCAGGATGAGCATGTGAAAGCAGGTGGGGACTGCTTTCAGGTACACCTACGTGTTAGGCTAGAACCAAATATCACTCACAGTCATATAGGTCTTAAGAGTTGAAATCAGGTTATCCAATTTTAAGTCTGATGTAATGGATGAGAGCTCAGACCCATGTGGCAGGTTGCTTAAGCTGAGTCTCTCTCTTGTTAGCTGTGTGATCTTGGGCAAGTTACTTAACCTCTCTCTGTCTCATTGTCTTAGGTCTAAAATGAGAATAGTGACAATCCTCATCGTGCTATCATAAAGATTAAACAAGTTTATAAAATTAAAAAAATTAGAACAGTGCTATACATAGAAAGTGCCATGTAAATATTAGATTTTAACAACTGAATTCTCCTTAGGGGTATCTTGGTATATTTCTCATTCTATTTAAAAAGTTGTGCATCTAAATATCTTTCATTTCTGGAAGATCCTTGTTCTTTATGAAGTTTTCCCCAACTTTCCTGAGTTTTGCATTCCAAGATATTTTTGATGGTAATATCTGTCTAGACACTAAGATATAATTTCCTTTTTTTCCAGGCCAATTGGGAAGGCTCTGAGAGCTGCTTTTAAATGAATTTTCTGAAAATAAAGCTTGCTGACTCCAAGTTCACAATATTAAAAGAGTAGCATCTCTAGCAAATGTTTATCATAATAAGGCATACAGCTAAATGAGAAATTTTACAATATGGCCAGGTTTTAATACATGTTCTTAGTCAATTGTCTGTGAAGCTCAAGGTATAATAGTGAAAACACTAAGCTGTGAACAAAGATAGAGTCAAACCATCTTTTCAGTGGTGGATCCAAATGATGCCAGAATTTCCATATAAAGCATCTCAACCCTGCTGAAGAACTTGGGCAATTCCTCTGTGGAGACTGGAGATGATATTATGCTTATAATTACTGATCACCAGAGCGACTAACGAGCCTCACAATACTCATTTAAAATGTCCAATGTTGAGGTTAGGGGAGTTAACACTATACACTGTCGATTTGTCTATTAGATGTGATTGTTAGTACTATTGACTTAACGTTAGAGTTGTGAACCAGATTTAGCATATTTTACTGTTTTTTTCTTTATTCAATGGAAAAATATTTTAATGATTTTTTTATGCCAGATACTGTTATTAAAATTATATCATCATAATGATATTTGTCTTCCTCTTTGTTGGTTATTTAATTACTATATGCTTCATAATTAAATTTAAGTCAAGAAGGGGCGCCTGGGTGGCTTAGTCGGTTAAGCGTCCGACTTTCGCTTAGGTCATGATCTCGCGGTTCGTGGATTCGAGCCCCGCGTCGGGCTCTGTGCTGACTGCCAGCTCAGAGCCTGGAGCCTGTTTCTGAGTCTGTATCTCCCTCTCTCTCTGACCCTCCCCTGCTCATGCTGTCTCTCTCTCTCCTAGAAATAAATAAAAATATTTAAAAAAATAAATAAATAAATTTAAGTCAAGAAAAAAGGGTATTTACACATAGCTTTTTGCAAAATGTATGTGACTTTTCTACCCATTCCCACAAACAAATTCCTCTAGATAGGTAGGTAATTTTACAGTATTTGCCCATTTAAACACAATCCATCTTTCCTTTCATACAAACATGTCACCAGGACCCATGGGTGGTTTTACAATATTTAGAACTGTAAAAATTATTATGCAAAAATTAAATAATATATTTGAACATTATTCATGATCATTTATGTTCATTTTATTTTAATGTTCATTTTTTTATATAATGCGGACTTAAAAATTTTTAATGTTTAATTTTTTTTTGAGAGAGAGAGAGACCTAATGAGAATGGGCGAAGGACAGAGAGAGAGGAAGACACAGAATCTGGAGCAGGCTCCAGGTTCTCAGCTGTCGGCAAAGAGCCTGACATGGGGTTTGAAACCATGAACTATGAGATCATGAACTGAGCTGAAGTCAGATGCTTCACTGATTGAGCCACCCAGGCATCCCAATGTTGACGATTTTTTAAGTTTTATTTATTTATTTTGAGAGAGAGATTGAGAGAGAGAGAGAATCAGTGGGGGAGGAGCAGAGAGAAAGGGAGACAGAATCCCAAGCAGGCTCTGTGCTGACGGGGCTCAATCTTAGGAACCATGAGATCATGACCTAAGCCAAAATCAAGTCGGAAGCTTAACCGACTGAGCCATCCAGCACCCCAAAGCTAACCTTTTCTAAAAGAACAAAATCAACATTCATGAGTAGTTTAGCTATTTCATTTCATGGAATCCTAAAGCAAACAACTAAAAACTGGGACTTCAAAGAGACTGGAAGTTCAAGCATGTGAAGAAACATGCTATCAGATGCCACAATGAAAATCAGAATTGGGATTCAGCTCCATGTTTGTCTGTCTTACATCTGTATAATTTTCTCAGCACTTTACAGTTCCCCTAAATACATTCGAAATACCCAGTGTCTTTAAATGCCTGGATAAATGATAGTATCTTTCACTTTATATCTGGATGATTAGTCTTATGCAGACATAGTCTGATTTATAATTCTCTATTGATGACATAAAGAGGATAAATACATTTTCAATGTAGATAATAGATGTATTATTTTAAAAAGTCACATCTACTCTTAGTATGAAGAGCTATTAAAAAGCCATGCTCACACTGTCATTGCCATCATCAGCTATCAGTTACTGAGCATCCATGGCACTGTGCTAGACACAAACGGGGCATTTTAAATGCTTCCTGCGCTTCAGTTAATATGCACAGATTTATTCCAATGACATGTATACCAAAACACTTCTTTGAAAAAAATGCAATGTACCATCTGTCAGTGCCTATTCCAACAAAGAAAATGTCTTTTTTTTTTTCAAATTATTCATAATATTGAAGAGAGCTAGAAACACAATCACATTCCATAGTTCCTCCTTCATGCTTCTGTCACTTTCTAAATGATTTTGGCAGGACAAAATTAATAGCTGAGAAAGACTGGGAAGAGAAAATTCTTAATGGAGGAAAAAACATTAATGTTTTCAAATATTTACATTCCATGGTGAATTCACAGCCTTTTGGATTTTTTTTTAATGCTTATTTATTTTTGAGAGAGAGACACAGAGACAGAGACAGAGAGAGACAGAGAGAAATCAGGGAAGAGGCAGAGAGAGAGGGAGACACAGAATTTGAAGCAAGCTCGAGGCTCTGAGCTATCAGTACAGAGCCTGATGTGGGGCTCAAACTCACAAACCACGAAACCATGACCTGAACTGAAGTCGGACATTTAACCAATTGAGCCATCCAGGCACCCCCACAGCCTTTTGCTTTTATTGCTAGATTGAAAATGGCATCATCAAACCACAAAAGTATTTTAATTTCAGTAAACTAAGAATGAACTATGCTTAATCTTCTAAAGAATATATGAATATGTGGAATTTAGATAAGTGAAGTCACAGATCATTCTTATGCTTTTTTGAAGTGTATCATTTTGGTTAGTATGACTTTTAATATGCCCATTTTGACCTACCTAAGAGGTTTAACAACAGATTTCAGAAAACACACACAAAAAATTTCAAGGTCATAGCTCTGAACTATATTGCCATCACTTTGAAAAAGTAATCAACTGGGCTGGTATTTAGACCATTGTTATAAATCTCTGAGTCATAATAAAGCAAGAATGAAAGAAATACCTCAATTATGCTCAGTTAGTCCTATCTAAAAGTCACCACCATCTATTCTCTGTTTCATACAGCACAAGAGACTTGCCTTTTCTCACCCTCTTAAAGTTAGACATGGTCATTTGACTTCTACTGGGTAAAGATATATAATCAGAAGATGTGTGCTTCATTTCCAGGTGGAAGCATTTAATTATTGGTGCTCAAACTTTCAGCCTGCTTCTCTCCTCTTGTTAATTGTGGAAGCACCTGGTGATAAAGAAACACAACACTTAGCTTCCCTTGGGATGTGGCTTAGACCTACAGTGGATTTTGCTTGAGAAAAAGACAGACCTTGGTTGTTTTAAATTACATAGATTTCAGTTTGTTTTTAGGGCATAATTGAGCCTTTCTGATGAATATGAGTACATGTAATAATTATAGATTTTTATCTTAACATAAAACATATATAATTTATTGTTTGCTTTTGACTTCATAATGATGACCAGTAAAAAGCAGGATGTCAAAATTGAATGTTTTAATTCATAGTGGTAATTATATGTTTACCTTATTTTCTTTAACAATAAAATCCTTAACAAAATCAGGCCTGAATTGGCACTCCATTTGACTTAGCAGAAAATGATACCACTATAGATACAGAGACAGATGATATACATACTGATATAGATGATAGAGGTTGATACAGATATCTATTATTATATATTCTATATCTATCTTTGATTGGATTTGCCTATCAGCATTGCTCTAACTTCTTTAAGATCCAACTCAAAATACATCTCTCCCAAGATTCTTCCATTTCACAAGTAATTTTATCTTACCCTTTATTTCCATAGCACATCATTGCATCTTTAATTTTTCAGTGGTTAAAGAGGTTTGAATTTGCTTGATTATATTGATGCCTCCAAATTTACCTATGGGTTTTCTGAAAGATGAAAATTCCATTCCTTCATATTTTTACTTTCTGAATCTCTCCTATTCCACCTTCTGGATCTATATGTTTTGTCCTAATTGACCTCTTTAGATGTCTCCTTGGTCTTATTTTTCACCTGTTCTTACTGGAACTTAAAGTGAGGTTCTGTCTCTTACTACCTAAAGACTTTTTTCCTAGAATTTGAAATCAAGTTCATTTGCCTAGCAAGCTCTACCATATATTATCATTATTATTGTGATCTCTCTTAATTACCCCCTTACATAACTCTCAGTTTCTTTGTTTCTGTCCTGGTCTTGCGTTGTTTTTTTTTTTTACCCAACTTGGCAAAATAAAAAAATATATATTCAACATATTTGTCTCTGGTATACCTTTACCAGCACAGCTCACATGGCTGAAAAAAACACATAACTATGCTGACTTGTCTGAAGTTAAATCAGGATCATAGATCTACCTTGTTTTCTTTTATTATTCATGGACCTTCTCTGGTCTTAGATAAGCCAAACCCTGTGCTTGTATACTAGACCTGGTTTCTTAGTCTTATATAACTGAAGAACATAACTCTAGCAATTATCCAATCTCTCACTTATATCACCTAATATTCCCTTCACTGGATCATTCCAGAAAATATATGAACATGCTGTTATTTCTCCCATTTTATTAAACAAAGCAAAAAGGTTTGTTGTTCTCAGTGCGCCACCAACACTAACCAACTTATCTCCTGATCTTTAGAGCCAATCTTCCTGAAATAGTTTTCCATACTCACTGTCTCCAAATTGTATCCCCACTTCTGTCTTGAGTCAAATCCAACCAGGTTTCTATTACTGCCATGTCCATAAAGTGCTCTTTAAATGATCACAAAAGACTCACTTTGTTACATGAAATGGTCATTTCTGAGTCCTAATCTTATTTGATGTGGCAGTAGCATTTAAACTATTTGTTTTTTCTCCTCAAAACAAATTTTTCACTTAGCTTCCAAGATACCATACCTTCATGCATTTACTCTCATCTCTCTGCCCATTTTTAAAAGACTTTTTGGTTTTCTTCCTCATTTTACCCTCCTGGAAAGTTTGCAGAGAGCCAAGGCTCCCTCCTTTAAGAATGTGGGTTTTGAATCTCCACTCTTTCCCTAGAGTTTCTATAGTCTCATGGCCCTGAAAACCTATTCATGGTAAAGACTGCCAAATTTTTATCTCCTGCTTAGATCTCCTCTGGATGCTCAAGTATGCAAGTGGTTTCTTGTTATTTTCTTTTCAATGTCTAATAAGCATTTTATGTTCAATATGTCCTAAATAAACATTCTGATATTTGTCCAACGTTATCCAACCTGAGGGGTTCTTTCTGAAGTATTTCTATTGATGTCAAAAGTGATTCCATTCTTTTGGTTGTTTGGGGGGAAAATATAGCATCGTCTTTTTTCTCCTCTCCTTCTCTTACTCTACATATTGAGATTGACAGCAAATGGCTGCCCAACCATTCTTTACCACCCTCACTGTCACTACCCTGGTCCACATCATCTTCTCTCATCAGTGACTTTGCAATAGCTTTTCACACGACCATCCAATGACCCATGCCTTTGTAAGATAATTTCTCATCGTTTGGGGAAGAACCTGTAATTTTCTGCTAAACAACAAACATGACTCAACAATGAAACAGCTCAGGTTGCTGATAAACCCTACAATCTCTTCTATGATTATGCTACATCATAAGCAAATGTGAAGAGATTTGGGAGATTATAATTAAGGTTCCTAATAAATTGAATTATTCAGATGGAGATCATCCTGATGGGCCTACCTTAATCAGACAAAGCTTTACAAAGAGGTCTTAGAGGTCAGAGATAGAAATCAGAGACCCCTGCTGACCTTGAAATAAGCTACTGTGTTGTGAGAGGACCATGTGGCAAGGAACTTTGGGAGTCTTCTAGGAGGTGAGAGCAGAATCCAGTTGACTTGTGTCCTATAATCAGAAGAAAGTAGATTTTTGCCAAAACCCTCAAAGCTTGGGAGAGACATGAGCTTCAGATAAGAATATAGCCTGGCTAAAATTTAATTAAAGCCCTGTGAGGAGAAAAATTTGGTTAAGCCATGTCTGGATTTTTAACCCATGGAAACTGTGAGATAATAAATGTGACTTGTTGTTTTTTGTTTTGTTTGTTTTGTTTTTGTTTTGTTTGTTAATTAGCTATATTTGGGTAATTTATTAGCAATAAAAATAATACAACCCCCCAGCTGGTCTCATGAATCTCTAAAATTACAACTCTCTCAACATTTTATACTTCTCCATTCTTTTAGTTTTATCATGACTTTTTAAATCAATTAACATATTTGTACTTAATTATCCATTTTGTATATTCATTTCCCTAAAAATAGAAGCTCTAAAAAATGGAGACTTCTGTTGATTTTAATCATTGACAAACAATTCTTAATACTTAAAAGCACACCTGGTCCATATCCATAGCATATGCTCAAAGAGCTTCATAGAATAAGACAATACTCCTGTATCTATAATACAACACTGCTCTAGAGTTCACAGATCCTAGAAAATTCCAATGTCTATGTTTCATTTGGCATAGTTTGCCATGGAAAGCAGATTGGGAGAAAAATCATTTCGATTTTGAGTAGATTAAATGGATATTTCACCTAGTCTATTGTGTAATTGTAGAGGTTGGAAGGTAAAGTTTATTTGTCATTACACTTTAAATTTATACTTCATAAATAATACTACAGGGTGCCTGGGTGGCTCAGTTGGTTGAGTGTCTGACTTCAGCTCAGGTCATGATCTCTCAGTTCATGAGTTCAAGCCCCTCATTGGGCTTCCTGCTGTCAGCGCAGAGCACACTTCTAGTCTTCTTTCCACCCCTCCACCTCTCTTCCACTCACATTCTTTCAAGAATAAATACAACATTTAAAAAAATAGTGCAAGATAATCACATGCTTTGGCATTTAATTTTAGCTCTTGCATCTGAAACATACACAAAAATAAGGACAAAAGTGGAAAGTATACATTATAACTAGTTTTAAATATTCTCAGATTTAGCTACAAACATTGCTTCTAACTAGTTAAATAGATAATTGCATCCTGCAATGCTGTTGGGAGCCATTCTGAGCCCACTAGTCGAGAAAACTCCTGGTGAGGTTAAAGCAAGTTTGCACGGTCTCTTGCCAATCAAATGATGACCGATATCCACCCCCACTCAATTATTTCTGCTTGAGCACTGACCCCTAGGGTACCTTGTTGATCAATATCGGGAGTGACTTGTCCCCTTATTCTGGCCCTGGTATGACGATTGCACCTTGTGAAGGAACTTATTGTGGGAACTTCTTCTTTTGATTATGGGAACAGACATCGTGTCTCCAGAAGGTCCTGTTTCCCTCCATACTTTCCCTTGAGCTATGAACAGGCTAATGACCCCTAGTCATAAAAGACTGACCTTTACATGTACAATTCTGTTTCTACCGTTGCGTTAGTCCAAGATGTTCATACAGCTCTACTGTAAATCAACTAACCAAAAATGTCTCTCATGCCCTAGCTATTCTAGAAATCATAAAAGCAGACACAAAGGTAAATGCACTCAAAGAGGCTATTCTATGTATTGGAAATAAGCTAAACTCTTTAAAAGTATGGTTGGCTTTCTGGTGCAATAAAGCATATAACTGGAAAATCAAGTCTTGCCCGGAGACAAAGAGCCTAACTTAGAGAGAAGAAACAGATAAGGGCAGAAGATAAGTTAGTACATACACTTATGCTAACTGATGGTGTATAGCAGCCCCTTCCCTAAGGTCTACTTTCCACAAACACCTTCCCTTACCCTGGCAGCTGTGATGAGGATGGACAAGAGTATCTACAAACCTATGGCTTAATCTTAGTGTTATAATATGAACACCTTGTTATTTTCTTAGTTACTCAACTTCACTATAATTGGGGCTGTTCTGCAAGAAGACTTCTGTAAAACCTGTTTCTGTACATTTTCCAAAAACACCTTATCATAGAGAGCTATCCACTGTAAAAATTCCATTTTCTGATGCCATGTTAACATTTGACCTATAAATAAAGACACCAAAACCGACAGAACAGAGATGCCTGTCTGGTGATAAGAAAGGATCTCGGGGCTCTCTCACTCTCTTTCGCCGACACCGTCCATCCTTCAGGGACCCCTGGACCTGTCAGAGCCAGCGCGGCCTCCGACACAATGCTTATAATTTTCTATGAAAAACTATGTTAGCTATAGCTTATAAAAACTCCTTGAAAATAATTCTATAAATCTAATATCTAAAATAATCTTTTTATGTACTTCTTGATATTAGGAAAGTGATTGCTAGCATTAATAAAATTTCTTAGGGACATGACTGCTGGCCAGTCCCAAGAAAAGAACAGTGTTAGACAAAATGATTTTTGACAGATACAAATTCTGGGAGACAGCAAGGATAGACACAGAACAACAGCAAAATATAAGGCAAGACAAAGAAATAAAAAAGAAAAATAAATAAGGAATGAAATAGGAGAGTACACATGATTCCATGCATAAACAAAGGAATTAATTATCAAACAGCACAGTTTGAGTGATAATAATAAAATAAAACAATAACAATAAATGAACAGTTAAAAAGATGTATACATTAGGGTTCAGAGGAGACATACCTAAAAACTAAGCTGCTGACATGAAAAAATTTGCTAAGAATGGAAAGCAAATTTTTACAATAGTTAAAGTAATTTTAAATAAATAAATAAATTTAATGGAAGGAAGGAAGGACAGAAGAAAGAAAGAAAGAAAGAAAGAAAGAAAGAAAGAAAGAAAGAAAAAGAAAGAAAGAAAAAGAAAGAAAGAAACATGGCTGACAAAGAATCAAAATCAAACATAGATAGGTGGTGGTCCTAAAGCAGAAAAGAAAAACAAAACAATTGAAAACTAAAAGCTATTTCGGGAGTAAATAATAAATGAAAATAAAATAGAATATTATTACATTAAATGTCATAATCTAAAGAAAATGAAGCAAGAGACTACTAATGCATGTTTTATAACACATATAATTGCATTATATACATGTAATTGCATTAGAGTGCATATACTTATACATTTATAATATGCTGTTATTAGAATAGCTGTTATATATTTTATCTAATTGCATCTATATTTAATTAGATGTTGAATATACAATGTAATATGTACACACAATATCTATGTATTCTATATAATATTAAAATCAAGGACAGAAAGATCAGCCCTAAAATTTCCTTGAGCAGATAGAACCAATTTAGTCATGTAGGAAAAGCTTAATTTAGCTTATTTTGCAAGGCTAACCTGACCTGGATCATTTCTTGCTTGTGCCTCTGGAAATGATAAGCAAAATTTAAATGGTTTCCCAAGGCTGATATGAGATAATCACTCAAATTTATAATATTGTAACGAATCACTGTGAAGACTCAATACTCAGTGCTTTCTCACTATATAGATGCTTTATAACAATATACCCTTGGGCCCCATTCCACGCTGTGGTTTGAATGCTTCTGGTTTGCAAACTGTCTTTTCAGTATAAGCATAATAAATGTTTACTAATTACTACTTCAGTGATTCATTGATTTTACTCTGGCTATTTTGAACCTTTTACAATACCTATATATGTGTATACTAATATACAGTATATAATCTCTGGAGTAAATTACTTAAAATTAAGGATATGATGGAATCCTAGGGTGTCCAAGTAGAAAATTAAATTTCTTTTTTTTTAAATATTTATTTATTCCTGAGAGAGAGAGAGAGGGACAGCATGAGCAGGGAAGGGTAAGAGAGAGAGGGAGACACAGAATCTGAAGCAGGCTCTAGGCTCTGAGCTAGCTGTTAGCATAGAGCCCAGTGGGGCTCGTACCCACGAACACGTGAGATCATGACCTGAGCCGAAGAAGTCAGACTCTCAACCGACTGAGCCACCCAGGTGCCCCTAGAAAATTAAATTTCTAAATCAATGAAAAATTAGATAGTCTCAGATCCCTTCAATCTAGATTAAGAAATAAGAAGAAAAAAATTCCAAATTTATTTTAGGATTCATTATGGCATACTAAATACTTGGAAAATTGAAAGAATATAAATTTCTAACTAAATTCAACTACAATTTTTTATTTAAAAAAGGTAAGAGATGGAAATGAAATAGCAATGAATTATGACTAATCCTTGTCAAATACTGAATATATTATAACAGTCAACTAAGTAGTAAATGAAACATTACTATACTCCTACAGCAGGAGTTTAGAAGTAGATTGATGTAAAAAGAGCAGTCAGAAGTATATATAAGAAAAAAATAGACACTTAATACATGATATTATTGGAATCTTACAAAACTTTTTAGAAGATAACTTATTTTAAATAAACTGCCCTAGGGCAACTGACCACTTATACTACTACTAATTTTTAAGCATATTAGATAAAATAACAAGAACGAAAACACTGTATTACTACTTCATTCTCTGATAGGCTCCTTGCTTTTTTCTGTGCTCAACCTTGGAAAGTTTTTTTTTTTTTTTAATTTTTTTAGAGGGAGTGGGAACAGGAGAGAGGGGCAAAGGGAGACAGAGAGAATCTTTAACAAAATTTTTTTAATGTTTATTTATTTTTTGAGAGGAGGAGGGGCAGAAAGGAGAGGGAGACACAGAATCAGAAGCAGGCTCCAGTCTCAGAGCTGTCAGCACAGAGTCTGACATGGACTCCCAGAGAACCATGGGATCAAGACCTGAGTTGAAGTCCTACACTTAACTGACTGAACCACCACCCCGGCACTCTGAGAGAGAAAGAATCATAAGCAGGCTCCACACTCAGCCCGATGCAGGGCTAGATCCCACTACCCTGAGATCATGACCTGAGATGAAATCAAGAGTCAGACACTCAACTGAATGAGCCATCCAGGAGCACCTGAAAAGTCTATTCTCAACAGAGCAGCCCATGTGATAATTTAAAATCATATACTGGATCATGGCAATTTCATCTCCAGTCTTTCACTTGTCTTTCCAACTATTTCCGTTCATTAAACATAAAAGTCAAATCTGTAAATGGTTCTCAAGTGTCTAAAAATAATTTATTTTTTTGTTATCTCTCTGATCTCCTTGCTACTACTCTTCACCATTGCTTCCTCCAGTCTACCCACTCTGGGCTGCTGCCGCCCCACACACCTATCATGTGCTCCTTTTTCAGGGCTTACTATTTCTTTTACTGGCAATTCTCTCTCCTCAGAGAGTCCTGATACCTATTTTCTCCTCCTTCAGGTATATACGTAAGTCTAGCTTTCTCAGAGAAGAGTATCAGCTTCTCCTTTTGCTTTAACTATGGTATCAGATCCTAAAGGCCAACACTTTTCTAGTTTATTCACTACACTGCTATATACTGCTATAAATACTGCTATATCTCCAGTATCTATTTATGAGTCTGGCACAGAAAAGAATCTCATAAAATCATCTCTTCAATACATGTACAGATAAATGACTAAATGAATGAGTGAATAAACTTTATGTTTTGACTCTTTCCGCTTTCATATTTTTGAAACCAAAATCACCCAGCTTGTATAAATAAAAAGTATGGCTTTAAAATGTCATTATTGTTGAAATACTGTAATTTCAACAATTTAAAATAAAAAAGTTGCTAGGCAAACAGAAATAGAGATATTATAATAAAATGAAAGATCAAAAGTGACTTTTTTTTCCCCATTTAGACTTCCATTGAAAACCTTAACTCTAAAGAAATGGAATAATCTGACCTAACGGTGAGTGATGCAGTGTGTCTAAAGCAATTGTGGGTGGGAAATTACCAAAAAAGAGAAAAGGTTAATGAACAAATTATCATCCCCCAACATTAATTTACCCTGAAAATTTTGTGTGCTGTAAGAGGTATTCAAGAGGGTACAAAGTTTACTTTGGTTCATAATTTTTTTTCCCCTAGAATGGAAATCCCATATAGAAAACAGCGCAAGGCTTGCATAGATAATACTTCCTCTATGTTCAACAATTGTCCAACGAGTAAACTTAAGACATTTTTCAAATACCTTGGCATCTTGGTCTGGGTATTAAGAATATATTTCTCAAACCCTTGCCTGTGACAGTGGTCCTTTCTCCTATTGCTTGAGGATATAGCATGTCTTATTTTAAATTTAATTCTGAATAATTTCTATCTCTAGGATTTAGACAAGGATAGAGACCCTGAGCTGTGATTCACTCCTCATTGTATTCTTTCTCACTCCTTAGTGTGTTAAAGGTAGGTGCTCTTGGGGCACCTGACTTTGGCTCACACCGTGATCTCATAGTTTATGGGTTTGAACCCCATGTTGGGCTCTGTGCTGACAGCTCAGAGCCTGAAGCCTGCTTCAGATTCTGTGACTTCCTCTCTCTCTGCCCCTCCCCTGTTCAAGCTCAGTATCTCTATTTCTCTCAAAAAATAAATGAATATTAAATTTATTTTTTTGAAAAAATGGTAGGTGCTCTCATTGCTCGAGTGGTTAACTACTTCACGCTTTATTCAAATTCCACTTACTTTTTATTATAGCAGATTGTTTGACCTCACTACTAGTGATAGCATTAGTTTCCCACCTATGTTCTCCTCATTATAGTTTATTTCTGGAAATTGCTTGGTTTTCCCTGCTCCATTGTTTTCCCACCTTAAGACCCTAATAGACACAGCCACACCTGTCTTTCATAAGATAGAATATAAACTGGGTTCCATAATTTTTAATTCCTTGGCAGAAATTGTTCCCCATTTTGGAATTTTTGAAACACTCCAGCAGAGTTACTCTTCTGTTCTGTGTTCCCGTAAGATTTCTGTAAATTGAGCTGAGATTAAGTGCATACTAAGCAAGGCTCTCTAATATTTCATCCTTGTTGTACACAACAAAACAGAAATAGATAGTTCACTTGGGTTCTTTCGTTGTAAAAGAAATGAGGATAAGAGCCAGTGGCAAAATTCCTGTCAAACAGGAATTCTGTTGAGGAAATATAATTAAAAATATCTCCTCCCAGCCCAGAAAACTTCTCTGCAAAAGTAGTAGAGAAGGAAAACAGTTTATTATTGAATTATTGAATAAGCATTAAATAAGAATGGGATATACATCACAGGCAATCTAAAAACATCTCATGCCCTTACTAAGCTATCTTAGTCTGGTTAGGCTACTATTATAAACACACCAGAGATTAGGTGGCTAACTTCCTGTAGGCACCTTGCTTGAAGCTGCAAAACTACCTTCTGTAATAAAAATACAGGAAGCTTGCTTTTCCTCTGGATATAGCTAATTAGCAAATGCCGGTGGTCAACCCAACCATCAGGTAAAGTTGGGATGAAAAATGTGTGACAAATTTTCTCACCTGCGGACTAGTGATTGCTTATTGGAACACATAAGTAGGGGCACCTGGGTGGCTCAGGTGGTTGAGCATCTGACTTTTGATTTCACTCAGGTCATAATCCTCGTGCCATTGGATCCAGCCTTGTGTCTGGCTTTGTGCTGACAGCATGAAGCCTGCTTGGGATTCCCCGCCCCGCTCTCTCTCCCACCCCTTTCTGCTCATACCCTGCTCAGGCTCTCTCTCTCTCTCTCTAAATAAATCGAATAAACTGGAAAAAAAAAGGGAACATGTATGCAATGGATTGTATCTGCTTGGTGATTGTTATGGACCGAATGTTTGTGTTCTCCCCTCAATTCATATATTGAAATCCTATACACTTATTTGGTGATATTAGGAGAAGGGGTCTCAGGCTGATAATTAGATGAAGTTTTAAGGATGGAGCCCTCATGAATGAGGTTAGTTGCATTATCAAAGTCATGAGAGACAGGGAGCCTGGGTGGATCAGTCAGTTAAGTGTCTGACTTCAGTCAGGTCATGACATTGCGGTAAATGAGTTTGAGCCCTGTGTCAGGCTCTGTACTTACAGCTCAGAGCCTGGAGCCTCTTTTGGATTCTCTGTCTCCTTCTCTCTCTGCCCCTCCCTTGCTTGTGCTCTTTCTCTCTCTCTCTCAAATGATTTTATTTATAAATCATTAAAAAAATTTTTTTAAGTCATCAAAGAACTTTCTTCTCCTCTTTGCTCTCTGCCATGCGAAGATACACTGAGAAGTCAGCGGTCTGCAATCAGAGAGGGCTCTCACTTGAATCTGATCTTGCCAGCATTATGATTTCGGACTTCTGGTCTCCACAACAGTGAGAACTTAATTTCTGTTGCTTATAAGCCTCCCAATCTATGGTGTCCTTCTTATAGTAGTCCAAATGGACTAAAAGTTTTATAAGGAGATGAGATTCCTTTCTGTCTTTACAATGTCTTAGCAGATTGCCTGAGAAGTGCATCAAATCCTGGTTTAATGTTTATTCAGTAATAAAATTGTTTTCTTCTTCTACTACCTTTCTGGAAAAGTTTTGTGGGTTGGGAGATCTTTTAAAATTACATTTCCCCAGTAGGATGCAACGTCAGCAAAATTCTTAATAAAAAAATTAAGCAGGTGAATGCTCCATGACACAGTTTCTTAAGTCAGTTTCTCAAGGAGTCATGGTTGGGTTGGTGGTGCTGGAATTTTGCCAGTAAAGGGTAAGGTTCTGCCTAATTTTGCAAAGATCCAAACATACCTCGAGTCTTAGAAAGCCCAACTACTTCACCTGAAACTTTAACACCTTTGACTAGTAAGGGCCAAAAAAAAAAAAATCTTTAGGAGTTCATTGATATTGAGGAAACAGCTTCTGATTATACTACCAGTACATCTGCTGTATTTTTCCTACAGATTTCTTAATAAGAAGGCCAGGTAACATCTATGCAAATTTGCACTGCAACCATGCAATGATGATTAAAATGTGGATACGAACAATCAGTTCAAACCTTAGAGGAGAGAGGGAGGTCTGCCAAGGCCCTATGCACAGAAATATTTAAAAAAGTAATGACATGGTTTACTAAAGTGCATTCCTTCAGATTTGATTCAGCCATAAGCAAATAAAATAATAAAACTATAAATTAGTGGCCTAAAGAAGTGATAATATCTATTGTCTCACATGATATAGAGAGGTTTACTACCTTTTCATAAAGAAAGATTTTTATTTTTGTATCTTTTTCTTAAGTGCGGTATAATTATATATATTTGTTTTACATGTGCAACATAATGATTCGATATTTGTGTATATTATAGAATGATCAGCACAATAAGTACAATTAACATTCACCACCATAGAGATTTTTTTCTTGTGATGAAAACTTTTAAGACTTACTCACTTACAGTGTTTTTACCTTTTAACTCACTTCACCCATGTAGCCCACCCTCCACACTCCCTACACCCTACCTCTGGGAACCACCAATATGTTCTCTGTATACATAAGTTTGTTTCTTTGGTTTTTGTTTTGTTTTCAGATATCACAGATAAGTTAGATCATATGATAGCTGTCCCTCTCTGTCTAACTTATTTCATGTAGCATAATGCCCTTGAGGTCCATCCATAGCACAAAAGTAAAATTTTATTCTTTTTATGGTTAAATAATATTCATTATATACACACATACTACATTTTCTTTAACCATTCATCATTTCTTTACCACTTCACCTGTAAATGGACACTAGGTTGTTTCCACATCTTGGATACTATAAATAATGCTGTAGTACATATAGAAGTGCATAAATCTTTTCAAGTTAGTATTTTCATTTTCTTCAGATAAAGACCCAGAAGTAGAATTACTACTAGGTCACATAATGAGAAAAGTCAGTCTCATCAATAAATGGTGTTGGGGAAACTGGACAGCAAAAAACAAACAACAACAACAATAAAACAAACAAACAAAAAAAACAAAGAAAAACAAATAGGACCTCTATCTTGTACCACACACCAATATTAACGTAAAATGGATTACAGGTGTGAACGTAAGGCCCAAAACCATAAAAGTCCCAGAGGAAAATATAGGTGGTAAGCTTCTAGACATTGATCATGGCAATAAATTGATTTGACACCAAAGGCAAAAACAATGAAAACAACAATAAAGTAGTGGGACTACATCAAATTAAAAAGCTTCTGCACAGAAAATGAAATCATCAGCTAAATGGTTGAAACTACTGAATAGGAGAAAATATTTGCAAGTTACATATCTGATAAGGGGTTACTGTCCAAAATACAGAGAGGACTCACAGAACTCAATAGCAAAAACAAACAAACACAAAAACACAAAAACCAACCAAACAAACAAAAAAACCCTAAATATTCCATTTAAAAAATAAGCAGATGATCTGAATTAATATTTTCCCAAGGAAACACACAGATGGCCAACAGGTACATAAACTACCATAAACTGTGTGTTTGACATCACTAATCTTTAAGGAAATGAAAATCAAAACCACAATGAGATGTCACTTCATACCTGTTAGAATGCCTTTTGTCAAAAAGAGAAGAGACAGCAAGTGTTGGCAAGGATATGGAGAAAGTGAACCCTTGTGCACTGTTAGTGGAAATATAAATTGGTGTAGCCACTATGGAAAACAGCACAGAAGTTCCTCCAAAAAAATAAAAATAGAAAGGCTATTATTCTTAAACCAAACAGGCTCAGCACTTCTACTGTCTTCAGAATTCTGCATACTAAAGGAAAAAAAATAGCTAAATCTTAGGAAATCCAAAAAAATCTTTTTATACCAATTCCTAGGGCAAGGATTGCTTCAACTTATACATTTACATAACTAGTAAGCTATGGTTTTTTTCCCCTAGAATAGAGAATATCCTTAAGGTGATTTGGCATTTCCATCTCTAGGCATAAACCAGGTTGGCACAATTGTTTCTAAATTCCAAAGCACCAGAACTTTTAATAAGTATACTCAAAAAAACTTTTAACAAGTGGCCTGAATTTATTGCAGCACCTAAACTCTTATATTGAAAAATGATCCTTTAATTCATATTTGTTTTGTTCCCTTGAAACTCCAGGGTTGAACTCATTAGTTCATTCTTTTTTGGGAGGGGGGAGGGGCAGAGTGAGAAGGAAAGAGAGAATCTTAAGCAGGCTCCACATCCAGCACAAAGGCTGATGTAGGGCTCCATCTCATGACCATAAGATCATGACCTGAGCAGTAATCAAGAGTCAGACATTTAATCGACTGAGCCACCCACGCAATCCTCATTAGTTCTCTTTTTTTTTTTTTTCAAATAGTTTATTGTCAAATTAGTTTCTACATAACACTCAGTGCTCATCCCCAAAGTGCCCTCCTCCATGCCCATCCCCCCCTCCCCCCCACATCCATCAGTCCTCAGTTTTTGTCAGCATTCAAGAGTCTCTCATGGTTTGCCTCTCTCCCTTTCCCCCACCATTTCCGCCCTTCTTCTCCCCCTTGATCCTCCGTCAAGTTCCTCCTAATCCTCCTATACGTGCAAACATATGATATTTGTCCTTCTCTGCCTGACTTATTTCGCTCAGCATAACACCCTCAAGGTCCATCCATGTTGCTACACATGGCCAGATTTCATTGTTTCTCATTGCCATGTAGTATTCCATGGTATAGATAAACCACATCTTCTTGATCCATTCATCTGTTGATGGACACTTAGGCTCTTTCCATGTTTTAGCTATTGTGGAGAGTGCTGCTATGAACATTGGGGTCCATGTGCTCCTATGCCTCAGCATTTCTGTGTCCCTTGGGTAAATTCCTAGCAGTGCTATTGCTGGGTCATAAGGGAGTTCTATTGTTAGTTTCCTGAGGAACATCCACACTGTTTTCCAGAGGGGCTGTACCCGTTTACATTCCCACCAACAGTGTAGGAGGGTGCCCGTTTCTCCACATCCTCGCCAGCATCTAGAGTTCTCTGATTTGCTCATTTTAGCCACTCTGACTGGCGTGAGGTGGTATCTCAGTGTGGTTTTGATTTGTATTTCCCTGATGAGGAGGGATGCTGAGCATCATTTCATGTGTCTGTTGGCCATCTGGATGTCCTCTTTGGAGAAGTGTCTGTTCATGTCTTCTGCCCATTTCTTCACTGGGTTGTTTGTTTTTCGGGCGTGTAGTTTGGTGAGTTCCTTATAGATTCTGGATATTAACCCTTTATCTGATATGTCATTTGCATCATTAGTTCATTCTTAAACTAAGACTGTGTCTGCTTGTTTCAATGTCAGTGATGACCTTGACATCATACCACAGATGTGATAATTTTGCTAAGGAAAATATACAGCTGAATGTTGAAGTATCCAAAGCAATTGTAGTAGGTATCGGATATTTTTTATCAATCCAGAATATCTTCTTCATTCTTTTGGCAAAGCAGTATCTATCATTATTCTTTAGGGGAACTAATTTTTCATACACATGTGGTGCAGGCACAATTATTAATTTCAAAGGTAATATCACCTCCACCCTCCACTCCTGAGAATAGAGGTGGATACGCATGATCCTAAGAGGCTAAACTGAATTTATTTTTAATTTATGTTAATATTTATTTATTTTTGAGAGAGAAAGAGAAAGAGCATGAGTGGGGGAGGGGCAGAGAGAGAAAGAGGAAGACAGAACCTGAAGCAGGCTCTAGTCTCTGAGCTGTCAGCACAGAGCCTGATGAGGGCTCAAACTCACGAACAGTGAGATCATGACCTGAACGGAAGTCGGGTAGTTAATAGACTGAGCTACCCACATGCCCCTAAACAGAATTTTTCTTGTGTATTTATGTCATATTAGAGTAACATATTTGCAGAAATCTATAAGAAGCCAGTTTGTAGTCAGTTTGTTGTCTAAATGAAATTGTCTACCTGAATTTCAAGTTGAGAATCTTGTTCTACCTGTTCTTTCTAGAATCTGGTATATGTTTTTCTTAGATTTGACAACTTTACAAGAATTGGAGATTGAACTGCAGGCCCCAGTTTTTCATCTCTATCATCATCTACTTTCACGCCTCATGACTCATCTCAAATCACATATTTCCCCTCACCTTGTATTTCTCCAAGCCTCAACCTTGGTTTGGGCCATTTTGTTTTGATTAAACAAGAATCCTTCTGAGCCTTGGACTTCAAAAGCTTCCATTGATTCTGCTAGATAATAATATACTTAGGAAAAGATAATATACTTGGAAAACCTACTACTTCTAAGAAGATAGAACTGAGACATCATTAAAGACAAACACGGTTAAGTGCAGCCTAGATCAGCTCCCTGTGAGATGGCATGCAGATAGATGAATAATACAAAATAATGCAGTTGTAAGCCACTGCATGCTGGAGTGTTTCGTTACATTGTAATATCAGATTGATAAACTTAGATCTCTTCATATAAATTCTGTTTTACCCTCCCAAAATATCTGTTTCATTTCATAACTGGACCCCGCTGAACACTAATACTGATTTAATAATTGGTGAAATCATTATGTTAGTTTCCATTCTATGGAATCTAAGAGTTGCTAGGAAATCTGAGCAGGATTAAAAATTCCTTGATTCTGACATCATGATTCCAGAAGAAGACTTTCATTCTAAGAGATTCTCACTACTTTTTGGAAAACTTGGTCTGGGTTCTGGAACTTTCAATATTTTCAACAAATGCTCCTGGAGTCCACTGTGACTTATGTCAGTAACCATGTATCTTTTATTTAAAGTTTATTTATTCATTTTTGAAAGAGAGAGCAGCAAGAATAGAGGAGGAACAGAGAGAGAGGGAAAGAGAGAGAACCCTAAGCAGGGTCTGCACTGTCAACACGGAGCCCGATGTGCTGCTTGAACCCACAAACCATGAGATCACAAACAGGAGCTGAACACACTTAACTGACTGAGACATCCAGGCACCTCAATAACCATATATAAGCTGGGATTTAATTAATTATTACAGATACCAAGTCATGGGAATAAAAATCCTACTATTGTTAAAACAAAACTTATGATCTCCAAATATATGGTATAAGAAAACAGTTGCACAGTTATTTGGTGAGCCTAAACTTCTCCAAACCCATTCCAAAATTCAGGAATGTTTAAGCTGTTTATTGTGTAGTATAGTAGACATCGATGGGGGTTGTCTAGAAATGGATTCTACAAAGAACAGGACCTATTTAATCAGAACCAAGCATTTACCCACCCTTTCTTACTTTTTCTTAGCATCACTTGCCCTATTAAGATACCCTTCATCTCAAGTGTAGACAAACTGTCAGAACACAGTGAGGCTTCAGTGCTACTTGCCCAAACAAGTGATTAGAGGCAATCAAGGGGCTGTTCATGTTTTTCAAATTATGACCGTCAACAGTCACTAAGAGATTTCATTTATTCAATAGAACGCAATGATCCCAGTATTTTTTCTCAACCTACTTGTACAGACCACTGCTAAGGGAAGTTTGACAAACAGTGCAATCAAGTTAAAAGTCATAGTGAATACTACTACATTGACAGAAGAAAAAAAGAACAAGACTGGTGTGATGATACAATGAGATGTTGAAGAGTATAGACTCTAGAGTCACGTTACCTGGGTGTGAATCCCAGTCTGCTACATACTTGCTTTGTGAATTTGGGCTATTTATTTACTGTTTCTAATTTATTGCTCTAAGTGGGATAAATATAGTATCTAGCATATAGGGCTGCTGTAAAAATTTAAAATGCTCCCATCTAGGGGCACATGGGAGGCACAGTCAGTTAAGCCTCAAACTTTGGCTCAGATCATGATCTGTTTGATTAGTGTGTTTGAGCCCCATGCCGGGCTCTGAGCTGACATCACAGAGCCTGTTTTGATCCTCTATCTCCCTCTCTCTCTCTGCCCTTCCCCATGTGCTCTCTCTCTTTTTCTGTCTCTCTCTCTCTCTAATAAACAAGTAAAAAATAAAAATAAAATGCTCATATCTATAGTGTGCTTACATGACTTGGCATGTCACAAATACTTTGTAACTTTTAGCCACTGTTGTCATTACTGCTGTTGCTATTGCTGTTATTATTAAATACAGTTCATAAAAAGCAAAGTGTTGTTTAAAATCACTAAATTTTTACTAAAAAAGTTGGAAAAAAGAAGGACAAACCTAGAACTTTTTATTTAATATGGACCAAGCCCATGATAGACATTTTACATGGATTAAATCTTCCCAGACAAAAATGGAACCAAGTAGAACCAGGCCACCCCACATTTAAATCCATAGGTACTGCTGACTATTTCAGACTTCTAGTGCAGTTAGCTGCTGGATTGTTAATTTTATTTAATGTTAACTTTAAATGTAAATTTAAAGTATTATCTGAATGATTCAATTATTTGGGGGAATAAAGTAAGTTTGCAAGAATTTAAGCGTTTTTTTCACTGTAAATTTTATGAAATATGATAAATTAATATTTCCAATAACATTTAGTGCCAGATTAAAATGGTTATAAGGGCAAAATACATAGTGGTATTTGAAGATAGTACAAAAGATGAAAATTTTCTTATTATCTTGTTATATTGATTATATTTTGAATATGTAATGTATAATACTACAATCTATGCATTTGTAAAATATATATACTATATATATATACAAGTGTATATAATATATGCATGTAATATAACCTATATATAGGTTAAATAAAACATGCTATTAAATAAATTTCAACTGTTTCTTTTTACCTTTAGTGTGATTACTCTGAGAAGTAAACTACATTACATCTGCTGGTCATAGTGCATGACCTCAGCTGAGCTGGCAGCATTTCTCAGAAGGCTGGCAGTGTCCAGGCTTGCTCATTCTCCAGTACTCCATGGCAGCTAATTCAAATCGGCCTTGTTCTCAAATTTTACTTCCTATCACTTCCCATTCAGTCTCTGCTAATCACCGTATCTTCACCTCCTCACATAAAAAACGAGGTCACTAGATACTTAGACCTGTGAGGGGATCATCTCTCGTCCTTTTCACCTCCATTCAGATCAGAAAATTCTTGCTCTTGTCCATCCCAGCCAGCATCTGACTGGGTTTTTTTTTTTTTTAACTTCTCTCATCTAGCAGTCATCTCCTCACACACTGAATCTCTCTCTCTCTCTAATACTTTCAATGTCTCCATATTTAGTGGTTATTACATTTATTATTAGGATTTGAAACACACAAGCTATCAATCTCAATTTCCTTTCTAATTAGTTATCCATCTACCTCTCTCTTCCTTTTTACTACCACAGAGCTTCAGACAACCAGACATACCTCCCTATCAATTCCTTTCTCTCTAGTTTGTGACAAGCTGAACTTGCCTTTTGACTTTATTATCTACATACCAAAGTAACTAAGTATTCTCATGGCTATTTCTCATTTCTTAACTTCCAAGAAGAACATGGGATCATTGACTACCACATTTTTCTTGGCTTCTGGCATAGCATCCTCTGCCAGTCTGCCTCTGACTTACACTTTTTGTTTTTTCACACTAGTGCTGCTGCTCTTCAGAGTTTTACTTTAGTTACTTTTAACTTTGTATCCTTTTTCTGAGTAATATCACCACTCTTATGGCTGTAATAAGAATCTCTACACTGTTGATTCTGAAATAAATATCTTCAGCTCAGATCATAATCCTATACACAAGATTCATGCATCCAAGTTATCCCTAGTTTACTTCCAGCAGCACGTAAAAGATATGGTGGCAAGCAGATAAATGCCCCCACCACCAAATGTCCAAGCCCTGATGCCTAGAAACTGTAAATACATTATTTTACAAGGCAAAGAAGCTCTGTAAATATAATCAGTGTTATAAACGTTGAGATGAGGATAGTAGCCTAGATTATCCAGGTGTGCCCAATCAAACCAATCCATCTTCACAACAGGTAATATTTCACATCTGTAATCAGAAAGTGATATGATGATGGAAATAAGATCAGATTAATACTATTGTTGCTTTGAAAATGGGGGGAGAAACCAGGGATTAAGAAATGCAGGTGGCTTCTAGCATCTGAAAAGGCAAAGAAATAGTATCTCCTTACACAAAAGAATACAGCTCTACTGATACCTCAATGTTAGCCTAACAAAAACTATATTGGACTTCTGATCTATAAAATTGTAAGATAGTACATTTTTCCTAATTATAAGCCACTAAGTCTGTGGTAACTTGTTATACCAGCAAAAGAAAGCTAATATAGATTCCACATTCAAGAGGAAATTCACCCATTTTATCCTCTATGAAACAAACAAAAAACAGTAAAAAAATAGAAAAAAACAGCAAAGCTTTTTTTGAAATTTGATTTATTGTCTTCAAGAATGGCATTATCATTTCCCTGCTGCCCAAGTCAAGAAATTGTTTTTAAATTTGCCTCCTCCTCGTTCATCACTCCTCACATTCAAATATTCACCAAGACCTCTACATGTATGAATGTGCACACACACACACACACACACACACACACACACTCTACATGTCATCCTTCAAATTTCCAATTGCCACTTCCATATTAGGCAGCTCTGCCATCTTTAGCATGAATTAAGACCACAGCCCTTGAATGATCTGCCTATTTTTTATCTTACTCCCTTAGATAGTTCACCTTCTACCATCCCCTACTTACAGTACCTTTCCAGGTTACTACTTTCCTCTCCATTTACATCTCTAGCTACAGTATTCCTTATACTGAACTCCAGAAATTCTGAACTTTTCTCAATTTCTCAGTACACTGGAGTCTCCATCTTGCCTTATAATTTTTCTAGGAAATCTTATCTCCCATTTTTGTTTTAGATTGTAGATTTTATATTGATGAATAGCAGTGTTTTTTAAAAAATTCATGTTTCAAATGTGATTCATTTATTAATTATGTGTTATGCAAATATCTTCTTCCACTGTGATTCACTTATTTTTTTACTTAGTAGTGTCTTTTGATGAATATAAGATTACAGTTTTAAAGTGGCCCAACTTTTCATTTTTTATAATTAGTGCTATTTTATTATTATTATTATTATTATTTTTTAATGTTTTATTTATTTCTAGGGGAGAGAGAGAGACAGCACGAGCAGGGGAAGGCCAGAGAGAGGGAGTCACAGACTGAAACAGGCTCCAGGCTCTGAGCTGGCAGTCAGCACAGAGCCCGACGCGGGGCTCGAACCCACGAACCGCGAGATCATGACCTAAGGAAAGTCGGACGCTTAACCGACTAAGCCACCCAGGCTCCCCAATTAATGTTATTTTAATGTCATAAAAAATCAGTGGTTCCTATATGTTATCTGTAGATACATAATTCTTCTTTGGCTTAGAACTCTAATTATTCCCCCTACACCATGACCTTACCAAAGGCATTCTAAGATACTACTTTTGTAATTACTAAATCCTTTCTGGATAGTGATTCACAAACATTAGTAGATATGAGTATTACCCAGCATTCTTGTTAAAACATAGATCACTAGGGGTGCCTCAGTGGCTCAGCTGGTTAAGCATTCAACTTAGGCTCAGGTCATGATCTCAGGGTTCATGAGTTTGAGCCCTGCATCAGGTTCTTTGCTGTCAGCTTGGAGCCTGGAGCCTACTTCAGTTTCTGTGTTGCCCTCTCTCTCTTTCTGCCCCTCCCTTGCTCACAGTCTGTCTCAAAAATAAATAAACATCAAAAAATTAAAACAAAACAAAACAAAACAAATAAACAAAAAACACAGATCACTAGACTATACCAACAGTCATTGATTCTGTAAGTGGGGGTGGCCTGAGAATTTACATGACTAACAAATAAGCCTGTGATGCTGATGGTGCTCAAGTGGGGCCTCACTTTGTAGAAAAGTGTGGAAAGAGGAGGACCAAATTTCAGGCTCACCTCTTTGAAGTTTTCTCCTTTCTTATATTTTGATCCTTCAGTTCCTCACTGACATTTTATTTTCTTAAACTTTCGAAGAAGTGTGTGTGTGTGTGTGTGTGTGTGTGTGTGTGTGTGTTATGTGTTCCAGAGATCCTAGCTGTTCTCAATATAAGCATTGTCTGCTCCAAAGAACTTAGTCTACCATAACTGGTATGAAGTTTTCCTTTTAGTTTTATATAAAAGTGAAGACAGTTAGAGGACAGAATTAAAAGATAAACTGGTGAGTGACCCACTAGTTATTATCTTCTGAAATTTTGTGAAAGGAGGGCCTTTCACATTTTGTATCCCTCTAATACTGATGTTGTATGTACATAATTTCCACCTACAGCCTCAACTGTGACCTTGTCTTTGAATTAGTTCTGACTCTTTTTCACTGTGAATTAGGACAACCCTGTTACTGAGACATGCCAACTGACCATCAATATTTTCATTTTATTTTTCATCACCTTGACTTAGCAACCTATTTCTCACAGACTGTATGTTGTGCAAGTTCTCCCAGGAGATTACACAACTGAATGCCTGATATTTTCTCCAAGACCTTGTTGCTCTGCTTGTCACATTTGGAGATCCGTCAGTCTCCCATAGATTACTTCTTTTTGTCTTAGACTTCATTTAGATTCTGGACAAGGATATATATCTACCTCTTGTTTTTTTTTTTCCTTTTGGATTGATATGGTTACAGTTCTCTTCTCTGAGTACATTCTTGAGTATCAGAGTTCAGTCACTTCCACTTTCAGGTGATTAATAATGTTTGACTCTTCTCTGTTTGCAACCCTGGTTAGAGGCTTCCTAGGTCTCACAGAATGACAGTGTCAGAACATTTTTTATGATAAAGAATATTTACCTTTGATTTCAGATATAGTTTTTTTGTTTGTTTGTTTTATTTTGAAGTCTACAATCAAGACACAAATGATCCAGGCTTTTTGTTGTTTTTAAAATTCTAAAATCTTTCTGTGAAGTAAATAATACTTAAACAGACTTGAAGAGTTCCTGTTGTGAGTATAGCTGACAGTGTAAATTCTATATCATCTTAATTGGAACAGGATCTCATTATAATTACTTTCCACACAATTACATCGATTTTTTTTTTAAAAAAGAACAACAGGGTCATGAGTTATTTTTATGGTCAATACTCTGACTTTCTTAATATAATAGTTGGAAAAGATGAAAAAGACTATCTGAGAAAAAATGTATCTAATACAAATTCACATACCATGATGATATACATGAAACAAATTAGAAATATCTTTCTGAACAAACTATTTCTGGAAATAAAAAAATAAAAAGACAACCTATTAATGATGAATATATAGGATCTTTTTAATATGTAGGAATTTTACAATTATGGAGGTCCAGGTTACTATTCTAATAAATGCACAATTTATAAACTAAAGAGTAATTAAACAATGAAGTTGTAATCAAATTCTCTGATCTTAGAAATCTGATACATTTCACTTTCAATCATATATTCTAATTTTTTTTTTTTTTTTGAGAGACAGAGACAGAGCATGAGTGGGGAGGGGCAGAGAAAGAGGGAGACAGAATGTGAAGCAGACTTCAAGCTCTGAGCTGTCAGTCTAGAGCCCAACACAAGGCTTGAACCCACAAACCCACAAATCATGAGATCATGACCTGAGCCAAAGTCCGACACTTAACTGACTGAGTCACCCAGGTGCCCCTTTAATCATGTATTCTAAAATATAGTAGTTAAGCTTCTACTTTAGGAAGACATTTGCCAGGTGCTATGGAAGGTTTAAAATAAATGACAGCTTTTCTTTCATTCTAGAAGTTTCGAGTCTAGTAAGTGAGACAGTCACAGATGAAAACATATATCAATAAAATTCCTACTACAGATCTAGCATATATTATGTACTCAAAATACAAATGTATACAAATGCAAAATCCAACTAAAGTCTTAGATGCAAAGGAGTGTTTGACTAATCTCTAAGTGTAGGCTGAATAGGACAACATCATGAAATGACAAAAGTTAGATACAGTTTAGAATTTAGGGAATCCCAAGAAATGGAGAGATACTTGTTCTTGGGTCATCAGAAACATTTCATTGCTAGTATGAAATTTTCTCTGAATCTTGAAGTATTGAAAACGTTCAGACTTTTCTGAAGTGGAGAGAGGCGACTAGTGTGGAAACATGAAAATAAAGAGAATACTGGAATTAACAAGTTCTTCAGTAAAGATAGGTAAAGATAGGTTGACTTAAGTGACACAGTAGTAGTTAAGGCCTGAAAATTACATTAAATGTATATTGAAAATGATATTGCATACTCAGTTTTACTTAGAAGGAAACACATCATGATGGAAGCCTGTGAGCCAGAAGAGAGATGATATTCATTACTTGATATGCTAACAAAGCTTTTAGTTTACAGAACTAATGAAGATTTGGAAGTGCAGAAATGGATTTGGGAATGTGGTTGAAGCCCAATGATCACATCGGGTGACTCTTCATAATTAGTATAAATATTAAAAACAATATATTAAAAGAGAAAGGACTTTCAGAAATGCCATATTAAGAGAAGCTGGGAGGATGATAAATATGAATTTCAGTCAGATACTTACAAGTAGAGGCATGAGAAATAGGAAGAGCCTCAGAAAAATGCAAGATTGCAATTTCATAGAATATAATAAATGATAAATATTTCAAGAGGAAGGATAAAATTAAGCTTATGAAATGCCGCACAGAATTTCACACTTTGTAAAGAATAAGATTTGAAGGATGCCTTGGGGTTTTTAAAATAATAGATTATTGATTACTTTGGAGAAAGTTGTTGTACAATAATGTCTGTATCTATTGATCTGTATTTTAACATTTATAAGTTTAGATGAATATTACATAGATTAAAAATAAATTATTTATACTTATTTTAATTCAAAATACAAGAACTCTCTTAACTGCCTCTGCTTTACCTAAGTACTAAAATATCTTAAACTTTATTTTCCTTTGTAAAACATATGACTAACCATGACACACTGGTGCTTCTAACTTACATGCCCATGCACTTTCTTTTTATGCACAACTGCACACTAAAAGTCACTTGTTTGTTCACAAAATTGTATGTGCTATTAGACCTTGTTATGACTAATTTACACTTTATTAAGCATTACATATGCTTAATGCAACTGGTAGAATGAGAAAAGGAAAGAAAAGAAGTTGCTCTTTAAAAGCAAAGTCAAATATAAGAAAAAACAATGGATTTTAGTCACTAAAAATGCTATTACTTGATGGTTGGTAAGACTATAGTAGCAGTAAAAGAAGAAATTTTAGCAGTTACAACATTTCACAAGTGTTTTTAAATTCCTTCTCCTTCTTAAAATAAAAAAAAAAAAAGAAAATCCCAAAAGTTGTGTTAGACTTGTGGCAATATGTAAAGCATAAAAAAATGAATGTGCAGTTTTACATTTCAGATTAAATACAATGTTTAATGTAAAATGACTTTTCATTTTGGATTGGATGTTAACTTTTCATTTTCTTCCAATTTTGTGCCAAATTTTGGACTGCCACAGGATATGTGAGAGTAACAGGTAACTCCCATATGTCACATGTCATAGGTTGCATATACTTCTTTTCTTATTGGGAAAAAGGTAAATTCACAAGACTAATATCAGTGTGTGGGTATATATATATGTGTGTGTGTATATATATATATATATATATATATATAATACATAGTATATATATTATACATATATTTCTTTAATCTTCCTTTAATCCCAAAGAAATGCATGACAGGGCCATAGAGTTTGCTGAACATGGAAATAAGTTTCCTTCCAGAAGTAGGATCCTTTCTCACTGTGGGTTGTTCTTTTCAGGCAATAGGCAAAAGAGAAAATCTGTCATTTGTGGGATAAACAGATTTTTTTCATAGCTCCACGAAGTACATCTGTTTTTTGGAGATGTCTGGTGAAACTTAGGGACTATGCAGAATTATAGAACAGATACAAGTTTCTGGGGAAGTTGAGTTAGAACATTAGCCTCTCTAGCTGGGAGAATGGGGATCCCTAGAATCCCAGAGGGCAACTAGGCTAGGCAACTCAGTGTCCGATAAAGGTCATTTTCAACCTATTCTGAAAATGATGAACTACTTGTCCTAATGTAATCAAATATGGAAGTGCCTGCTTTAATACATCATTTTACCCATGGTTCTTAATTCTTTATCCACTTCTAAAGAGCTTCCATTCTTTATCATTGATTTTTCTGAACATTAAACAGTATTATTTGTTGAAAACAGGTCTGTATTTGTCTGTGACAGGATAAATCAGCCAACTATTTTACATTGCTGGATTGTATTTAATGCTGTCTTTAAAATAATCTGATATGGTTTCATTAACTTCTTCATTGGTTTGCTAATCTATGTACAACTGGCATTCTAAGTATATTTATTTTCTCAAGCCAAAACAACAACTATAGCTTACGATGAGCATCCTGTAGACATATGTATACTGAATAACCTTATGACCCATTTCTGGCCATTTGAGTAAAAGACTGTTATAATGGAGCACATTTGTCATCGACACTTGTTAAATGGGTAAGTACAATCAAACAAATGAACTATTTAAATATATGCTTTCCCAGTTTGATTTTCAGCTGGGAATTTATCTGATAATTTAATTAATAAAGGTTTTTGTTTGTTTTTAATTTCTGAGACACACACACACACACACACACACACACACACACACGGCATGAACAGGGGAGGGTCAGAGAGAGAGGGAGACACAGAAACTGAAACAGGCTCCAGGCTCTGAGGTAGCTGTCAGCACAGAGCCTGACGCAGGGCTCGAACTCACTAACCATGAGATCATGACCTGAGCCGAAGTGGGACGCTCAACTGACTGAGCCACCTAGGCCCACTAAATTTTTTGCTATAAATTCTATTTGCTTAATACCATCTTCAAGGTAAACACGGGCATGTTACATTATTTAATTAATAGACTCACTTACATTCATTTAACAGAAAAGCAAAAAACAGCAAATTTGCCGGAGATCGAAACTGCACAGGTCATCCCTGATGGCAAGGCCCAGGGAAACACCTGTGTGAAAGGACTGCGCAGATCATCCCTGATGGCAAGGCCCAGGGAAGAGACTGCAATGCAGTCAGAAGAACCCCCCAGAAGAATTCTTCTTCTCTCCTTTGTCTGTACCTTTTACTCTCACTTCCACTGTTAGTCTATTCTAGGGTTAATATGAAACCAGAATCACCCAAAGTTCCCCCTTCCTCCAAAATGGAATGTACCTAAATATCATGTCTGCCCCCTCAATCAGATGTTGTCTAATAAATATTGTAGCAATTAGCAAAATTGGAGACAGTCCGGTGTGCATTGGGTCTATAAGAGACCTAGAATTCATTTTCCTTGTATGAGTCTAATTGCTGGTAAGAATACATATTATGCCATAAGCAGAGACAAAAACAAGACTTACTAGTTGTGGAGGAGTTTCTTGAAAAAGTGTTAGAGCAATATTTGCCTGCTGACCTCAAGCCTGTAAGGCAACTTATGGATTGTTCTGGTCAAAGAATGAGATTGGTAAATGCAGAGACCAAATTCTAGTTGATCCACGTAAAACATTTCCATACGTCATCTATGATAATGTTGACATTTCTTAGTAAGGGGTTGTGAGAGTCTGTTACCTACAACTGCGGGTACAAGTATATCCTGTTTTTGCATGCCCACTGAATTTAAACAATTAAAAGGCACTGTGATCTCATGTATTCTGGCAATATGCTTCACTTATCCTTAGATACCCCGTCATACTTAGTAAAGAATATGTAAAACTTTGTTATGACTATCTGGTTAAATTTTATTGGTTGAAGTGGAAATTACGTACCGTGAAATCACTGTTGCCAAGAAAACTTAGAAATGTTAAGTCCTATGACTGTACTCAAAAAATGTAAATCGTTTAAGCATGATTGTTTGAATTTGCTATATAAAAACCCTAAGCTGAAAAATAAATTTGAGCAGTCCACCTGAAGAGGCTGGCTCCGTGTCTTCTTTCGCCGACGCCAACCATCACTCTCCGGGCCAACCCTAGCTTGCAGAGGCTGGTCCCCTGCACAAATTAGTCCAAAACTTCCCATTTGTGAAAAATGTGAAAGAAATTACAAAATGTATCCCCCACCAAAGCTGGTATGAACCAATCTACAGTCCTTGGAGGTATTTAGGAGATCTAAATTACAGGAGGAATATTGTTTCAAGGGAAATTGTTAGATATTTACTACAAATTCTAATGAGAATAGGAGTGACCCAGGAAATATAATTCTTTTATTTTTTGTAAATTTTTAAAATGTTTTTTATTTATTTCTGAGAGAGAGACAGCGTGATCAGGGGAGGGTCAGAGAGAGAGGGAGATACAGAATCCAAAGCAGACTCCAGGCTCTGAGCTAGCTGTCAGCACAGAGCCTGACAAGGGGCTCGAACCCAAAAACCGTGAGATCATGACCTGAGCTGAAGTTGGATGCTTAACCGACTGAGCCACCCAGGCGCCCCTGGGTTTTAAATTCGTTTTAAATTATCTCATCAGTACATTGTCAATATATTCCAAAATTTTATTTTAACAATACCCTGCATATCTTAGAAGATGGAGCTTCTTTGATTTTCATTACTTTTATGCAATTTGTCATTTGGATGCTGATCAACACATACCACAATCGCCACATGTTATGAAGTATGGTGGAGCGAGCCTAGAACTCCCCAAAACACTGGTCATCCTTTCCATCATCCAAACCTCCTGTCTTTCTTATTCATGTCAATGCTTCCTTCACTTTTCAATGTTGTCTTCTCTGTCAGCATTGTTAAAAACTGAAGAAATCGGGGCGCCTGGGTGGCTTAGTCGGTTAAGCGTCCGACTTTCGCTTGGGTCATGAGCTCACGTTCGTGGGTTCGAGCCCCGCGTCGGGCTCTGTGCTGACTGCCAGCTCGGAGCCTGGAGCCTGTTTCAGAGTCTGTGATTCCCTCTCTCTCTGACCCTCCCCTGCTCATGATGTCTCTCTCTCTCTCCTAGAAATAAATAAAAAAATAAAAAAAAAAAACAACTGAAGAAATCATTTCTAATGAGTCAAGTAACTCTGACTCTTTAAAGATTTTTGAGAACTTTAGGCTTCTTGGTTTAAAAAAATCTCTCACGTATTTTTTCCAAAAAATCCATAATATTTAACATATAACATTTATGCAAATACAATGGATATATTTTACAAATATCCCAAGGAAATAGAGAGAGTACATATGGAATAAAACTAAGTAATAGAAAGTAAAAATTATTTTAGTCTAGATGTTCCTTTTCCAAACCCTAAATTCTGTCACTTTTCATTTCAAGATTTTCGTTTATCTATTGCCAAATCTTTAGACAATCCAGATTAGGATATTTATATTTTTATTGTGATTTTTAATCACATATGTGTATCAGAAACTATAAAGTATAATTCACTGAAATGTCTGGTATGCTATATATGCTTATATTGTATACCTGCCTAAAATACAGGATCCAAAGACACAGTTATTAGAGTTTACAAAAAACCTCCATGTAATTATAAGTTTGAAACATGGAAAAATAAAAATACAGATACAGTTTATGGAAGTTAGTTTTTCCGACTTTTTAATGTTTGTTTTCAATGTGGAAGTATACTTACAGCTTCTAAAACATATACACTTTGACCCAGAAATTTCAATCACAGATGTACGAAAGAAAAAAAAGCACAGTCAGGTTTTTTGGCATGTACAGAGACATTTGTTGTAGAGTTATTTTGTATAGCATCAAAATTGAAAATAAAGTGAATGCCTATAAAGACAAGAATGATTGAATAAAGTAGGATATATTTAAATTCAAAAAGATTGTGGAGCCATAAAATGGATTAAGTTAATATGCATAGATTTCTACAAGCTATAATTAAATGGAAAAAAAAAGAGAATCATGAAAACATGTGAAGAATAATGACAAAAAACTTACATAATCATTACATATATTTGTGTGGGGTATTGTAGGATTATACTGGCATGGAGAAAACTAAGGAAACAAACACACAGAACCATTAATGTAGATTGTTTTGAAGGTGGCTCAACTGAAGCAGTTTGAAAGAAAAGGAAATATAAGCCAAATATAAAAAACAAAACAAAATGGTGATTGCTCTGTAAATGAACACAAGTAAGAAAATCCTGTGTTCTCAGTTAGGAAGGTAATAATCTGCATAAGTAAGTGCATGGAAGTAATAGCTCAAGAAAGAAGAAACACACTGTGCTACCATGAACTCCAAGGATGGAAATCTGAAGTCTCTGTTTCACTTTCTGTATTCCTAAGAAGAGGAGTAATGGATCTTCTTGGTAAGTCTCCACTATTCTTCTGTCCCTGTCCCTCCCCTTTGCTGATAATGACTGTGTTAAAGTTATTAACATGCATTATTATGCCACTTAATCCTTTTTTAAAAACTTTTCTAAATGTTTATTTATTTTTGAGAGAGAAGGAGACAAAGCATGAATGCGGGAGAGGTGTAGGGAAAGGGGGACAAAGAATCTGAAACAGGCTCCAGGCTCCAGGGTCCCGGGTCCAATCTGACAGCACAGGCCCCAACATGGGATCAAACTCAAGAGCTATGAGATCATGACCTGAGCTGAAGCTGGCTGCTTAACCAACAGAGCCACCCAGGAGTCTCAACATTTATGCCATTTAGTTCTTTAAAAATCATTATCAAGAAAGCAATACCAGTACCCCCATTTTATATTGTGCTAAGTAATTTGTTCCCAGGTTTTATCATTTGTAAATGCAGAGTGGTGCTTCAAACCATGTCAGATTATTTTAAATACTCTATCTCTTGAATATAGACATAAAAACAAAGCGACAAACAAAGCATAGGAATCTTTTTTCTCTTCCTGACTGCGTTGTTCTTTTTTTCTCTGAAACTCCCAGATATGTTTTGGATCAAGTTTCAAGACTCAATTTAGGGCTTGGGGAAAATAGACAAAGGGTCTTTTCAGCTTGTACAGCTCAGCAGTCAAAGTCCACCCACAGAGTAGTATGACTATTCTCCACTATCTACCTGGCCACTGGAGTTCCAGATTGGGGTTTTGTTGCAGGATATTTTACCTCAATACCCGGATTGATTGTCTTGTCCATTAGAAGAATGAAGACTTGGATACAAAATGAGCAGCAGGCAACATTTAATACAGTATAAGATCAGAAAGGAAGAATAGTATGAAAGCTTTCTTTACAGAGAGGGGACATTTGAAAGTGAACGCCCCTGACCATAGGCAAGGGTCCATGTTTTATAAGGTTCTGTTGCCCTTCCGGTTTCTTTCCCCCTCGTTCTTTCTCAGGCTTATTGGCTTAATAGCGCTATGAAGGCTGGGTTGTCCATCCCTGACTGGCTCCTGTCCATTGTTCGAGGGGTGGTCTATGGCCACACCATTCCTTGTGGGCCACACATTTTATGTTCCACTACTTATTATTATTAGTTAGGTCTTTTGTCAAATTCCTGAGGGAATCCTGAGGGGAAGTAGGTGGGGTCTGTTACATTCTTAAGAGGAACCTTATGCCCCAGAGGGTTTTCTGTGGTCAGACACTTCCTGCAGTGTTTCAAAATTTGTGTTTTAACCCCACCCAGGGAGCTCAGGTCCTAACCTTCCCCTCTCTATCTACTGAATCCTGTCTTTTCCTCTTATAGTTTGAGGCCAAGATCTCAGATACAAATATAATTTCCCACTTTGTTTTCCTCACAGATATTCTCACTGCAAGAATTTCACAGATTATGGTGACTTTGGAAGCATTATTTGTGTATCTTAATGTCTTCTGGGCAAAATAATCTTTTTTAAAGCTTATTTATTTATTTTGAAAGAGAGAAAATGTATGAGGAGGGGAGGGGCAGAGAGAGAGGGAGAGAAAGAATCCCGTGCTGTCAGCTCAGAAGCATATGGCAAACTGAGGGAGCATAAGGCAAACACCCACCCCCAAGGTGGAATATGTGTGATATTGTTGCAGGATGTTTTACCACAACCCAGGATTCATGGTCTTGCCACTTCAAAGAATGAAGAGATGGACACAAAATGAGCAGCAGCCCAAAGTTCATTAGAATATAAGATCAGAAAGGGAGAAGAGTAGGAAAGCTCTCTTTACAAAGTGGGGATAATTGAAAGTGAATGCCCAAGGACAATAGGCAAGGGTTTTTGTTTTATAAGGTTTTGGTCACCCTCCCCCTTTCCTTTCCTCTTGTTCCTTCTCAGGTTCTACCCTTATTAGAATGATAACTCTAGATGCTGGGTTGTCCTTTCCTGATCATCTAATTTCCATTGTATGAGGAGTGGTCTATGGCCATACTTCTGTCTTTTGTCAAATTTCTGAGGGGAAACCTGAGGGGGAGTAGGTAGGGTCTGTTACAACCTTAAGAGGAACCTTTTGTCTGAGGGGGTTTGCTGTGGTCAGACACTCCCAGAATTGTTCCAAAATAGGTGTTTTTTCATCCACGCAGGGACTTCAGGTCCTAATCTTTCCCTCCTTGACTACTGAATCCTGTCTTCTCCTATCATAATATTCCTCAGACACCTCTGGAAAGGGGAGAAACAAATGGTAAAGTAATAGCGATCACGGTCTTGCAGGAGGAGTCTCTGTCAGTTTACAAATATCTTAGTAAATTACAAGTAAAAGGCAGTCTTATCAATAGCTCAATCTCCAGAAACCTACAGAGTGAGTTTCCTGGAGACCCTACATCACCCCTCCATAGTGATGTGGGGGACAAAGGCAATAAGGAAATGGCAGATAAAATTAAATGTCCTTATAGCCTGCAGCCCATTGACAAACACTGGAGTCAGGCAGAGTAAAATGTTTCTCCAGAAACTCCCTACTATTTTAACACTAATGATTTGCTAGAGGGAAAAACAATCAGCTTGACAATAGCTAGGCCTCCAGTATTCTGTGAGTCTTCTTTAGCGTACGAAAGTCTCATTGGAAACTTCCCTTGAACTTTACCTCCCCTAACTCGCTAATATATAACCACTCTCTCCGCGGGGTCCGTGAAACTCATTCTGCCCATGGGTCCTGACTCTGTGCTTAAATAAAATTTCCTTTCTGTATACAAGACATATTCAAGAATTCTTTCTTGGCTGTTGGATCTGGACCCCATGAACCATCACCCCGAAACCTCATCAATGACCTGAGCTGAAACCAAGAGATGCTTAACCGACTTGAGCCACCTGGATGTCCCAGGGCAAAATAATATTAACATAACTTCTTTAAACACTTTTACTTTATTGAGGTGAAATTCACATAGTATAAAGTTAATGATTTTCAAGTGAATGATTAAGGGGCATTTCATACTTTCACCATCTTATACAACCAGCACCTGTGTCTAGTTCCCATTTTCACTAGCACAAGAAACCTTGTACGTATTAAGCAGTTACTTTCCATTCTTCCCTCCTTCCAGATTGTAACCAACAGTAGTGTTTAATCCTTCTCTCCTAAATTAACAAATCTAATAAACAAAGATCATTAAAATTTCTAGGCCTATTTTTTATCCCTATAATTAGGATTGCATACTCATATAACTATTCAGTGGTGAAGAATAAGTGAAATAATGTAGGTAGGATGTCTGGCATAACACCTGGGGCATAGCTGACCCTCAGTTAAATTATATTTCCTTTTTCATATTCCTTCACATTTATTTACTATTATATACTAAACAGAACCGTAGCAGGATTCTTGTGCAGAGAGATGGGACACTGAGGGCTTTATTTCCAGGAAGCAGCTTTATTGTGCTACTGTGGGCTCAGCAGGCTAAGACCCCAAAGTCTGAGCCCCAACCATAGTGGGATGTAGCCTTTTAAGCAATTTTTACTTTGTCTCCCATATATGGTGACACATATAGTCTGACTGGACACAGTCCACGTTACAAAGTAGTGTCAGGGCTATGCGAATGAGTGTAGGAGTTGACTGGGCCACTGTAGGCTTCCTTTGTTCTGAGAAGGCCTCTACCACATTAGGGAGGGGCTCTACCTCTACTGCAGAAGGACTTCTTTGTACTACACTGATATACCACTGTTGTGCTACAAGTATCTGTTTATACAGAGGTTTTTGTATAGTATGAGTCAGGGAACAATAGCTCCTGTCCCTTTCAAGGATCCTCGCTGAACTAAGAATAAAATTGATGGGAGACAGATTAATAGGAGAAAATCAAAGTTAGTACCATATGTACCAGGAATCCACACAGTCATGGAAATTCCAAAGGCAGTCACGCAACATGAGGTACTCATGTCATCCTGAACAAAGAGGCTGATGGGGGTCTTGGGCTTCAGAGGAAAGGAATGTACTTCACAGGGTGATAAGAAGAACAGATGTTGGATAATTAGATGATTTTCCTGCCATACAGACAGTCACTCAGGTAAAATGTATCTCTGTTATTAATCCTTATTCTAAGAAAGACTCTTAATTTACATTCTTTTATGTAGTTAAGGGAGGGTAAAAGTTTCTCTTTAGCCCCTAAAGTCTAGATTGCATTCCACTCAGAATAATCTTCACGCCAAACTGGTCCATCTTGGGGTGGCCTGCCTTTAGCCTCAACATGTAATCTATCCTTTAAACCTTTTTTGAAAAGTGAAAAAGAAAAAAAATACAGAAAGGGTAAGAGTGGGTGGGAGGTAAAAGGTGGAAAGCAAAAGAGACTGTAGTTCTCTAATGAATACAGGAAATCCAGGCTACAGAGTTAGCATGTGTGCAGAGCAGAAGCCAAGACAGAAACCTCATTTCATTGACTTTCAGCTCAAGCCCTTTCCACTTGGCTACCCTGCTCTAAATGAGCTCCCAGACAAAGGCATCTCTAAAATATGAAAGGATGTTAAAGAAGGTGACTCATGGGGGGAAGAATTGAAATTTCCTAAAGGACAGTCTCTCACTCATTAGAAAGTCACTTTCTAAAGTTAGCATCGCTCAGCAGGGAGGCTTTCAAGCCCTTCCATTTACTTATAAATGAAAGCCAGAAAAGCAAAGAGTAGAAAAGAGTTGGAAAGTTTGAATGCTTTATAAACAATGAGGCAGTGAAAACCAGGTTTCTAAGAAAGGGAAATCTTTGGAAGGATGCCAGGGAGCTGAGTAATACTAAAGTGGAAAGTATGGAAAAACTTGTAACTCCAGCTGAAAATTAATTAGAAATATAGAACGTGTGTGTGTCTGTGTGTCTTTGTGCATGGGCGCTCATGAAAAGGGCCAGAAAATTTTCTCTTTCTTCCCTTCTATGTTCTTCAGCTGGTTTAATAATTAAACTGATATACTACAGATTAAGAGAAGACAAATTTTATCTCTCCATAGGAGCCCCACAAAAACATGAGACCCAAAGGGCAGCCAGAGTGTTGAGGCTTAAATAATAACCTGAGCTAAGGAAGGGGCAAGGGATCTAGGGAAACAGGGGAAGAGATGTTTAGAAAACAAATTTGCCCTGTTACGCAGGTAAATTCCTCTGGTAAAAGATGTCTCTATAATAGCTCTCTTCCTGCAATGGCCCCTCTTGTAAATTTAGGCTGTTGAGCTGGAGGTAAAGAGCTTTTCCTCAGTCCACTGGGGTTTGATTGCCTTTAACTCAAAATAATCCTTATGCCAATAAGACATATTACGGGGTGGCAAAATCTGCTCCCCGTCATGTGTCATCTTAGTCACATGAGAGGGCTTATTTATACCCTCAGTGAGAGAACAATCACGGAAAATGCTGCCTGTGTCTCCTCTCTTTGTCTCTTTCTTCTGTCATTCACAATTCTAGCCATTACTAATACCTATTAGTAAAAGTAAAGTACAGAGGGAAAACGTCTCCTAAAATTTTATATATTTTCTCAAAAAAACTCACCAAAAATAAGCATATACTAAATTGTGAATACAAATGTATAACAATGACTATGATAATGACATGTTAGTAATCAAAATTAATATACATATATTTACTGCCTTAAATCTTTTTGATAATGATATAAATAAATGTATTTTAAAAGTATTATTCCACTTATGTGGACAACAAATGCAAGAGAAATATAAATAAAATTAAATTTCCTTATAACTTTCAGCCCACTGACAAATGCTTGATACCACCACGGTATTGGGGGAACAGCACGGGGGCAAGCTGATGGCAAAGTACAGGCTAACGGCACCCTCTGCCCCAACTCCCTGCATGGGATATATACAATATTCCTTAAACACTCTTGGCTGCTCAAGAACAGGGGAAAGGAAAGAAAGCAAATGGTTGACTTAATAGAGATCACGGTCATGCAGGACAGGCAGGGTCTCCTTCAGTTTTCAGATAACTTAGTAAACTGCAAGAAGAAGGCAATCTTATTCTCAGCCTAATCTCCAAAAACTTATAGACTCCATTTCCTGGAACCCTAATGTCACTCTCATCAAAATGTAAGAGGGTTTAAGTGTTTGTCATGGTGTTGTGGGAAACAAAGGAAAATGAAAAATTAAATTCCCTCACTGCCTACAGCCTATTGACAAGTCCTCAAAACAGGCAGAATGACCTTCCTCTAGGAGCTCACCTGCCTCGATGATGACACTTTGCTAGGGGCAAAGGGATCTTGGCTTAATATTATCCTGACATCCCAGGATCCTGTGAGTCTCCTTAAACACATAAAGATTCCTTTGCAAGCCTCCTTTATCTTTAACCTTCAAGCATATGTTGGCAAGTATACTCTAAGCATATGGCCCCTGATATATATCTGAAGGGTCTCATAACTGAAGTTTTACTAAACAGTAACAAATGGCATTTTCCTAACAACAGCTAGTCCCTCAAGGTCCTGGAAACCTTGATTCCAAAATTCCTTAGAGACTTAAGCTGTCCCTAAACTCCTCCCAACCTGAAGGTATATATAGTCAGTCACTCCTCACACCCCTAGTGCAGCTCTTTCTGCCCACAGGTCCTGTCCCCCTACTTTAATAAAATCATCTTTGCCTCAAAGATGTCATCAAGAATTCTTTCTTGGCCATTAACTCTGAATCCTCCATCACACCAAAACTTCATTAGTATGATGAAATTCCTCCAAGAACTCCTGTCTTAATGTTAATACCTTGCTAGAGGAAAAAGCAACCTTAGCTTGACAATAGCTAGGGCTCCAGGATCTAGAAGTCTTCTTTAACACATGAAAATCCTTTCGGAAACTTGTCTCTACTCCTCCCAACTCAAAATTATATAACAAACTGCTCCTCATAATCCCAGGGTAGCTCTTTCTCTAATAAAGCTCTAAATAGAGCTTTCTCAGCTCTCTAAAAGAGCTCCCTGCTCTAATAAAAACCATCCTTTTGCACTGAAACGTCTCAAGAATTTTTTCTTGACAGTTCACTCCTGAATCCCACATCAAATCACATCAAATCACACCACCACTACTCTTCTCTTGAGCTAGACTATTCTCACATATCACCTGAAATGTCAGTTTTTCCCTAAAAATAATGATTTTGGTATATAGATGATAAAGCTTCTGACTAATATGTATTTGCCTTAGAAACACTTAAAAACTTAAATTTTGGATTTTAAAACAAAACTCTTCTGGAAACTTTATTCTGAAACATCAATTTTACCGTTCATTTCTATTATGAAAAATATTTTTTCATCATTCATTATATTTATTTCTCTCCTGTCAATTTGTCTTATATCAATGTAATTATTAGACCAGCCAAATAACCTAAGAAAGAAAAGTTTTCCTCCTCTACAGTATTTTTCAGTACCCTGGAAATGGAAGAAGAGTACTAGGTCCAGTTATAGGGGAATAAATAGGTTGCCATGATGAATGTCATATATAAATAGATACTTAGCTCCTTCAAGAGGATTTATTTTAAACTAAAACTAAATTAAATTATCTGAGAAGGACAGGGGGTTTGGGTGCATCTAAAATTTTTGAAGTGCATTTTTAAGCACCTGCATGAAAGCTAAATTCATTAAAAATATAAGAAGCAAAAGAGTATGCTTATGTATCATATATGTTGATAATTCTAGCTGCATAGTCTCCAAAAGCACTGGCCTCTGAAAATGTCAACTTTTTTAAGGAAGAGGGGTGAGAGGAAGACCTTCCTTTTATCATTACCCACTTCTGATTTTCAGTCTCTGAAAATCATTTTTCTTGATGAGAAATGAGTAGGAATCTTCCTGTTTTGTTCGATTAGACTATTCCCTAGAGCTGTAAAGCAAGATCACATTTGATGTTAGGTATAAAGCACATAATCAAGGAATTGGAAAGGAGTTACATTATGAAACATTTGTTAACAGTGTGCAGAACTTTTAAAATAACTTTTGTTTTGCCTTGATAGGGAAGATTCAACCAAATTGTTTAAAGACACTCATATAGATCTCATGAAATATAGTATAGATTTAGCTTTCTCTTCAGTATAAATTTTTATTTCAGCAAAACGAGAAATATAGGCTTTTCCTGGCTTTGCACAAAATACCATGAAGAATTAATGCCACTTTGTATAAATTGAACTTAAAGGCTCATTTGCTTGAGATAGCCAGGTAACTCAAGAAAATTACTTTTTAAGCTTAAATTGTCCTGATAACTGGCTCAATTTTTTATTTTTATCAGAAGTTTCACATGTTTAAATGGTTTTTATTCCAACTTACTATATTTGTTCTTAATTTACTTCTAATTCTCAGAAAGGATAAAAATGAATGAATATTCACTTTTCTTGGACTTTTGCTTAGGGACATTTTTAGTGGGTTTCTCATTAACATTAATGATATGTAGGCTACTTTGGTTATTTTTATATTTGACACAAGTCTTTCTGTAACTAGTATATTTATAGCTATTGAGTAACTGAAAGAGTATCAAAAAACCATTGGAAAAATTCTGAGTCTTTGTTAGGTGTTCCTAACACTTTTGTTCTCCATAAATAATGCAAATCCTTGCTTCTACTAATCAGAAAAGAAAATACTCCTTCCTAAAAAAAGAAAAGCTGGGAAATATTACAACATGAATCTAGCATTCACTTAGGAAGTTAAAAAAGGAAATTGAGTAAACAGATTAGTGGCATCTGGATGGAACAAAATACTGTTTTATTAAACATTACAGTTAAATTTGGCTCAAGAGACAATTACTGAAGTAAATCAGAATGTTATTACGAGAGATTTGCCAAATGCGGGAGAATGAATATTATGAAGAATTATGTTACTACTTTAGAAAAGATACATAGTGATTGGTATTTGAAGATCACTGATGGAGTTCATTAAGGGGCAGCAAAAATTTGAACCACTTAACACCAACCTATTTACTGATATCCAGTTACTTTTTTAATATTCTCTTTTTTTCTCACACATTTTAAAAAATTGAGATATACTTTATATATCATAAAATTCATCTTTTTAGAGTGCAAAATTCAGGTCTTTGTTTTACTATATTCACAGGTTGTTAAACTAGCACCACTATCTAATTTCAAAATATTTTCATTACCCCAAGAAGAAATTTTATATGTTTTAGCAATGGTTCCCATCTTTCCACCACCCTAACCCTAGGCAACCACTAATCTACTTACTGTATCTATGGATTTGCATATTTTAATTTTCCTTTGATCCTGCGATATCCAATGTGTTATTCTTATTTCTATACGTCCTATTTGCTCACATCTGTCTTTGTGCTCACTTTTCTATCATGAGTCATCCACTGAACTCTTTAACAATCACTCAGCTATAATTTTTCCCTTCTATGAATTCCACAAGAAAAAGACTTGAATTTAAATTATCTATTTGAATTTACATGGCCATGAATAATGTCTGGCATACAGTAGGTGCATGATATATGTTTATTGAATGACTTGATAGAGACTCTACTAACCTATTATATATTACAAGGTTATTATGCCTAAGACATGATTATAGGCATATCCATCCATATACTTGATCAGATTTATTTCTTTCATTCAAGCCATGAGAAAGGTAAAATTGCTCCACTTGATAAATGAGGTGAACTCATCTCTATAAGTTTTACCTAACTGGGACTTAAGCCAAGTTATTCTAAGATCAAGTTGTGTGTCTCTTACTAAACCCAATCATGACTACCTCTACTGTGGACTTCAACTGTTATATAAGAGAATGAGTTGTATAGCTAGAACACACGCATTATATATAATATATTGTGCCAGACAGGCACCCCCACATGTTATATTTTTTAGTGGTTTTGGAATCTCCTATATCACAATGCAGCTAATACAGACAGAGATGGTCTTCTCATCTCTACTTTCTAAAGTCATGAATAAGAAAGGATGTGTTTTATTATTATTACTATTATTTGAAGAGAACTTTTACCCCTACTACCTGACAGGGATTTGCTTAGGGCTTTATAATATTTATCCTCACCATATTGCAATGTATAGTGTTTTTAGTGGTATATTCTTTGAAGTGAAATAAACCTTAAAATCAGTCATACAGGTTCTTACAGCTAATACGTCAAAGATTCAAATATAATACTTCTTTAAACATTTTTTTCAATGTTTATTTTTTAGAAAGAAAGAAAGAGAGAGAGTGAACAGGGAGGGGCAGAGAAAGAAGACACAGAATTTGAAGCAGGTTTCAGGCACTGAGCTGTCAGCACAAAGCCTGATGCAGGGCTTGAACCCACCAACTGTGAGATCATGACCTGAGCCAAAGTTGGATGCTTAAACAACTGAGTCACCCAGGCCCACCCAAATCTAAATTTGGTTAAACTGAGTAGGACTGGCTTTTAGGAATCAATTATTTTGATAGGCAGACCATGAGTTAATGGAAAGGGACACAGTGTATCTCACAACAAAAGAAAGGGTAGGCAGAAAATTGTTTACAACTGTCTATGAGTTTTTTCCTGAGAAGCAAATTAAAGCAGTATTAAATTACCAACAGGGGCGCCTGGGTGGCTTAGTCGGTTAAGCGTCCGACTTTCGCTTAGGTCATGATCTCGCGGTTCGAGGGTTAGAGCCCCGCGTCGGGCTCTGTGCTGACTGCCAGCTCAGAGCCTGGAGCCTGTTTCAGAGTCTATGTCTCCCTCTCTCTCTCACCCTCCCCTGCTCATGCTGTCTCTCTCTCTCTCTCTCTCCTAGAAATAAATAAAAATATTAAAAAAAAATAATAAATTACCAACAATCAGCACAAAAGTGACAAAATACTTGAAAACACACAACATCTAAAATCACCTTTAAGTAGACAGTGGGTTAAAGGTAACAGAATATTATACAGCTGTAGTAATTACTGTAATTGAGGTTAAGTATTGACATGGTAGAAATTAATACATTGATGAAAGAAAAAATATCTACATTAACATATATGGTCTAGTAGATAACTACAAAAGCAGAAACAATAAAACAATCTTGTGGTACATATATGATATGCATAACACTTCTCTCCACATGGAGGAAACTGCACAAGTTGCCTACAATCTTGTCAAAGTTGCTTTCTTCAGTCAATGAATAGTGGGGCGGGGAGGGAATAGGTGATGATGATTACTCTTTCTTAATATATTTTGTTTCATTCGTTATGGTGATTGCATGTTGTTTTAGTTTTGTAATTTTACACGAATTTAATAAAATAAAACAAACTAAAGGCCCAGAAGATAGAAACATTTGCAGAAAAGATTACTTTCAATGAAAAGACTTTAAGAACACAGAGTATGGCAGGTAAATAAAAATATTCAGGAATGATGTAGAAACAGTGAAAAATAAGTAAAATTTCTTGATTTCAAAGTAATCCAATATATCTAATGATAATAAACTAGGTCTGATTCTAGACAGCACTGCCTACAAGGAAAGTGAATCATATGAATATACCAAGTGATTTTTATGTAACTGAAAATATCTAAAATTTTGTAAAGTAATTTTTATATGCTTCCTTGTTAAAATGTTAAAATTTATTTAATATTAAAAATAGCTAGTAAAGAAGAGACAAATTCAGTTAATCATTAGAGAATCCTTCAAATATCTGGAGGACTTTTTGTTTGCAAGTTGAAGTCTAAGTGCTGTTATTTGTCAAACAGTAAACTTCAGGCCAATCAGTAACAAAACTTTCATTTTGTCTTTGAGTTATTTTAGTGTTAAAATTTCTCTTCCATTTAAGAGAAAACTCTCGCTTTAGAGATGTGAAGTTTTCAAGCTGAAGTCTGATGAACATTTATTGGAAGTGTTGTATAAAATATTTAAACAACAAAGAAGTATCCAATAAAATAAATTTTCATAATCCTTCCAAATCTAAGCTGATAAATTTCCTTGGTTTTAAGGATTAATTAGGGATTGGGGCAATGTTTTCAGAAAACCTCAAAAAAAAAAAAAAAAAGCCCACAACTATATGGGAATGGAATTAATACCCTAAAAATTAATTGGAAGGAAAAGAAAATACAGCAAAGTATATTGTGTGTGTGTGTGTGTGTGTTGTGTGTTCACATTTCACCATATGGGGAAAGATTTGAGTTTTATTAATACAAATGGTAAAGTTGAAAGAGAAGTTACATATAGAAGAGAAAGGAGACTTAAATTTCCTTTGGTGTTTTTATTCTGCTAAAAACTGAGCATCTCATAAAATTTCGACTTGACTGACAGTTTCAGCTTTCACTATGGTGAAGGGAAACTTACTCTAGACTTCTCTGTATCAACAAGGAAGAACTAGATGATGAATCGGAAATAAGGAAAGTTATATAAAAAGATACATTTTAAAAGGCTCATTTTAAATTCACAATAAGAAAGTTGAACAACTTACCTAGTCTAAAGGAAAATGTATTTCAAAAAATAATATTTAGTGATATGGCTATGATAACATATCTAGAAATTCTAAAAGTCAACTCTTAAAGTTTGAATCTCATTTAGAAATTCTAAAGAAAAGACAATTGACAGCATTTCAAAGCAAAGTAACAAGAAATATAATAATTTTGATTTTATGCTCAGAATTACTTTCTAAAATCTAATGAATCTACAAATGTTCTGAAATTATTTTCTTTGTTAATTTAATTAAACTTTTGAAGAAATAGGCTCGAATAGGAGCTAGAGTTATAAGAAATGGCATAACATAGTCCCTGCCAACAAGTGTATCACATCGATACTGATCGATTGAGATCGATACTGATTAAAATGTATCAAAAGTTAAAATGCAGTATCAAAACAATGTAAATAAAATAATGTATGAGTTATAACAAAAAACACAGGCTTTGGATTGGCTTCACAGGGTTTGCAGATTCTCATTAGGAAAGGTGAAAGGCATTTCCTGCAGAGGGAGAAATATGGATAGTATAGTATTTCAGGAAAGTGTAAACAGTTTAATCAGATTGGACCAAAGTCTGTGATACAAGGACATGTTACATAATATGTTTAGTCTGATCATAGAAAATCTTGTATACCTTAATAAGGAATCAGCATACTTTATCCTTAAGCTTTGGAGATAGTACTCTGGATCTGTAAACAATGTAGAGGAAAGTCTACAGATACAAACAGCAATTAACAAAGTCAGTCTTTAAAAAAGTGACAGTCCTGGCTATGGAGAAGGGATATATGAAAACTACTTTGGATAGATGTGTATTATAGGCCTTCAAAAGTTACTGGTATCATCAGCTTATTTAGGGGCATCATTTCTTTTTTAAAAAAATTTAATTTATTTTTGAGAAAGAGAGAGCGAGACAGAGATTGAATAGGGAAGGAGCGGAGAGAGAGGGAGACACAGAATCAGAAGCAGGCTCCAGGCTCCAAACTGGCAGCACAGTGGGGCTTGAAATCTTAAACTGTAGGATCATGACCTGAGCAGAAAATGAAAGTTCGACCAACTGAGCCCCTCAGACATCCCAGGGCATCACTTTTTTTCTCCAAAAATGAAATATGGATGTACTTGTTTATAAAATAGATTAATTTCCATTATTTAGTTATCAAAAAATAAACCAATTCCTACCCTGAGAAAATGATACAAAATGGAATAATATGTATTTCTTCTTTGTAGATGGAAAATAGGACTACTGAAAAAAATAATATCCATGATCATGTGAAATAAAACCTCTTATATCCAGTTTTCATTTACGACTGATTTTTAATTTGCCATTGAATGAAACTGTATAATGATATAAATTTTATTCCATGTATCTCACCAAGATATTCTAGTATTTAGGAGAAAATGTGAAAATCAAATTGAAAAAAATATGACTTGAGATATTTGTACCTATTTTCTTCCTTCAATTGATATTTTAAGCCATACTAATATTTGGTGATGGAATATTCTGGTGAGAAGAATCAACAAATGCAACAACCCTGAGACAAATAATGCCTGGTGAGTTTGAAGAGTAAGAAAGACAGAGTGTGGCTGAAGCACAGTGAGCAAGGAGGTTGGTAGTAGATTAAATCAAACAGATATTGGGGGACTGGATCTTACAAGACCTACAGGCAATTGTAAGGATTATGCCTTTTCTTTTGAGTAAAACATGAAGTCTCTGTAAGATTATGATGATTGACATGATCAGATTTACATGAACTGAGAATAAATTGTTGAGAGCAAGGTTACAGGTTGGAAGGTCTCAGCAATTACTCAGTTGAGAGATGTATTATTGTATTTGGCTAGGAGCAGTGGAAGTGCTAGAAAAAATTACATTTCTTAAACTGATGTTTTGAAAAGAAGTATTTTCTTTGGTGAAAACAAACATGGAATTATTTGAATACCCCTCCCCTTAATTGACCTATAATGGTGCCCAGATAAAATACTTTCATAGTTCTGTTATTTAACTATGGAGTAGATATGATTTGGACTTTCCATAGGTTCATGGAAAATGAGTTGCTATTGGGCACCTCATAAACATCATGGGCTAACTGCATACCAGAGAACATCTTTGCTGGAAAGATGTGTCCTGTGATAGCTCCACCTTATGAGCATGGCCGAGTCCTTTTATATGGTTAAAGTATAACTATAAGCATTAAAAATTGGGTTTGCTCCATCTCTACAAGGTTGTTAATCAGAAGTGGAAAATTACTTGCCATAGGTCTGTTTACTTCTAAGTGTCTGCTCATTACACATGTCTGGCCTAAATATTATAAGCTTAATTATTTTATCTTAAGGATAATTGAGTTTAATAGCAATGAAACATGTCACCAGGTGAACAATATTAAAGATACTTGCAATTCACAAACAAGTTTGAAATTTACTCCCTATTCTTAATTTTACAAATTGTGATAATCAAGGTGAGGACTTTTTAGAGGTGCCTGGGTGACTCAGTCACTTAAATGTCTGACTCTTGATTTTGGCTCAGGACATGATCTCAGGGTTATGAGATTGAGCTCCACATCAGGCTCTCTGCCTAGCTTAAGATTTCTCCCTCTCCTTCTCTCTGTCCCCCACTTCCACTCATGTGTGCTCTCTCTCTAAAAATAAGAAAAGGAAAGAAAGAAAAGCCACATGTGGGATTCACTTGACTATGCTTAATTAGAGTTTAACGTTAATTTATCTTTCTTCTTAATATCATAGACTCAAGATTATTTTGTAGATTCATTTTATTTCATATGGCAGTATTAGTCCTAATCTCACTCATGCTATTATTGCTTTGCCAAACTTTTGGGTATATATCCTATTCATTTTCTGGTATCACTCATCTCAGCTCTAACCTACAGAAATCCTTTAAAGGAAGCTTATGTTCCAACGTTATGGTCAAAGTCCATTTTGTTTTATGGTTGCTTTCTAAGAAGGCTGGACACGAGTACTATATTTCTATCAGACTACATCATTACTATTAGTATATATGGCAAAATACAGTGAAACTTATTTCAGGATTCATGCATGTATGGTCAATTCAGCATTCTTTTTTTTATTTATGTTTATTCATTTTTTGAGAGAAAGAGAGAGAGACAGAGTGCCAACATGAGAGGGGTGGAGAGAGAGGGAGACACAGAATGTTAAGCAGACTCTAGGCTCTGAGCTGTCAGCACAGAGCCCCATGTGGGGCTCAAACCACAAATGATGAGATCATGACCTGAGCCAAAGTCGGATGCTTACTGGTTGAGCCACCCAGGTGCCCCTAGATCGAGTATTCTTAAACAATTTTTTTTCACTATAATATCAGACATTCTCAATTCATATTCACTTTTTTTTTTAACATTTATTTATTATTGAGAGAGAGAGAAAGAAGGAGAGAAAGAAAGAGAGAGAGCTTGAACAGGGGAGGGGCAGAGAGAGAAGGAGACACAGAATATGAAGCAGGCTCCAGGCTCTGAACAAGCTGTCACCACAGAGCCTGACGCAGGGCTCAAACTCACAAACCATGAGATCATAACCTGAGCTGAAGTCAGATGCTCAACTGACCAAGCCATCCAGGCACCCCTCACATACACTCTTTTATCAGAGTTCTCAGTGATTTCCTACTGATGCTGAAATTTCCACAATGTGACCAGTAGGGAGGCTCCTTCAGTTGATCTAAATAGTCTTCAGACTTGACATAGTATTTCTTTTTTTTTTTTAATGTAGGATTTTTTTTCTTTTTCTTTTTCTTTTTTTTACAAATAGTTTATTGTCAAGTTGGTTTCCATATAACACCCAGTGCTCATCCCCACAAGTGCCCTCCTCCATGCCCATCTCCTCTCTCTCCCCCACATCCATAAGTCCTCAGTTTGTTTCTCAGTATTCATGAGTCTC
>NW_024081119.1:1329987-1411326 GCF_003009895.1 Hyaena hyaena
TCTATAGTTTTCATCATACAGATCTCTTGTATCCTTGGTTAGGTTTATTCCGAGGTATTTTATGGTTTTTTGTGCAATTGTGAATGGGATCAGTTTCTTGATTTCTCTTTCTGTTGCTTCATTGTTGGTGTATAAAAATGCAACCGATTTCTGTACGTTGATTTTGTACCTTGCAACTTGGCTGAATTCATGGATCAGTTCTAGTAGGCTTCTGGTGGAGTCTGTCGGGTTTTCTATGTAGACTATCATTTGACATAGTATTTCTTGAGACTATTTACTTTCTGAGACAATAATATATTCTCGGATCATCTTAAAAAATTACTGCCTGAGATATGGAAGCTGAAATTACACGAAGGAGCCCTGGTTCTTTAACCAGGAAATGGTTTTTGGAAACTGTATTGTGGGCAATGGGGTTTACATTCCTACTGTTTTGGTGTTTTTTTTCCTAAGGCTTTTTATTGTCAGAACCAGGAAGTGTGTGTGTGTTTGTGTGTGTGTTTGTGTGTGTCTGTGTGTGTCTGTGTGTGTGTGCATGTACAGTGTTCTCAATGACAAACATTAAAACTCACTGTCTTCATCACACAATGCACACACAGTGGTTTCAGAATAATAACACAAATATTATCAGCAGCTACATGAACAACAAAAGTGGTTCACATTTAAACATTTAGTTTTGTCCTTACAACACATCCCACTAGAGTTGCATAAATCACTACATATTAAATTTACTTGAAATAAATTCCTTCTGTGTGATTCTTCCATTCTCAAAAGATAGTTCTATTTATTTCATTGTTTTATTTTTTAGAAAATTCTTTTTAAAACTTTTGTTTTACTTTATATTTATATGTATCTAAATTAAAATCTTCCAACAAGGCATATTTTTAAAAGCCCTAACCAGCTATACATTTCTTTAATATTTGGGTGTACTACGATTTGTAAAGCACCTAATTTGGGTCACCCTAATTTAATCCATTTATTTGTAACAGTTCAGTGTCAGGAATTTCAGGATATAGTATGCTTTTATTTTTCTGCAAATAGTTTAGTAGTCTTTCTTTCATTGATTTATATCTTATACATAAATACTGAATAAAAATAATCATGTGTCCATAAAGACTCCTTGAAATATAGACCACTGGCAATGTTTTTCTTTCTACATCAGTTGAATCTCTTTTTAACTATTGAGGAAGCTCACACTTTTTCAGTTAGTAAAACCAAGCTATATAAGTACAAATAAACATTAGTCTATCTGTCTTGATTTTTTCTTAATTTATATATTCTTTTTTCATTTTTCTATGTTCTGTGTTTAAACTACTTGATATATTGCAAACATGCTATTCATCTCATTGTTAAGTTTGGTTTAAACGACTATGTAGCTGAGAAAATTTTATGCTCAATTGTTTAGTTGAAACCAAGAAATCATTTCCTCTTTGGACATTCTTTATCATACTTAATATTAGAAAGTTCTGTGATGCCAAAATAGACATTTTTTTTTGTTTACCTCTTTAGCCATGAATCATTCTCAAATAACTTTCATTTATCTTCCTCAAAATTTAATAATACTTGCATTATTTCCATAGCATGTTTTATTGCATGTTCTGTTGTAAGAATAGGGCCTCATTATGCAGTTCTGGAATATTTATTACTGTATATGTCAACCTTTTTTTCTTTGCCCACAAATAGTTTTGGATAGCCTGTGATGAATTAACACAGCATAAGATAAAGATTTTATATTTAAAAATTTTTTGAATTATATATTTTACAATGTTTATATACATTTTAAGATGCTAATAGTTTCATTAATGATTACAAAGTGAATATACTCATGTAAATATCACCTAAGTCAAGAAATAATATTCTAATGTTCTTTCTCTTTCTTCCTCAAAGTTCACCTTATATTTACTAACATAAATCAAGTTTGTCTATTTCTGAGCATTTTGTAAATTGAATCATAAATATGAATTACTGTTGATGGCTTTCATATAGTCTTTCATATAGTTGTTTGTACTTACAATTTTTTTCAATTTTTTACTCCATTTCATGAATTGCTTTTCAAAAAATGTGCTTTACTGTGGATAGACTATTGGGTTGTTTCCAGTTACACTTATTTTGAACACTGCTGTTACAAATATACTCATATTGTCTCTTGGCACACATGTAAATGCCTTTCTGATACACATATTCCTAGAAGTAAAATTGCTTTTTATGTTGAACTTTAGTAGATAATTCCAAAGATGCTTCAAAATAAGCTGTTACAATTACATTCTCATTAACAGTTTATAAGACTGTCATTTTTCTTCACATTATGCCAATTCTTTGTACTTTTTTTTTTTCTTTTTTGCCCTATTTTTTAATTATCCTCTTTGGAAGATATGTAGTGTTATCTACTTGTGTATTTAAATTCTATTTCTCTGGACTATTTTCAAGTGCCTTTATAGATATATGGTAAACATGCTGCTAGTCTTATTGTGAACTTCCTACTTATTTCTCAATTTCTCTGTTGCATATCCTTTATCATATGGATTTCAAGAAGAACTTCACATATTCTAAAATGAGTTTCTTAGATTTTTTTTTTAGGAAGTAGTTTTCCTACTCTGTGTGGTTTGCATTTTCATACTCTTGAGGAAAATGCTGTTTTTTTGTGAAAGAAATTTGTAATTTTAAAATGTCACGTTTTCTTTTATTTTAATGTTATCTATGCCCTCTTTAAACACTTACTTGTGTTTATACTATTTAAGGTACTGCCTTACTGTATCATTTTCTGAAAAGTTCAATGTTTACTTTCCATATTTATATCAACAATCTACCTGAAATCGATTTTTATGTGTGAAGTAAGTTAAGAGTCAAGTTCCCTATTTTTCCATATCAATATTTAAATAACTAAACACCACTTATTGAAAAGATTGTCCATTTTTCCATTGGACTGTAGTGCTACCTTTGTCCTAAATCAAATATTAGTTCTGAATTCTTCATTCTTTTCCATTGTTCTACTTATCTATTCTTGTGCCAATGCCACACTATTTTAATTACTGTGATTTTTTAAATTTAATTTTGATATCTAGTATAGAATGCTTTTCCCTTGCTCACTGAGGGCAAGGATGATCTAACTTTGCTTCCATTAAGTCTCTTGGGAACATTATCAATCCATTTTCATTTTAGTTCAACCTAGGATGAGATAATTCAGCGCAGAGATTTATACAAAATGCCTCAAGGTTTAACAATGCCTCCCTATGTTAGGAGGTCCTGAAGTTCAATTATGGGTCTTCTTGGTCTAAAAGGTATCTCAACTTCTCATCCTTCTGCCACTTCTCAAATAAGAACAAGCTCTAAGGGGAAAAAAACAATGTAAGTGTCTGAAAATATCTATGGGCAAGGAATAAGTGGGTGTAGCTTGTATAGGGTCTTATTTTGATAGTATTACTGCTGTTTTGAAAACAGACTGAAGTGCTTCAATAATAGAAGTAGTGATAGTAGCTGAAACACTGCTGCAATTATCTAAATATACTATGGTGTTATAAGCTGTAGTAGTAAAAGAGGTACTAAGAAGTATTCAAAATCTTTATGTATTTGAAGATAGAGGTTCCAGTTTACTGAGAGATTAAATGAAGAATAGAAGATTAAATGATTCTGAGTTGTAGGGCCAAGCAAACAGCAAATATTGGACTGACAGTGGAAAAGGCATATGCATTGGGCTTGAGGCAGTCAGAGCTCAATTTTAGACATGTGAAATTTGAGGATTTCATGAAATTTCCAGTTGGAAATCTTGAATGAGTATATAGCAGTGTTCACTCTGGGAAGTCATTTAGGCTAGAAATTTAAATTGGACAGTGGTCATATTTATAGCCATATGGCTTGATGATATTGCTAAGGGAGTGAAGCTTGACTGAAAAGGGAGAAAATGTTCAAAGAAAGAGTTGTGAGCATTCCCGGAAGGAGTATGGGGAGATGCAAAAGAATTTAGGAAAGGAAAGAAGCCTGGGCCATTCAGCTGGTGGAGCATTCCACTCTTGATTTTGGTTCAGGTCATGATTCAAAGGTGGGATTGATGCCACACTGGATTCTATGCTAAGCCTGGAGCTTGCTTAAGATTCTCTCTTTCTCTCTCTCTCTCTTTCTCTGTCCCTCTGCCCCTCTCCCCTGCTCACCTGTGCTCTCACACTTTCTACCTCAAAATAAAATAAAATAAATAAAATAAAATAAAGGAATTAAAAATGATTTAGGAAAGGAGATTTAACAGGAAGAGCTAGATAGGAGGAAATCAGATGTGCATGGCATCTTGAAATTTTAAAAAAGTAAACATTTTAAGAAAAATTTACTGAATCCCCTCAAATGCTATGAACAGGTCCAGTGAAAAATGACCAATAAAATACTCATTAGTTAATAAATGTGGAGATAACTAGAGACCTTGATAAGAAAAGTGATTGTGGGTTAGTGGGGTTTGAAAGCCTTATTTAGAGAGCCCAAATGAGAATGAGAAAATTGGAAATATGAGACCCTGCAACTCTTTCTGAGTTATTTTGTCTCCTCCTTCTTTAAATGCCTGCTTCTTGTGGTCTTCCAGAAGAAGATTCAATGTCCTTTTAAGTCTCATTCCCACTTTCTTTGAGAAAATAAGTAATCATAAATTAAACTTTATTTAAAAGAACAAAAACTACAAAATGCTAAAGATAATTTAATGTTCCAGTAAGTGATTTTTCCTTATTTCTTTGTCTTCAGTTTAAAAATGTGTCATTGGAGAGAGTAACTTCAAAGGTCAAAATTTGCACATGTTGTGGCTTCCAGGTGATACAGACTGAAAAGGTTTTAAATCATTCATTGTGAATGTACTAAAGAATTTCTGGGAAAAGACCAAGATATGGCATCAGAAGCTGATATATAGCTATGGCAAAAATCCAAGTCAATAGTGTCTGACATCATAGGAAAAGCTGTAAATCAATAGTGCAGTAATGCAAAATGTGCTGTCATGTGTTGAGACAAGTAGTTTTGATATGCATTTAATATAATAATGATTCATATAATAGTTATTAGTTTTTCAACTCTTTCAGCTAGACATTGTGTCAGAAAAGAAATATAATTATAAATGTCTTGTAAAATATGAGATGGTGGACACAGCCTTTGTTAATTTTGTGGTTTGGTTTTCAACTTGTTGAAATTATTTGATGACCTTTACCAATAGAAAATTAATTATGGAAACAGAAGTGTGTGATTATATTTTAGATTATATGTGTTTGGGAAATGTAATTTAATGTAAACTTGTTTAGCATTCTCAAATTATAATAAATTACCTTAATTTAAAAAAATGGAGCATATGAAACATAATGAGAAAATGTCACTTGGCAGTAATACTGCTTTAGCCTATTACCCATCACTGTATACAGTGTAATCACTGTATCACCCCGATGTGAAAATGGTTTTGTGCTGTTCTCATAACATTACACTGTGAGTCACCAAGGTCATTGTGTTTTTATTCTTCAATATTGGGAATAGAACAGTAACAAAGCAAGCATGACCCTCCGCATATCCTCTTGAAAATGTCCACTGATAGAATTTAGTAAGAGATAAATGAGGGTTTTAAAGTGCCTATCTGAGTAGTGATTTAGAAATGCTTTTGTAGGGTAAATATTTTTATATGTTATTGTTTATTATAAATAAATATGCAATTGAAGGGCTGATGCTTGTGTCTGACAAGTTTAGGGTTTCTAAAATACTAAAGCTGCACATGCTAGAGATCCAGTTTTGTATATTTGATAATCATTAGTAAATCTTGGTACAGGTTAACAACTATGGTGTCTGATTATTTGGCAATAATGTTTTTTTGATGACACAAAAGCAATGCAAGAAAATATAACTATGCTCTGTATGAACTCTCTGCTCTCTTGGTCATATTTCAGCCTTTTTATCCTAGCTACCACTGCACTACACTTTTTGCTTTTGAATCCATTTTCTCCAACTCTCCAGGATATCTATCATTCTACATATCATTTGGATGTTGTTTATTAGCCTATTAATTAATTAAATCTCATTACAATTCTAACATGGTTGATAAATTGACAAAAACAAATTAATCAGTTGTCATTTTGCACTAATTGAAATTATGAGTATTTTAGATTTTATCAAAAGAAAGACTGAGTTAATATTTTTAAAAACCTGGACAATATGTTTTAGAACTCTTCAGGCTTGAACCCTGGTCCAACCTGCTTTCCTCTAAATCATCTTTAAAGGCAAGATTCCTATTTGCCCTATCCTCCTCATAGGAGCTGAATGTCCTGGTCTCCTACAAAGGTATCAGTTTATAACCATTCCCACGTTCCAAGATACTAATTTTAACATGAGTTATGCCCAGATCGCGATCTCCCCAAAATCCCAAGACCACCAAGGAGTCCGAGTCACGTATGCAAAGGCAAAGGGCTTTATTACGGGCTCGAGCTCGGGCTCCCAGACCTCACCAATGCAGTGGATCCGTGCTGAGAGCCTCAAACAAGGGCAGAGTAGGGTTTTTATGGGGTTTGTGACGGGGGAGTTACAGAAGTTGTGGCAGGGGAACAGTGATCCAATCATAATTATTCAACATCACTGACAGCGGGTTTAACCATACATATTGTCTAGAGTATTCGTTACTTTTGGCGGGATCCAATTACAAAATTTAAAGTACCTTTAAATTCAACCAATCACAGAGTGAGCCTGGGGTCTTGTTCGGCAACTAACAGGTTAACCTTAACATTAGGTAACAGGGTCCTATCTATAGTTTCTATCTCCAGGCCTCTCCCTCAGTAATGTGGAGGGTGGTCGCTGGCCTTTCCAGATTGGGTGTTGCAAGGGTGATTACTCCTGCCTTGGGCAATGTGTAACTGCCTGATAGTTTCAGGGAAGCTGGAACTCAGGCCTTCTAGTTTAGAGGGGAAACTTAAAGCCTGTCATGGAGTCAGTTTGGTTTAGATGTTTAGACTTGTGTCCTTACAGTGTGATAACTGGAGGAGTACAAATACATTACAACCAAGGAATCTTTTCTCTAGTTCACAGATTCTAGGAGGTTTATGATGCCCTTTTCAATCATATACAGAAGCAGAGACAAATGCCATTAAAATTTAAAATTCCTGTTTCCACAGCCAAAACTTTGGTTTCTCATTTTAGTCTTCTTAGGAGATAAACTGTCTTTCACGAGTATATTCCTGGTGTCTAAAAGAATCTAGTAAAGAGAAGATTCAGTAAACAATTGAATGAATAAGTGAATATTGAAGGAGACATTCTTGACAAGGTGTGAGACACATATATTACAGAAATGCCAAAACTACCATGTTGAATTTCTCAGCTGGGATAGTGATCATGAGCTAGGGAATGTTGAAGAGTAGGAAGTTAGAGAGACATCACCTAAGTCATTTATCTCTGAAAAATGTTGTCTGATATCTCTCCCATATACTTAGAACAGAACAAAGCAGTGGCCCAAGATTTTCTTGTATATATTGGAAACTCATGATTGGCCATGCAGTCTTCCTGGGTTAAGGCATGTATAATCAGTTCCCCTAAACTAAAAACGCATACTGCTTTCAACAGCCAGATCCTCCAAAAGTTTTTGAGAATTCCTCTCTCTCTCCATTTATTTTTTACTCTTTCTCTTTCACTAATTGAAACTGTTTATAAAAGCCTTTTCTTCCCATAACTAACTCTCTTACCCACTTCTACTTGTAAAGTAATAGGCCACTGTTGAATTGAAACACATTTCATATATGGCATCATAGCAAGTTTTTGTACCAAATATTCTTACTGTTAGATCAAGTATGATTATTTCTAATGTGGTCTGAAAAATTCTTTTTTTTTTTTCTCTTTTTTCTGAGATAGCAGTCTCATCTTGTGGTCATATAAATGATACACTTTTAAAGAGTTTTATAATTTGAGTATGAAAAGATGATACTACTTCCTTATTTTCCCATTCTATTCTTTGTTTCCTTCATTCATCTGAATAACACATATGCATATGAATTAAAAGCTTTCACACAAGTTACAGTCTTTGCTTTAAGGCCTACTACTTGCTGAAGTTTCTTGGTTTTGTTAAGAGCAAAGGAGCAGAACAATTTTGTAGCAACTAATTGCCTATAGCTGTGACACATAAATGATTTGAGCCCATTCCCATTCCCAAAGACTATGCACACATTTTCCTAAGAAATGAAATCTAACAATCATATATCTTTTTTCTATATGAATTTTGGAAATCAATATTTCCTAATATGCAAAGAAATTCTAAAGACTGGATGTTTTAAAAAGGTATTTCTTAAAAAAAAAAGGTATTTCTTTTTCTTAAAAATTTTTAATGCTTACTTATTTTTGAGGGACAGAAAGAGTATGAGCAGGGGAGGGGCAGAGAGAGAGGGAGACACAGAATCAAAAGCAGGTTACAGGCTCTGTGCTGAAAGCTCAGAGTCTAGAATTTACAAACTATGACATCATCACCTGAGCTGAAGTCAGACACCTAACCTACTGAGCCACCCAGATACCCCATAAAAAGGCATTTCTTTGATTCATCTTTCAAATATGTGGTGTAAAATTTTGAAGCATTTCACTAAACTGTTTATTATCCATGATTTGAGAGAAAAATGTTGCAAATTTTTGCCTCAGTAAGGGTTTTTATTGTACTTACCAACAAAATGAGCCAAATACCATTTTTCATTTTGAGCTCATAATTTTTGAGAACCTAGAATATAGAAAATGTAGTTGTGTTGTGGGAAATTAGGAAGTTGGGTAGGTTTGTGATGTCAGAGAACTCAAGAGCTTAAGGTTATAAAGCTAAGATAATATAATAAGGAATTGTGAAAACAGCAAATGATGCCAACTTTCTGTTGTGGCTAACAGGACCTGGACTGTGCATTGTTCATGAGGTCAATACAGACTGCACAGCCTTGGATCCCCTTTTTAGGATGGTTGAATAATTTTTAACCAATTAAAAGTTAAAAAGAAAAATGACAACACAACAAAATTTCTTAGAATACAAAAATATGTCTGGTATTGTAAATTCAAGTTTTCACTACAATTGTCCTGAAATCATAGCTTTAGTTTGTTTTGTTCCCTCTTAAGATTCAAGTACATCCAAAAAATAACATAAAAATATATTTAAAAATTGCTATAGTATATTTTTAATTTTAATTTATTTTGAACTTTAAAAATTATAATTTCAAACAAAAAAAGAATGATGGATTAGAAAGAGATATCTGAAGTATAAATTTGGCATTGTTGATGACAACATAGTGTGATACTTAAATGTTTTTTATGGATTATAAAGCACACCTACTTAATGTTTTCATTCTAACCCTTGTATATAAGACCTGCATAGGGGTGCTTGGGTGGCTCAGTTAAGCAGCTGACTTTGGCTCACGTCATGCTCTCACACTTCCTGGGTTTGAGCCCTGCGTCTGGCTCTGTGCTGACAGCTAGCTCAGAGCCTGGAGACTGTTTCATATTCTGTGTCTCCCTCTCTCTCTGATCCTCCCCTGCTCACGCTGTCTCTCTCTCTCTCTCAGAAATAAATTTTAAAAAATTTTAAAAAAAGATCTGTGTATCTTTAATCTCTTTGTAATTGAGTTTCAAAGAGATAGATAGGTATAGATCGTGCAGCTAATTATGTTATTTTATAGTAGCTTTGTTCTGTAGTTCCCTGAGTATAAATTAGATGAGAACAGTAGCAACATATATTTTGAGAATTATATAGGAAATAACAGCAATTAAAATAAAAGCTACTGGATACAATTTAATGTTTCTTTAAAATTTGTGTTTCATTGCGGGGATATAAACAAAACCCAGATGAAATCATGAATGTTTCAAATACCATCATAAAATGAAACATTTTAATATCTTCATAAGACATTTCAAACAATTGAGAGATATTAACGATTTGGTCATTTACTATTTTTTTATTACATTCATAATATCATGTCTAAGCTTTTCATTTGTACTAATAAAAGTTGATTTCATTTGCCTGTAACTACAATAAAAATACTTTTTCCACAAAATGTGCAAGGATTTTAGCAATTAACTAGAAAACTTTTTTTAAAATTGAGCATGTACAGGGATGTCTGGGTAGCTCTGTAGGTCAAGTGTCCAACTTTGGTTCAGGTCATGCATGATCTCACAGTTTGTTAGTTTGAGCTCAGAGCTGGGCTCTATGCTGACAGCTGAGAGCCTGGAGCCTGTTTTGAATTCTGTGTCTCCCTATCTCCCTGGCCTTACCCTGCTTGCACTATCTCTGTCTCTCTCAAAAGTAAATAAACTTTTTAAAAAAAGAGCATGTACAAAGATAAAAACAAACAGAGACAAAACAATATGTCAAGACCACCACGGCACATCCAAGAGCACCAAGATGTATTGTATAATTCACCAAGGATAGCTAAATTTAAATATTTGCCATTGATTTCCTATTAGAATCATGTGACCTGGAAAATGCCAAATGTAAAGATACTGTAAGACTTGTGAAATCTTGTTCTGTTGCCAAGATATACTCCATGGACCGTTCTAGATAGAATTTCTTAAATTGGGTAGTATTGCTATTTTTATTTTATTTATTTATTTTTTAATTTTTTTTAATGTTTTATTTATTTCTAGGAGAGAGAGAGAGAGACAGCGTGAGCAGGGGAGGGTCAGAGAGAGAGGGAGTCACAGACTGAAACAGGTTCCAGGCTCTGAGCTGGCAGTCAGCACAGAGCCCAACGCGGGCCTCGAACCCACGAACCGCGAGATCATGACCTAAGCGAAAGTCGGACACTTAACCGACTAAGCTACCCAGGCGCCCCGGTATTGCTATTTTTAATTATGAAACAATTACTGCAAGCTAGGAAGAGGTGGATGAAATAAGACACTAATAGATAATAATAAAAAATGATTTTCTTTTAAGAGGCTAAAAAACTTAAAACTGCCATGATATATCACAGAATTGTTACAGAGAAAAGAATTTGAGTACTCTTTCATGTCCTCATGAAACGTAAACACAATCTAGCTGCTTTGGCCTTCTGGCTCCCTGACCTCTCCTCAAGGCTAGGAGAAAGTCAGGATCCCCTTGTGTTCTCCTACCTGCCCTCTAGCCTGGTAACTCTCCCGGTGGTAAGCTGGGGCAAAAGTAGAGCTTACATTGCTTGTTTCCAATCCTGTTGTGTGTAAAGCTGTAGGCAGAAATTTCAGTAGTCACTGATGTATAATAAAAATGGAAACTCTTTCCTGTGGGGGATAAATTCAATAATACAGTGTATACCTTCTATACAGCAATAACAATAATACAGTAATAACCTTACAAATATACCACACATTCACTTTCCTTTTGGTAGCAATTGCATAAAATAAAATTTTCCATCATTCCTGTTTGTGTGTGTGTGTGTGTGTGTGTGTGCGTACGTTTGTGCGCGCATGCACGCATGTGTATGAAATCAGTGTCAGTGTTTAAAAACAAAGTATATTTTTAAGTGAGTAGACATGAAGTAAATTTGATAAAGATTTTAAAATTTGACAATAATTGTAACATTACCAATAATAATGTGTGAAGCTAAGAGAAGCTTTTCTATACTATTAAAAACAAACAAACATGGTCTCTCAAAAATCAAACTTCTTAATCAACCATGATTACTAGATGGAAAATGGAATTTTCTTTCTATTCTTTTTAAGGAAAAAAATAACAGTATCTTATTAAGAGATGACTAAGAATTATGCTACCAAAAATATGGCAACAGTCACCAACTATGTATAAATGGGCACAAAGATTAGGAGCAAGGAAGTGCCTATAGAAGAAAGTGTGAACTTTTTTAGAATTCAACACTCTAACGACCTTAATGATGAGTCTGTCTTTCACAGATGACAAGCACCATGGTAGAATAAAAAGATTTTAGACAGTAATTGGGAGCTGTATGAAGAACTATGATCTCAGGTAAGATAAACATATGGACAATTATAAAAGATAGTTTCATTGTAACAGCATTTGTAATCTCACTTTTTGTTTTCTATATTATTTAAGATACTAATGCATTTAAAAAATATTATTACTTAAAATTTTTTTAAAGTTTATTTTTTAGACAGAGACAGAGTGAATGGGGGAGGGGAAGAAAGAGAGGGAGATAGAGAATCCCAAACAGGCTCTGTACTGTCATTGTGGAGCCTGATGTGGGGTTCAAACTCACCAACTGTGGTATCATAACCTGAGCGGAGACCAAGAGTTGGATGCTTACCCAGGTGCCCCATGAAAAGAATTAATAATTTATGTTTTACAACACATGTCTATAGTTGTAATTTTGTGATATCAACAAACAAAAAGGATGGGGAGAGAGTTGTAAAGGAATAATTTTGTATGTTATTGAAATTAAGCTGCTATAAATCCAAATTGGAGTGTTATAACAAAAGGATGTTAAATGTATCCACATAGTAACCACAAGAAAAAAAGGAGCTATAGAAGATACACAATAGGAAATGAGAAAGGAATATAAATATTTCACTAAAAATAACTAACACAAAATAGTCATATAGGAACTGAGGGACAAAAATACTATAAGGCTTCTAGAAAACAAAGAGAAAAATAATAAAATTTAGTCCCTCCTTGTCAGTAATTGCTTTAAATATAAATGGATTAAACATTCTAATCAAAAGACCATGATTGACAGAATGGATTAAAACATTTGATCCAACTATATGCAATCTGCAAGAGACTTATTTTTTTTTTAAATTTATTTTTTTACAAGATTCATTTTAGATGCAGATATACAAAGAGATTGAAAGTGAAAATATGAATAAAAATATTCCATACAAATAGTAACCAAAAGAGCAGAAGTGGCTATTGTAATAGCAAGCAAAATAGACTTTAAAACAAACCAAAACAAACAAGAGACAAAGAAGGACATTTTATATTATTAAAAGGTTCAGTACAGCAAAGATATATAACATGTACCTAGTAATACAACATAAAACTATATGAAGGAAAAACTGACATAATTGAAGGGAAAAAATATATCTAAAATAATTGCTGGAGATTTTAATACACTACCTTAAGTAATGGATAGAACGACCAAATAGAAGACAAGAAAGAAAATAGAAAATTTAACAACACAATATATCAACTAGATCACAATATACCAACTAGATTTAACCAACAATAGCATACACATTCTTATGAAGTACATATGGGACATTTTCCGGGATAGATAATATATTAAGCCACAAACTAACTCTCAATAGCCTTAAAAGAGACAAGATGTCTTCTCTGACCACAGTGAAATGAACTTAAAAAACAATAACAGAAGTAAAATAGGAAATTTCACAAAATTTTGGAAATTAATATGCTCTTAAATAACCAGTTGATCAAAGAAGAAATTAAAAGTAAAACTGGAAAATATTTAGAATTTAATGAAGATGAAAATACAATATACTAAAACTTGTGGGATGCAGTGAAAGAAGTACTAAGGAAGAAATTTTAGCTATAAATGGTTAGATTTAAAAATATGGCAAAATCTCAAATTAAAAACTGAACTTTACAACTTAAGGAACTAGAAAAAGAAGAGCAAACTAAACTCTAAGTAGTTGAAAGAAAAAAAATATAAAGATTAAGGTAGAGGTAAATGAAGCAAATAATAAAAACAATACAGAAAAATAAAAGAAACCAAAAATGGGTTCTTTGAAAAGTTCAACAAAATTGACAAACTTTTAGCTATATGAATTAAGATAGAAAGGACAACTCAAATTACTAAAATCAGAAATGAGAACCAGGATATTACTACTGAGTCCATAGAGATAAAATGGATGATAAGCTAGTACTTTTAACATTGCACACAAGGGACACCTGGGTGGCTCCAGTGGTTGAGCATCTGACTCTTGATTTCAGCTCAGGTCATGATCCCAGGATCATGGGATTGAGCCTTGCATTGGGCTCCACACCAAGCATAGAGCATGCTTGGGTTTCTCTCTCTCTCACTCTTTCTCTCTCCTTCTCACCCTCTGGCCCTTCCCCACTCAGTCTCTCTCTCTAAAATAAAAGAAAATAAAATAACAAAAAACCCAATTGTATACCAGAAAATTAGGCAAGCTAGATAAAATGGACAAATTCCCAGAAACATAAAACTTGCAAGACTAAATCATGAAGTAGAAAATATCAGTAGAGCTGTAACCAGTATGGAGATTGAATTAGTAATAGAAAATCTCTCAACAAAGAAAAGCCTTGGATCTCAAGGTTTCACTGATGAATTCTGCTAAACATTTAAAGAAGAACTGATACCAATTCTTCTCAAAGTTTATTTAAAAACTGAGAAAGAGGGATCACTTCCTAATTCATTCTATGAAGCTAGCATCACCTTGACACCAAAACTGAACAAAGACACTACAAGAAAACTATAGACCAATATCCTTTATGAATATTGATTTCAAAATCCTTAACAACATTCTAGCAAACAAAATTCAACAGCATATTTAAAAATTATATACTATAAGCAAGCAAATTTGTTTCGAGAATGCAAGAGTGCTTCAACATACAAAAACATGATCAATGCAATATACCACATTAACAGAGAAAAAACCACATGTAACAGAAGAAAAACCTACACTGATCATTGCAATTGATGCAGAAAAAGCATTTGACAAAAATTCAACATCCTTTTATGACAAAAAAACTAAAAAAACCCAAGAATAGAAAGAACCACCCTCAACATAATTGAAACCATATATTAAAAACCCACAGCAAATGTCATATTAAATCTTGAAATACCAAAAGCTTTTCCTGTGAGATCAGGAACAAAGCAAAGAAGTCTCCCTTCGCTACATCTATTTAACATAGTACTGGGAGTTCTAGCCAGAGAAATTAGGCAAGATAAAGAAATATAAGGTGTCTAAATTAAAAAAATAAGAAGTAAAATTGTCTGTGTTCATGGATATGATCTTATATATTGAAAACTCTAAAAATCCCCCCTCAAAATGTTTGAATTAATAAATAAATTCAGCAAAGCAGCAGGATATAAAGTCAACCCACAAAAATCAGTTGTAGTTTTGTACAGTAACAATGAATTATATGAAAACAAAATTACAAAATCAATTCCATTTATAATAGCATCAAAAGAATTAGTACTTAGGAATTAACTGAGGAGATGTAAGTCTTGTATGAAAACTATAAAACATTGCTGAAAGAAATTTAAGAAGACACTAATAAATCGAAACTCATTGCCCATCAACAGAAAAATGAAGAAATCAGTTTTGCTGTGCTCAAAGAATGGAAAATTACACAGTGATGAAATAGGATAAATTGCAGCTACACATGGTGATACGGATAATGCTCAAAGTCATAATGCTAAGTGAGAGAATTGGGACCAATTGTTTCTGTATTATTTCATTTTATATACATATTTAATTTATACAATTATGGAGAAAAACAAAGGAGTGATATGCAGTTAGAAACATAATAACTTTTGGGATAAGAGAGAAGTTAATAATTTGGAATGTGAAAATATTAAACTTCTAGAGTATTGACAAAGTTTCATGTCTTGCTTGGATACTGGTTACATGGGTTTCTACTGTAAAAGAAAGCATTAAATCCTCATTGTTTTGTCTTTATCGAATTTTTAAATGTTTTATTTTTCACATGTAAGTGAATTAAATGGAGAAATACTTTCCTAAAAATTATGTGAGATAAACTTTGAGATATAAAGAACAGATCAAAAATTAAAAATATAATACAAGCTTCAGAAACAGATAATACTAAAAAGAAAGAAATATCAAAGGTCATTTACCAGACTGAAGAAAGTTACAAGTCTTTTGGTCAAATTGCAAATCTCATAAAACTAAATCAAGTCTTAAACCTCTTGCTTCCTTCCGCGTAGGGGCCTCTTAAAAAAGAAAACAGATTATCAGGCCAAGAAAGTGTGGTCACTACTGGATACTAAGTGACTGAAAAGTGAATAAGTACTGACCATAATTTGGCAACATTTTTCTTTGTTATTTATAGGAATACAAGGTTGAGAAATGCTTGGCCAATTGGGGGATGGGCATTTGCAAGGAGGAACGACCTCAGATGTAAGGACAGTACCTGTCAAGTAACTTTTAAGCTCTCCTTACAGCTTCTCACTTCCCTTACTCTGTCTTCAGAGAAATGGAAACCCTAGGATAGGTGATAGATAAATATTAAGAAGCATTGTCTCATTGTGAAAATTTGAGTTTTATATTTGAATATTTTAGACTGTAAGAGAATGAGCTTCTTGACGGTTAGGGACATTTCTGGATTGTTTCGTGAGCTGACATCTGGAACACAGTAGATTTTTCAGAATATAACTTTGTGGAAATAACTACATCGGTGATATGGTTATGAAGAAGATGACAATATGACAACCCAAAGGACACTACTCTGAAATAAGAATTAATTTGAGATGAAGATATATGAGAATCAACAAATACAAGAGAGTTTCTCTAAACTTCCCTTATCTGGCTAAAAAGAGAGCTTAAAAAACACAAAATCTCAATGATTTAATTATATAAATCTGCTCTCTGGGAACGACATCACCCAGGGAATATTGACTCTTCTCACAGGAGATGAGATAAAAAATTCACACTGGTCCAACAGAGACATTGTTACAAACTATCCTTCCCATCTACTCTCATAAGAGCCCATTTATCTTTCCTAAAAATCATTTGATCTCCCATATGTAGCCTCCCTCCCAGTCCATTTCCCCTATTAAAAGTTAATAAATTTGTATGCCTTTTCTCTTATTAATCTGCGTGTTGTTAGTTTAAGTCACCATACCCCTCAGTTATGTACTACAGAGGATCAAGGAAATGTTTTTCCTCTTCTACACTTCAGAACTCTAAAACCTCGTTAAAAATAATGAATAAACTGTTTATACCTGTAAGTGATAAACCATTTGTATGAAAAATTTTGCATGTAAGTTTGCACATTTGTTTGTATTTGTACTTTCTTTTCTGAATAACTGCAGAAATAATTACAGACAGCATATTTTGCATTACTTTTGCTTTATGGAGTAATGGTTTCCAAATGTAATCTAATTATTTCATCTTAATGACTTCAAATTTGTGTACACCTTTCACAAAATAAGGATTGTAATTATACAAGTATTTGTAGAGATTTAATTTTATCAGACTTACTGCTTAATCATTTCTTTAATTATGATTAAGTTAACCATATGTTACACTCCATAAATGACACACTAACTTAATGACAAGCAATATTGCTTGTTTAGAGGTGTATGAGAATAAAATGCAAGAGCCAGCTTTGAAGGAAGAAAAAGACTGGTTAGCTAACCTTCTGTTAACACTTAACATAGCAAATGCCAATGAGTCCTGGCAGTAATTTAGTTCATTTTTGAAAACTGATAAGTATTAATACTCTGGATACTTTAAACTATTCTAGTTGGAGTTCAAATCTGAAATAGCCTGTGTCTCTTCTAAATTCCAAAATGCCCCTTACCTACTACCTAGCAATTGTACTACTGGGTATTTACCCAAAGGATACAAAAATACTGATTTGAAAGGATACATGCACCCAATGTTAGTAGCGCATTAACAGCAATACCCAAATTATGGAAAGAGTCAAAATGTCCACCGACTGATGAATGGATAAAGAAGAGGTATATTTAAATTATTTACATTCCCATGTGTGTATTTATTCATACTATGACCTGGTTCCATTAAAAAAAAAAAAAAAACGAATGACAAGATGCACTACTTTTTTATATTTATTTTAGAGAGAGAGAGAAGAGGACAGAGGATCTGAAGCAGGCTCTGTGCTGACAGCAGAGAGCCTAAAGTGGGGCTCAAACTCATGAACTGTGAGATCATGATCTGAGCAGAAGTTGGGTGTTTAACTGACTGAGTTACCCAGGTGCCCCAAGATGCTCTACTTTTCAGAAGTTGGAATCTGGAAGCAAATCTGAGTTTGAATGATCACTTCTGCCTATTGCAACTTAGGTAACATTGGCAAGTTACTATGAATATGCATTGGTTTCCTTATCTGTGAAATATAGGTTTTAATACTACCAAACTCATAGGTTTGTTTTGAAGGCCAAACAATATATTTGAGACCTCACTGAAATACTTCCTCCCCCCCAAAACTACAAAGTATAAGTAGTAGTAGTAGGATCCTATTTTCCTATAACCTAAAGCAACTTAAAATAAAATGTAATTTATTTACTTATGTTTGTTTATTTTGAAAGAGATAAAGAGAGAGGAAGAGGGAGAGGGAGAGAGGAGAGAGAGAATGTGTGTGGGGGAGGGGCAGAGAGAAAGGGAGAGGATCTCATGCAGGCTCTGTGCTGTCAGTGCAAGTTCCCTATGCAGAGCTTGATCACATGAACCAAGATCAACACCTGAGCCAAAATCAAGAGTCGGATTACTTAACTAATTGAGTGACCCAGGGTTCCTGTTTAATTTTTTTTTTAAGTAAAATATAATTTAAAGTGCAAATGCATGGAAATAACTTTCCAGGAATGTGGCTAAATTATATTCCAGTGCAAATTTTGTAGATACCTTTGTAACTTTTAATTGGCAATTTGATTTTTTGACCAATGGAAAGTGAGCAGAAGAGCATTTGTCGCTTTTGAGCAAAAGGCTTTAAAAGCTAGTATATGGTTTTCAACCTGCTGTCCCTTGGCACAGTGACTAATGGCGCTCCAGATCTAGAGGTTCTGTCAGACTGAGTTCTATGATGGAGAATAGCAAGAGTAACAAATGTTTATTGTTTTAAGTCAATAAGAATTGAGGTAGTTTGATTTTGGCTCATAGCCCAGCATGACATGATTGAATATATGTATATGTTGAAAGTTTAATTTTGTTCCCTGTGAAAAAGATATGCTGAGATCCTACCTTTCAGTACCTCTGAATGTGACCTAAGTTGAAAATATGGTTATGCAGATACAATGAAGTGAAAATAAGGACATATTGGATTAGGATGATCCTAATTCAATGACTGATGTTAAAGAGGAGAACTTGGATACAAAGACATACAAACAGAACAGATATGATTAAGCAGACAGAGAATGGAGGGTGCCGCTGGAAGCCAAAGAACATCATGGACTGTTGGCAGCCAAGAGAAGCTAGGAGAGGGCTATAGAAAACTCTCTTCCAGAAGGAAGCAACTTTACCAACCAACTCCTTCTTGATTTCATACTTCTGGTCTGCAGAACTGTGAGAAAATAAATTTTTGAAGTTTTTAAGCCACGTAGTTTGTGATATGTTGTTAAAGCAACCTTATCTATTTATCTAACATCTCTCTCTCTCTCTCTCTATATATATATATATATATATATATTCATCTATTCATCTATCCATTTCTCATTAGGAGTTCTCAGTTGTCAGTGTGCAGAAGATTCTTTAGGATTGCTTAATGATACACTGCCAGGGGCGCCTGGGCAACTCAGTTAAGCATCAGACTCGGTTTCAGTTCAGGTTATGATCTCCTGGTTCGTGAGTTCGAGCCCCACATTGGGCTGTGTGCTGACAGCCTGTTTGGGATTCTGTCTCTCTCCTCTCTGCCCACACCCCACTCATGCTCACTTGCTCACTCTCTCTCTTTGTCTCAACATAAATAAATAAAACTTTAAAAAATAATAAAAATTGGGGCACTGGGTGAGTCAGTTGGTTAAGCCTCTGACTTCAGCTCTGGTCATGATCTCGTGGTTCATGGGTTCAAGCCCTGCACTGGGCTCTGTGCTGACAGCTTGTAGCTCAGAGCCTGCTTTGAATTCTATGTCTCCCTCTCTCTCTGTCCCTCTGCTCATACTCTGTCTCTCTCTCTCAAAAATAAAGAAACATTGAAATAATAATAATAAACTGCCAGCCCAGATATTCTGATTCAGTTGGTCTTGACTGGGGCTCAAGGATATGGAGTTAATTAAATACCAGAAGTGGTTTTGATACTGCTGGTGTAGAGAAAACAGAATTAATGCCATGATACAATGTAGATTAGCTTGATTTTATTGGTGTTGAGTATATAAAGAATCTTGCAGCAATGGGATGTCATGAGTAAAGGTACTGTAGGAATAATATTCTAGATATCCCCAGAAGGAAAAATCTTGGTTGATGCTCAAGATGGTATTGTTGGTTCTACAAAAACAAGTTAGGAAAAGACTGAAATTCATTAAATACCTTGCTCTATGTTCCAATCTTAATCCAGAAGGCCTGGAAAGACATTCATTTTATTTTTTTATTTTGGGAGAACTGAAGGTGGTAATTTAGTAATTGAAGAATGCAGAGACAATCTTTATTGAGCAGGGGTGTTCCCCACATGTATACTGCACTGAAAAACTCTGTATTGCATTTCGTATTGGAAGTAAGACTGATGATCTAATTGTGAAGCAGTCTCTGGAACTAGAACAGATACATTAGATTTCAAAATTAGAGCTCTTTCTACAAAACTAAGTGCTTTGGTTACCAGGTGATTTTGTAGTTCAGGATAGATGATTTGATAGAGTTTAACAGAGGATTAATACCAACATAAAAGTGTGCAGGAAAAGAAAATAATATTCATCATATTTTGAATGTCAGCCATTTGCCAGCTACTGAACTAGGATTTTTAATTATAGAATCTTTAATGCTCACAATAATATTCCAAGGTGAAATCATATCTAATTCATAAATTCATTAATGTTTAGAAATTGAATACCTTGTCTAAGATAGCAAAGCAGTGATTTAAATCCATGTCTTAATTCCTCTAATCTTGTATTCTACGTAGTATTTTCATAGGGATATTTTAAATTCATTCCACGGCCATTAACTTTTGGCTTTTTAAAATGGATCCCTTTTAAAAATAGCTCAACTCATTGGGGGATATTTCAATATTTTAAAATATCCAATTATTGATTAATATTATTTTAGTAGAGGTTAAAATCTCCATATTTATGCTCTAGGGCATGAAAACTTGCCACACAATCTATCAAAAAGAGCTTGCCACGGGCAAGGATTTCTTTAAATCCCTGTGCTGTGATTTTCTTTCTTTCTTTTTTTTTTTTTTTTAACTTGGGCTAATTGTTCCTTTGCTCTTTAAATTTAATACCCCAACTGTGCTTTGAGTCAGTTTTTACAACTGTGCACAATTCCTCCACAGCAATGGAGTGGTATATTCAGTGTATATGTAGGTTACTGTAAAAAGTGTCTCAGAAGATAGGTTTGTAGGGTTCATTTTCAGTAAGATGGGTCTAACTTGCTGCTTGAAACTGACAATTCTGTGCCTAATTGAGCATGCAGTTACACTTCAATGCACTCTAGCATTTTCATGGAGTAGCTTAGACAGCAGAAAGCCCCAGGGCATTGAGCAGGGTTGGAGCAATGTAAGGAAATTTGGCAAAACCTTGTGAGTCTGCATTGAATTTCCACTTTAGCTACTACTCCCATTCTGCATTTTCTGGCTTTTTTTCATATCTGCATGTAATCAATCCAAAAGGAATAAAGTCTAATATAGGGAAATGATGTATTTGTAAAATAAGCATTATATAAGATTTACATAATTCCATATTATTGTCTCATTGTACTTGTAAAATGAACTCAGAAGTGCATATATAAAATTTGGTGAATTTTTCAGGTTCCTGAACTTTAGATAGCAGTAACAATTATTTCAGGTGAGACTTTCAGTTTTACTCCAGGACTGACAATATGAATCTATATGTCATTTGACATTTAGGCTCATTTATTTAACATTAGTTGCAAAGCACAAAACATTTGCTTATTCTATGAAATCACTTTGAAGAATATTTTAATTTACTGGGCAAAAAACATTGTAAAGCTGTAATAGTCTTCCTTACATATTTAGCTATTTTAAATATAAGGAAATAGACTTTTCATTAATCATGGAAAATTAATCACAAAAATATATCCAATCTGTCTTGAAGTTTCACTAAAATATGGAAAGAAATAAAAATGATAATAAAGCCTCATGGACAAAACAATAGGAGGTAGGAAATGAGAGTAGATAAGAAATGTCAATATATTGTAAATGGAAAGCAGATAGATATATTGGTAACTGACTACTTATGAAAAGTAGTCATACTTTTCATACTACAGTATGAAAAATGTTACAAATATAGTGCCCACAGAAGGCAATATCAAGAAAAAGATTGAGGGTCATCTGGGTGGCTCAGTTAGTTAAGCATCTGACTTTGGCTCAGGTCATGATCTCCTGGTTTGTGAGTTCGAGTCCCGCATCAGGCTCTACACTGACAGTGCAGAGACTGCTTGGGGTTCTCACTCTCTCCCTCTCTGCCCCTACCCCCCTTGCATTTTTTCTTCTTTCTCTCTCTCAACTCTCAAAATAAATAAATAAACTTAAAAAATGAAAAAAGAAGGTTGTTTCTTTCTTTAGAATCCTAGAAAAGTTTAGCAACTAGTGACACTAAGAACCTTAAAAGATTGTATCAAGTATGGGTATGAAATTAATCACTGCATGAGAGTCTGAAAGAAGCAGCTAAACTCTAGATCTCTACCACCTCTGCTGCAGGTTCATTGAGCTTCGTGTTCCATGCCACCCATCCAACCCTCTCAAAAGGTCAGAAAATTATTCCTTAGTCATAATTTGTAAAAATAAACCTAGAATTCTGGGAAGTCAGGGGTAAAAGTAGAAGTGTTTACATGAAAGCTTTCATATTGCATGGTGAGATCCTTCAGTCTAATTTTATTCTTTGGCAACTAGCATAGTAACCCCAGGCTTACAATTTAAGTTAGAAAAATTAGAGATTTTTTATGGCTAAACAAACTGGAAGAGGCAAATTTCCCATCCTACTACCCCCACCCCCCAAAATAAACCTTAAAGGAATAGTTGACATTACAGAATCTTCTTGAAGGGCTAGTCAAGCAGTAGGTAAATTCTTATTGTAAAAGACCAGATAGCAAATATTGTAGGCTTTGCAGTCCAAAAGGCAAATTGGAGGTGACCTTATAATATATGTATATGTTCTCTATATATTTTTATATGTTATAATTACATATGTATAACATATATGTGTGTTGTTTTTTAATGAGACAAAAACTAAGGAATGAGTTGTTAGAACAGAAGAAGAAGCTTTTGAGGATGACACCGTGCAGATGTGCAGATGAATCAGAAAGTACCAGAAGTGCCTGACAGTTACTTCAGCCTCATTATAATGCTAAAATCCCCCTCTGAATATTCACTCCAAGCCCTAATAAAAGGATCCTGCTTCCCTGTGTTTGGGAAGTAATGGCTTTGCAAATTATTCCCTGTGGTCTCCTTATTTGTACAAATAAAGATGATTTCATGAGGCAAGTCCACCTGGTGTAGTCTCTGTCTGCAACTCATCCAAAAAAGTACCAACTTTAGTCTGGTAACAGAATTCATCCCCTATAATTTTGTCACACAACAAGAATGATATATAAATGGAGTCACACGGTATGTAATATTCAATATTGGTTCTTTTCACTCAATAATTCTTTTGAGATCATCCACCTCATTGAATGTGTCAATAGTATACTCCTTTTTAAAGTAGTATTAAACAGTTTGTTTAAACGGATGCCCATTGAGGGGCATTTGGCTTATTTCCAGGTTTTGGCTATTACAAATAAATCTTTTATGAATATTGGTGTACGAGCTTTTTTGTAGACATACAGGTGGTACTGGAGAGAAAATATCTTTGTTTTTGCATGGTTAGGGCTTTACAAACAGGTTTTTCTAAGACATGGGTGAAAGAAGTCTTGGAAGTTACTGATAGATAAGAGATTGAACTCTCCAGCAGTAAATGCTTGCATTTCAAAGCAGGATGAGCCATGGATACATTTTATAGGTTAAAACTAGATGACTCTTGTTTTATTTTCACCCTGGAAACATTTATTTACAGTCCAAAGGGGAAGAAACAACGATCTTTCCCTTTTTTGATTCCAAGGAGAATTGGTCTATATTAGAAACAGTGGTTACCCTCTTTATCTCAGAAGTTGGGGAGAGGGAGACTATTCCTTTCCTAAGTATATTCTCAGATTCATAGTTTTGGTTCCTAACCTACAGTACACTCATGATCTGTAAGGTGATATTTATCTTACTCTCTTTGCATCAACCCAGAAAAAAGAAGAATTGGGGAAAATAGAAATAAAGTAGTTACTGTGTTAGTGAGTAACTAAAATGTCATTGACCTAAAATATTAATGCCTGCTTTTAAGGTATTACAAATTAACATAAATATTAAAAGTTACAATATGTTTTCACTTGACTGGAATTAAAACCCAAGAGTATGATTGTTCAGTTGTGTAGTGGGTATGTTAGTTAATACCATTTAAAAATTTTCCCATTATTTTCCCTAGTAGATATATTCTCATACAGTCTCATCAGCAATGTATGAAAATTACAGGTTTTCTGAATTCTCACAGCATTTGGTATTGTGACTTTTTGAAAAAAAATATGGCTGTTTTAATAAGTATATAATGATATCTCATTATGGTTTCAATTTGCATTTCCCTAATGTCTACATGTTGAATCTCTTTTCATGTGTTTATTTGATGTCAGCACAAGTTTTCCCCACTATCCAAGGTTCATATTATGTCTCTTCACTTTTCTAAAAGACCTACATTTTTCTGCTAACTGATAAAAATCCAATAAGGACTTTTGCTTTTATGAAATAGTGATTGCTTCTTCACTTTACACCGTCTTGGCTTTTGAAAGATTGCATAGGCATGCTCTACTTTGGGATAGTAGCAGAAACCTGTACATCCTCTCAGGTGAAATGTCTATTCATGTCTTTTGCTCATATTCTAATTTTAATGTTTGCTTTTTTGCTGTTAAGTTCTTAGAGCTCTTTATATGTTCTAGTTCCAAGTCTTTTGACAAATAAGTGGCTTTCAAATAATTTCTCCCACTCTGTAGCTTGCCTTTCACCCTCTTAACAGAGTCTCTCAGAGTAAATAAAGGTTTTTAGTTTTGATAAAATTTAATATATTGATTTATTTTGTGTATTATATTTTTTGGTGCTATGTCTAAGACTTCTTCACTAAATTCTGGAGCAGGATGAAGTTATCCTATCTCCTTATCTAAAATTTTTATGGTGTTTTGTTTTCTACTTGTATCTATGGTCCATTCTGAGCTAAGTGTAGAGATCCTAGAAATAAACACTCACACATATTTTCAGCTAATATTTGCGAAGGAGTCAGGAATACTCAGTGTGGAAAGGCTGGTTTCTTCAGTAGATGGTTTTGCAAAAACTGGATATTTATAAGCAAAAGAAGAAAATCAGGGCCATATCTTGTACCATTCACAAAAGAGAGAACGCATGAGCAGGGGAGGGGTAGAGAGAGAAGGAGAGAGAGAATCCCAAGCAGGCTCTCTGCTGTCAGTGTGGAGCCCTACAGGGGCTTGAGCTCACCAGCTGGGATGTGACCTGAGTGAAAATCAAGAGTTGGACGCTTAAAAAACAGAGCCACCCAGGCATCCCAATAACTCTGTTTTTAAAAAATACAATTTAAAATAGATGCATATTCATTAGGGTATACTTTAATCATTTAAGTATTAAAGTATTCATGGTCAGTTAGGCTTTGGTGATGAAAGGCCCCATTGTTCACCTCCTAATCACTACATAATTTTCACTTTGTTAACTAAGAAAGAGAACAGGTTCTGTGAGTTCTATGTAACAATGCAAAACTGAAATGTTGCTTAAAGAAGATGAGACTTAATTTTTATGATGCCAATACACTGAGTTGATTAATAAAATGTATGATTTTTATCTGTATCTTTGGCTCTACAGTGTTATATGTTTTTCTAGGATTCATTTTTGTTATTTTTGTGTTTGGTTTTTTAACTTATGTAATATGAGAAAGGAAGAGATAGAGAAACAAAATAGATGAAGACATAACCATTGAGAATGGAAGAGGAAGAATCTAAGACTGTAGGAGAGGCTTTTAGAAACTACCTTAAATATAATTTTGAACAATAACTATGGTAGAGGGTGAGGATAAAATTTTGTAATATGTGCTTATTGATCTTGATGAATAAGGACTCTAAGAAATTGAGGAGATATGAAAAGAAAATGAGAAGACAAAAGTAATTATTGTCTAATGGTTAATAAACAGAACTTTTGTTTAATGTCAACTATTATATTTCTATTAAAGGAATTAAACCTTAAACATATATCCACATTATATAAAATTTAAACCTATAAATAAATGTGTCTCAAACTTGATAAATTATTCTTAACAACTGTGTAGAGCATATGGTTACACCATGTCACTTTAATTTTTAAATATTTTATGTGTGAAATTAAAAAAATACTTTTGAACTTGCTTCCATAATAATGAGATCCATTATTTTTCCTATCAGAGTATATAAATTGCATTGTAATTGTTTCCTTGTTATTATAAACTAATCTTACCTTCCTTCTCTGCTTATTAAGTGTAAAATTGGATTTCCTAATATTAAAAAAAATTTTATTGACCTTATATAGTGAATATTAATCACTTTTCTGCAGCTTCTGAAATCCAAAATTTAAGCTCCAGTGAAGTGACTTACACTGTCATGGTGTTATTAATTAGTCCATTCACTCACTCATTATTCATCATGGCCGAAAGCAGTTTTGATCCTCAACTGTTCTCTCATAGCTGAATAGTTTAGCTAATTGGGGCATGAACTAAACTCCTTAAAGTGTTTTGCCTTTGTTTCTGAAGTAGAACAATGGGTTGGCTTTAATGTATTTCTTTTTTCAAATATTCTCAAATCAAAGAACAAGGCTACATCTTCCTGACATGCTTTTGCTCCTGTTCTCTAAATGCTATTTAGAGCTCTGCTCTAACATTAGAAGAGGTACTCATTCCATTTGAGCATGTCTTGAGATGTTTACTTTTTTTTTTCAAATGAGAGGGTGGAATGGCTAATATTTAAGGTGTTTAGAACTTCTAATGTATTATAATTCCAGTCATTTCAACATATCTATTTCTTTTATACTACCATATGAACCAATTTATGGGCAAAAAAAAAAGAAGGAAGAGAAAATGACATTTAGTATCATTATAGAGACCTCAAAATCATTTTATTTCACTCACAATAAAATATATATTAAATTTATCAATAAACAGAAAAGCTATCATATTTATATTTCTGTTAGGTTCCTTGAATTTATTCATAGTGCTACTAAAAAATCAATGTCCACAATACAATCAGGAGGAGGAGGAATAAAAAAAAATCAAACAAAATGAAGGCTTCTATCAGTGAATGGTTATATGACATCATGAACTCATTTTAATTTCCTCAATAGATTATTAAAATTTTGTAGGAAAACATGATGGGGCTTGCAAGCAGACTGAAATGAATGACAGTGATTTAGTGAATTTAATACTTTATTTTTTTGTCTTTGTCTGAGAACATGAAAAAATAAAAAGAAGGTCTGAAAATGGACAGTTTTATATTGTTAATTATCAGAGATTCTGTAGGATAAAAAGAAAATATTTTGGGGGTGGAGCAGGCCACAATGGCAGGCATGGAGGGGGGAGGGCACAAAAAGAAAAGAAAAAAAGAAAAAAGAAAATATTTTGTTGCAGGACAATTTGCAATCTTACCCTTCCTGTCTCCAAAAGCTGATCAAAAATCCAAGATCTAAAACATTACAATAGTGGCTAAAACATGCAAATATTGTATGTGGGGGAAGTTTATGGAGTGCAAAAATATATTAGAGAAAATGTAACTCTTGTTAAAGTCAGATCCTTTTAGAGTCAACGGTGTTCCCAATTACAGGTTTTTCCCAACAAAGAACTATAACTTTGATTTTATAAGAAGAGGCAAAGGAAGCAACATTATGACATGAAATGAGCTCTAAGATATCTTCCTTGCAACATTTGGCTTGAAACCTTCTTTCCCATGGTTTTCTAATCTTTTAGCATATTTTTACATATAATTTATGAAGACTGCTGATAGGCTTCACCAGAAATATTATGACTTGGTTTCTTCTCAATATCCATCATCAACAGATTAATAGACAAATACTACTAAATTACTGACATTACATAGAATCTAGTGCAGCAATTCTTAACCTTCATTGGATTTTAGAATTACCCAAAGAGATTAAAAAATAAAGCAGTGATTTCAGCTATCTAAACAGAATAATTAAATCAAGAGCCCCAGGAATGAAAACTAGTGTTTTAAATATCAAGCCTGGCTTCACAACCATTAAAAAGTGTGAAGCATTCTAATATATTTTAGATTATTTCACTAGCCTTTCTAGTGGATGAAGGGATTCAGTTAAACGAATTGTAATTTGGCTTAATAATCCTAGACTTATGAGTTAAGACTTAAAATATGTATGTGTAAAATACATTTCCCAATTTCAAATGTTAGCTATCCTAACAAGGTAATATCTGTCATATATTTATTTAAATATGTTTGTAAAAAATTCTTATTTTCTGATTGGTGGATTAGGAATATGACCCGTAAAAGGGCTAGTCCCAGAAGTAGATAAACTTATAAAATGTAATATTTTAAATTAATTGCTTGTTAAGAACCTATTAACTTAGTCTCTTTGATTCTACTGTTTGGTCTCTATCTTTATTAATTTAGGAACATTATATTAAAATAAAACAAAAGTAAACCACATTAAAAAAAATAAAACTTAGAGCCTGATAGTGATTTCTGATTGATGTAAAAAATAACTGAATACAGTGGTTAGAAAATATTGTTGGGATTAAAGAAGAGACATAGTCCCTGAGTTCTAGAAACTGATCTAATTTCCACATCTAGACCCTGAAGTCATTACACATACTTGATGCTTACAGCTAAACCTTATTTTTCTCTTGATGAAGATCAACAATCTCACAAAGCATTTACTTTGGACAAGGGCACAATGAAACCCACAAAATATTGAACATCTCCCTTTCTCACTAAATGGGGAACAGTTAAAATTTTATTCCTACCGTTTGTCCCGTTTATAGATAATAATTGAGATACACACTGTAAACTTTTCCAGCTGTCTGACAACAATCTAGAGTAAAACGCTGGTTCCTTACAATCTCCCCAAAATTACCCATTCAAAGTCTAAGTCCTTAACAGATTCCTTGTAATTCTTGTTTACTAAGACACCCATCCTGTGCTTCCCCTTGGTGTATGTTTTTCCTCATTGAAATAAGTAGTAAATTCACCTTGTTTAACTACAAGCATGTATCTGGTGGTCTTTGGATGAAAAATATTGATAATGTTCTCGAGGAGTGAATGGTTGACTGTCTACATGCTGGCCTCAGCAAATGGCATCGCTTTATAAACTCCTTTTTAGTTTTGCAAACTCAGAAGACATAAATCTGCTCACTGAAATAATTCACCTTTCATTGGTTGCATTCCCAATCAACTGGCAACAATTCATGATGGCTGATACTAGGATGACATATGGTACTTCTAAGAGCACCTGAAACTCAAGCTCCTTTGGCTGGCTGTTTTTTTTTTTTTTTTTTTTTCCCAGCAAGCAAGGTTCTATGGGAAAACTAAACTATTAAATTTTATCTAGAAGGCATTTTAATAAAGCATGAATTATACCTAGTGGAGATGGGCACGGGCAAATAATGAATTGAACTTTTATAGAATCAAGAAAAAATAGTCTGAAGAGGGATATTAAATCCTTTGGATGGAGGACACTCTTCTTTGGGCCTTGCTTGTTAAAGAACTGCCAATCTTTTATGGTGAGACTATTCTCTACTGAACTCTGCTTTCCTTTCTGATTGGTATATTCATTATTTAGATTGCAATATATTAAATCAGGTTAATTCAAATATCACTAGCTTAGAGCTATTCTACTTCTCCTAGATTTGCTTCTATCATTATGTATTGATATTTAGATTAAATCTCAGTAGGAAGATTATTTCTTTGAAGACACTAAATTTTTGCCTCCTCTCCCTTTTACTTCCTCCAATTAAAAAAGATTTCGTACATAAAATAATGTAGTGTAGTTTCTGTCTTTAATGTTCTTTTATTATCCTGATATTTCAATAGACATTTGTATACTTTTTCTCTTCTTGTGTATGTGTCTCAAGCATGCCAAATTCTAAGGTGCACAATTGGTTCTTTTAGATTGTCTAATCAGGAAATATATTACTCTATGTGCACACAAAGTTATGACATTTTTAAACCTGTCTTTCAGTGTATGTAGCTCTAATGTCTACCACTTTTCTATCTTTCTCTAGTCACCTTTTATCTTCATGTCCATACACAGTAAGCCTCCATTCTATATAACTGTGAGAGTTTCCAATTATTTCAATTGTCTCTGAGAACGTTGACCTACTCCTGTAATTAGATTTCACTTTTACTCCAAATTTGTTCTTTGAAGCTTCTTTCTAACTATCCATAGCTATTTTATTATAATTTACCTTCTGGAAGGCAGTGTAAGAAGCAATGACTTACAAGTTACACAGAGAGATGCAAATACATGAACTGTTCAGGCATAGCTGGTTAAAATTAATGCTCACTATACTGAATGCCTTAAATGCATTATTTCAGTTAATTCTTATAAACTTCTTACATTGAACTATATATAAGCATTGTTAAGAACATCATTTTAAATTAACAAAATGTATATATATTAAGTTTAAATTACTTGTTTAGAATTACACATAACATATGATGGAATTTATATTTGAATCTAGTACTTTTGACTTCAGATCTGTATAATAAAGATGCTGGATTGCATCCTATTGGTTGCAGAGTTTAGATTTATTCTAATGACTCTCTTTGAAATAATGATTAAGAGAAAAAGTTAAAGCTGTGTTTGAGTTTTAATAAAACTGTATAATAAACTATTATTTTAAAAAATAATTTTATTGTTTTTGAAAATAATTTATTTTATTTTATTTTATTTTATTTTATTTTGAGAGAGAGAGAGAGAGTGCACATGGGAGGGGCAGAGAGAGGGAGAGAGAGAGAATCCCAAGCAGGCTCTGTACTGTCAGAACCAAGAGATCACAACTTGAACCAAAATCAAAGAGTTGAATTCTAGGGGCGTCTGGGTGGTTGATTCAGTTAAGTGTCTGACTTGAGCTCAGGTCATGATCTCATGGTTCATGGGTTCGAGTTCTGCGTTGGGCTCTGTGCTGACAGCCCAGAGCCTGGAGCCTACTTCAGATTCTGTGTCATCAACCCCCTCACTCGTGTTCTGTCTTTCTTTCTCTCAGAAATAAATAAAAAACATTAAAAAATATCAAAGACTTGAATGTTTAACCAACTGAGGTACCCAAGTACCCTCAGATCCTGTTATTTTGATTTATAAATTTATTAATTAATTCAATTTCTTTTAAAAAAATTTTTTTAATGTTTTATTTATTTCTAGGAGAGAGAACTAGAGACAGCGTGAGCAGGGGAAGGTCAGAGAGAGAGGGAGTCACAGACTTTGAAACAGGCTCCAGGCTCTGAGCTGGCAGTCAGCACAGAGCCCGACGCGGGGCTCGAACCCACGAACCGCGAGATCATGACCTAAGTGAAAGTCGGAAGCTTAACCGACGAAGCCACCCAGGCACCCCTAATTAATTCAATTTCAATTGAATACCAACCATGTGTCAGATGCCAGTCCAAGCACTGGAGTTTTAAGTGATTTAAAAAAAGGGAGGCAAAGAAATAAACAAAATAATTGCATAAAGGGATTAATAATAATAAATAAGAGTAATCAAGCAAAGTTGTTAAGAGTTTAAGGAGGAATAAAGAGGAGGAAAGAGATGGAAAAATTTAGACATAGACCTTGAAACAGACTTGTTGACTGATCAGTTGTATAAATTTTAGGAAAGTAAGTATGTACAAAAGAGATGACTTTCATTTGGATGAGTAACTGGATGGATTAATAAGTGCCACTTATTGATATAGAAAATTTTAAAAGAAACACCAGATTGAGGGAGTGACAAAGAATTTTGAGGGTTAAGTTTTAAGGGTGAGTTCAAGTAAATATTTTGAAGTAGGATACTGGAGATCAAGAGAGAGGTTCACGTTTGAGATATTATCATATCAACATAAGATGGAATTTAAAGCCATGAGGCTTAATAAGGTCATCCTGGGAGTGAATCTTGATAAAGAAATGAAAGAACAATGTAAATGAACCATGATGTGCTTTCAAGCATTTAGTAATTCAGCAGTGAATATAAAACTAAAAAACAGATCTCTCTCTCTGTCTTTGTCTGGCTGTCTCTCTCAGATAGATAGATAGATGATAGATAGATAGATAGATGATAGATAGATAGATAGATGATAGATAGATAGATAGATAGATAGATAGATAGATAGAGATATACATTCTTTATATGTATACATAATATACATTCTTTACATGGCTTTTCTAATCACATTTTTTTATATCTAGAATTTTCATGTGGTAATCTAATTAAATAATTATTCTCAGAGAACTTCCTTTCAGATTGGGAAGAAGTCCAAGACTTTTATTTATTTTTATTTTGTTTAATATTTATTCATTTTTGAGAGAGAGAGAGAGCATAAGCAGGAAGGGTCAAAGAGAGAGGGAGACAGAGGAAGACCTTTGCAGGGCTCCAACTCAGGAACAGTTGGACAACTCAAGAACTGTGAGATCATGACCTGAGCTGAAGTCAGACACTCAACTGACTGAGCCATCCAGGATTCCCCAAGATTTTTATTTTTTGATACTTAATTGCATCCTGGCACTTAATTATTCAAAAATAAATTAAAAGAACATGAAAGAAAACATAAAGGTGAGGGCAAGAGAAGGCACACATATACTCACACCATGTCAGAGTTTGCAAATAAACTCTAGCTTTTCATCTTTTTGGAAAAGATAAAGATGATTTCATTTGTTATAAAATGTAGGTCTAGAACAAATAAGATCTATATATTTAAAATCTTTTAGTTCCTCTCACTTTTAGCTGTACTTAATATTCACAAATCAATATAATGATGCTGGTGTTTTATCTGTCTTTGATTTGTTTCTTATCTAGGAATATTTGCTATTGTTTTGAATTCATAAACTAATTTTTCTTCAATTTGAAACACAGAGATAGAATTGACATAACATGTAACATACCAGAGAATGAATAAGGCTGCCATCATAGCCTTTTTTTCAAAACACAGCAGTAAGAAATTATCCTGATTATAAAAATGCAAAAGTAGGGAGCCTGGGTGGCTCAGTTGGTTAAGCGTCCGACTTCGGCTCAGGTCACGATCTCACAGTTCGTGGGTTCGAGGCCCACGTCGGGCTCTGGGCTGACTGTAAGCTCAGAGCCTGGAGCCTGTTTCAGACTCTATATCTCCCTCTCTCTCTGACTCTCCCCTGTTCATAATGTCTGTCTGTCTGTCTCTCTCTCTCAGAAATAAATAAAACATTAAAGAAATTTTAAAAAATGCAAAAACAGAATTTCTGTTAACCCTGTCAATTTACTGTGGAATATAAAGCATTCTTAAGTATTATAGAAGTTAAGAGTTGTGCACTGACCTTGAATATAAAAATGTATTATTTAAAACAAGTTTATCTTTTGAAATTGAATGAATATAAGCTATCAGTAAAAGCACTTTTACAACCTGTTTCATCTAAAAAGTGAAACAAATATTTTTATATTTTTATGCCTTTTAAATATAGAAAAGTATATTTATTTCACAATCACATAATACTTTTTCAGAATTATTAATGAAAACTGTAAAGCTTTGTTTTTGAAGAGACCATGGACCATTAGCACTGGCTTACTGTTGCTGAATACTCAAATATATTTATTTTTAGAAAAATGACATGTAAATATATAAACTTTAAAGAATGGGACATTTTTTAAAAACAGATTAGCTCTTTTAAATATTTGGGAAGCAATTTGCTGGTGTGCTTTACACTTTATCATAATTGGAAACCAGTAGATTACTGCAGAGAATAAATTCAACATAGATAGAGCCATTAACACTGTGAAAAGTTGTTTACTACAGTTTTATTTAGCACAGGTGTCTCTCTAATTATGAGATGTTATGAACATTCATAGCATTTGATATCTTTCAGTGTTGTCTTTGAATGAGTTAGGACACTCATTAAAGATTATTAAGATAACAAGATGAAAGTGTTCTTAGTGAATTAAGACTTTTAAATTATGCTTATTTATGGGTTCATTATTTGATTACTTGGAGCATTTTTATTTCCAAGCAACATGTTAGCCTAAGAACACTGTTAAACATAGGAAGAAATGAACTTCTATCATCATATATAAAAGAAACAAAGTATGAACTCCTTATCGCATTGATTCTAAGACAATTTAATGACTCTAAAGTGGAGATGCATATTTTAACTGCTGTTTCCCAGACAGTAGATCAAGACCTACTATAATTTTCACTGTATATATGTTCATATTGAAACTTACAAATAGTTATCAATGCTGCTTGGAAGATAATACTGGAGATAATAGTAGAATACTATTTTAAGAAATGCTGCATCTTTAGCACTACTGATGACATTAGAGTGTATGAAAAACAAATTGGACATTCATAATTTGATTAAAAATCATTTGGGAGAGTAGGATTCTCAATATGAAGAAAATCTACGATATCTTATTTTGCCTTTCTCTCTTTACATATGTCCCAAGGTGGCACAGAATATTTTTTAAAAATAAGTCTAAAATGAGTTTTTAGATACAACATCAAAAGTATAGGCAACAAAAGCAAACATAAACCTGTGGTGTTACATCAAACTAAAAGCTTCTGGGGGTGCCTCAGTGCTCAGTCTATTAAGTGCCCAACTAGATTTTGTCTCAGGTCATGATCTCACAGCTGTGAAATTGAGCCCTATTCTCAGTGCTGAATGTGGAGCCTGCTTAAGATTCTCTCCCCCTCCCTCTCCCTCTGTCTTTCCCTGCTTTAACTCTCTCAAAGAAAGACATAAATAAATTAATAAAAATTAGAAGCTTCTGAACAGCAAAGGAAACAGTCAACAAAATGGAAAGGTAACTTATATAATGGGAAAAATACTTACAAATCATTTATCTGATAAAGGATAAGTACCTAAAATATATAAAGAACAAAACACCTTGGTAACAAAAAACCAATCTGATTAAGAAATGAACACAGGATCTGAATAGGTATTTTTTTTTTAAATAGGACATGCAAATAGATAACATGTACAAGAAAAGCCACTCAATATCACTAATATCAAGGAAATACAAATCAAAAACACAATAAGATACCAACACCTCTTAGAATGTCCATTATAAAAAGATAAACAAAAATAAAATAAATAAAACACAAATTTTGGGAACGATGTGCAGAAAAGGGATCCCTTGTTCATTTACACAGTGGCTCAACCACTATGAAAAAGAGTATGGGGGCGCCTGGGTGGCTTAGTTGGTTGAGCGTCTGACTTTCGCTTAGGTCATGATCTCGCGGTTCGTGAGTTCGGGCCCCACGTCGGGCTCTGTGCTGACTGCCAGCTCAGAGCCTGGAGCCTGTTTCAGAGTCTGTGACTCCCTCTCTCTCTGACCCTCCCCTGCTCATGCTGTCTCTCTCTCTCCTAGAAATAAATAAAAACATTAAAAAAATTAAAAAAAGAAAAAAGAAAAAAAGTATGGAGATTCTTCAAGACATTAAAACCAGAACTACCATGTGATCCAGAAAACACACTTTTGGATATATATTGGAAAGAAATGAAATCACTATCTCAAAGAGATCTCTGCACTCCCATGTTCATTGCGGCATTATTCACAATAACCAAGACATAGAAACAATCTAAATGCCCAATGACAGCTGAAGAACTAAAGAAGATGTGATAAACACACACACACACACACACACACACACCTAATTTACTAATATCCTTACAGGAATTTTTTTTCTTTTTAAATATCCTTCAGGAAAAGTCCTGAACAGTTTATTTCATTCATTTGTTCAATCTACAAATAGTTAATCCATGAAGGTTGGAAATGTGTATCTATATAATTCTTGACAACTTGGGAAAAAGAATTACCTACAAGTACCACGCTCATTTTGTTTCACTGGTTTGACAATAAATGTGTTGTATTTTAGTTTAGTATTTTTAAAATACAGAGTACTTTAAAATAATTTATGTGCATTTCTATAACTTTCTTTGCACATGAATTATCCCAGAAATTATGCCATCTCTAGAAATATACTTTAGTTAAGCTGCTTGAAATTTTTAAAAATTGTAAAAATGTTTGTGATCCACTGGGCTACTCATAGAGTGCATGTAAAATTCAATTGATATATAATCATAATGATATAAGCATGAGAATCAATTAGTAGTAATTTTCAATTACTATTTAAAATGTCCTCTTGATTTTAAATTTTACATTAGCAGCTTAAGATAGTGTAAATCTAAACTGAAAAAAAGATGTATTTCATAAGGTACATATAAACTATGAAAATTTTTAAAAGTCATACCTAAAATATATTTTCTTAAAACATATTTTTGTACCATGGAAAGACACACCTACATAATATATTTGATGATATGCATATATTTGATGAAAAAATAAAACTAATCATTGTATCATGTACTTTTATTATCATCTTGTAGATGCTTTAAAAGTAATTAAAGTGTCTGGGGCGCCTGGGTGGCTTAGTCGGTTAAGCTTCCGACTTTCGCTTAGGTCATGATCTCGCGGTTCGTGGGTTCGAGCCCCGCGTCGGGCTCTGTGCTGACTGCCAGCTCAGAGCCTGGAGCCTGTTTCAGAGTCGGTGTCTCCCTCTCTCTCTGACCCTCCCTTGCTCACGCTGTCTCTCTCTCTCTCTCTCTCTCTCCTAGAAATAAATAAAACATTAAAAAAAATAAAATAAAAGTAATTAAAATGTCTTCTGATCCTCAGAACTATTTTTAATGTAAGTATTTTAATTGTCAGTCACTTCCCCCATGGTTTATTTATTTATTTTTAATTTTTTAAAATGTTTGTTTGTTTTTGAGAGTGAGAGAGCATGCAAGCCAGCAGGGGTGAAGGAAGGGCAGAGAGAGAGGGAGATGCAGAATCTGAAGCAGGCTCCAGGCTCTGAGCTGTCAGCACAGAGCCCAACACAGGGATTGAACCCATAAACTGTGCGACCATGACCTGAGCCAAAGTTGGAAACTTAACCAAGTGAGCCACCCAGTGACCCATCCACATGGTTTATTTAAGTTATCAATAACTTTTGGGTCAAAATTAATTTAGAGGGAAGGAAGAAAATGAAATCTGAAAAGATTATTAGATTCTAATAATTCTAATTATATATAATATCACACATACACATATACAGCTAATGAAAAAATGAATTTCACCTGCTGTAGTGAACATAAGGTCACATTTACATTACCAATAAATTATATGTAGAAATTAAAGGCATATTTTGATTTAATTTACAAATTCTACAAGTTTACAATTTAAAAATACAATTTAACACTAAATTTTCAAGAAGGCAGTTTTCGTACAGTTTGCATGTGAAAAATGCTCATTTTATTTTGCTTAGTAACAGAATTGTAGCACTTGAAAAATTACCTTGTTTAGTAAATTTTAATATCTAGACTTAGGAGCTGAATACTCTTTAGATTTAGAAATCTTTAACGAATGTTTTTTTAAAAAAAAATTTTAACATTTATTTATTATTGAGAAACAGAGAGAGACAGAGCATGAGCATGGGAGGGGCAGAGAGGAAGGGAGACACAGAACCCAAACAGGATCCAGGCTCTCAGCTGTCAGCACAGAACCCAACGCAGGGCTCGAACTCACAAACCGTGAGGTCATGACCTGAGCTGAAGTCGGATGCTTAACCGACAGAGCCACACATGTGCCTCAGGAATGTTTTTTTTTTTTTTTTTAAAGGAAATTTTTTTTATTTTTTTTAATTTATTTCTAGGAGAGAGAGAGAGAGAGACAGCGTGAGCAGGGGAGGGTCAGAGAGAGAGGGAGTCGCAGACTGAAACAGGCTCCAGGCTCTGAGCCGGCAGTCAGCACAGAGCCCGATGCGGGGCTCGAACCCACGAATCGCGAGATCATGACCTGAGCAAAAGTTGGACGCTTAACCGACTAAGCCACCCAGGCGCCCCAGGAATGTTTTAATAGTAATAATATATTGACTAAGAATCATCATTTTAATGGTCTACAAATAATACAGATACATAACAAACTATAATGTTTATAAAGCTTAAGATCTTCTGTGTTCTGTATAATGATTGCTGTCCTTATTTTTCCATGATGTTTCTTTCTAAAGTAAAATTTTAAAATATTAACAAATGGCAAACCTCCATCTATCTTACAGAGCAGCTGTACCAGTTTGCACTCCCACCAACAGCACAAGAAGATTCCTTTTTCTCTACATCCTCAGCAACATCTGTTGTTTCCTGTTCTGTTTATTTTAGCCATTCTGACAGGTGTGTGGTGATATCTCACTGTAGTTTTGATTTGTATTTCCCTGATGATCGGTGATGTTGAGCATCTTTTTATGTGTCTCTTGGTCTTCTGTATGTATTTGGAAAAATGTCTATTCCTGTCTTCTGCCCATTTTTTTCAAGTTTTTATTTAACTTCTAGTTAGTTAACATACAGTATATTAATTTCAAGTGTAGAATTTAGTGATTAAACATTTACATAGAACACCCTGCGCTCAACACAAGTGCCATCCTTGAGGAATGGGTAAAGACAGTTTATGATGGAATAATAGCCATAAAAAATGAAATCTTGCCATTTGCAATGACACTGATGGAGCTAGAGAGCATTATGCTAAGTGAAATATGTCACTCAGAGAAAGACAAATACCATATGATTTCACTCATGTAGAATTTAAGAAACAAAACAAATGGGCCAAAGAAACAAAAAAGGGGCAAACCAAGATATAGACTCTTAACTATAGAGAACAAAAATGGTTACCAGAGGGGAAGTAGGGAGGAATGGGTGAAATAAATGATGGGGATTAAGGAGTCTACTTGTGATGAGCACTGGGTGTTGTATGGATGTGTGGAATCACTATATTATACATCTGAAACTAATATTATACTGCATATTAACTTACTGGATTTTAAATAAAAACCTCAGAAAGATATTAAAAAATAGCAACTTCAAAATACACCAATATACTTTCCTTTAGTCAGTGCACAAAGCTATTAATTATTATTTTACCCATAGTTCAAGTTTTAGATAAATATGTCACTTAGAGTTTTAATTTCTTGATGTGATTATTCAATTCAGAATTATTTTTGAGTAATTGAAAATAGGAAAAAATAGTTAAAATAGTATTTTATTTTTACTATTTTCCATTGGGTCAAAGATTACTTGAACATCAATTAAAGAATTTAGCTATAAATTTGAGCATATAGGCCATCAAGTATATTATCATCTGTCTTTTGATCAACACATGTCTTATTCATTATGAGTCTATTACTAATATGATCAATAATGTATATGTAACAAAAAAACAAGATTGTGATCTTCAAGGATTATCAATTTAATTTGAAGAAATTAAAGTAACTTTCAGACTAACTGGAATGTCTCTTTTTAATATTAAATTTCTCAGAATTAGTAGCAAGAGTCAAAAAATATATATTATTTTGAAGTAAAAGCCCAAGGTATTTTAAATGCATTAAAACAAAAGTACAAGGTACCATATTTTTCTCCTAAGTGTTTTTAATAGTTTTTTATAAGTACAAATTAAGTGATTTTTTTTCTTACAGAAAAAGCAAACTTTTAAAACTCTTTAAGGACAGTGTCAAATTATAAATAAACAGAATACTAATTTCACATAAATTTGATCTAAATTACAACATCTATATTTAAAAGACAAATATATCTATTCTTTGTATTGCAGAAATTAATATTCTATTCATGGATTTAGTGTTTCCTTTGATTCTCTACATGTTTTCTTTCTATGTACTCATTAAGATCATTAATAATCATCATAATAGTGGAATAAACTAGGGAGAGGATGTTTCAGAGAATTGTGTTATGGCATCTGTAGAAAAGTTTTAACATTTTGGGGTAGGAAATAGTGGTTTCTGATAATTAATAATATTTTTAACATAAAATTTGTCAACAATGTCTAATTTTTAACTATCTATGTTACTTCACGATTCACATGGATATTCTGTGTGGTCTGAGATTGAATTTTATCAAGATGTAGTAATGATTAAGAATTTAAAATATACCAGGAATAAATGGAGCCTAGTAGAGTTCCTTTTCTGAGCTTAGTAGACTGTATAAAAGTTTGAAATTACTCATATGACCAGAAAAAAACAAAAACAAAAACAAAAGGAAAAAGCTATAGGTCAGAAATGTATCACATCTGTCCATAAATTCAGAATGTTCAAGTCTGAGCTAGAAAAGAGTCTTGTAATTCAATCCAAAATGTCATGATATTTTCAAATTGTAGAAAATGATCTCTGACAGGAAATATTTGATAAATTGTGACAAGATAAGCATGCACTGCTGGTCACAGTGCTTCTTGAAGCTTCTGCTATTACTCCCAGGCTACTCCTGCCCCTGGCAATACAGCCTCTTTGCCTTTTGGTCAGCAGATTCAATAGCTTTATACAAACCGAGTAACCTTTTATCTTTCAGAATTCCTTCTATCATGCCCTTCAGATTTTCGACCAGGTGTGAGCCTACATTGCAAAATAAGAACTTTGTTGGTTATTCAACATTGATAACACAATTGCCTTGGAATGATTTCTAACATAACATTTCCTAAAAACTATTTATTGTTTGAAACAATTGAGAGGCATGTTTGGAGCTGCTTTGCAAAAGTGGCAAGAAAATACAGCCCAGATCTAAGAAAAAATTTCTAACAATTTTCCAGTAGTTGGCTATTGGAATTCAGGCATAGATAACATGAGTGTTGTCTTTCAAGTCATATTTTGGATAATGTTTCCAATACTCTTTTCATTCATTTAAGTAATAGTCGGTACTTTCCATACAAGACACTGAACTATATATACACTATAAAAAGATAGAATTTATTTGTTAAATTTAACATTATAGAAATTAGCATGATGACATGACAGAAAATCTACATATTTCTAAAATTGGGGGATGAGGTTAAGAGGTTTATTTAGAGGTAATTAAGTCCAGTCTTAAAATGTTAGTATGACTGAGATGGACAAAGAGTTGCTATCATAAAACAGAGTTGCCAAAATTTTTAGAAATGTGAAGCCCAGAATTGTAAGCAATTGATTACGGAAAATGTGTTTATGGGAAATATCGCATAACATATTAGGAAATTGGCTGAATCATAAAATCCATGTGTATTCACGAAAGGGTGTCGTAAAAATATAAGACGTTTAGATTTGCATTTTAGATAGAATATCCTGACTACTTAGTGGAAAAATATACAAAGACAACAAGTGATAAGTTTGGAATTAAGGCATTTTTTGAGTACCTTTGAAATTGAAGATAGAGTTTTTGGCAACAACAATATGCTTTGGTTGATCTTAGAAAGAGGGTGTAACTAATACAAGCTGTAAAAATATGTCAGAAAGATCCCAAAAAATTAGAATATCATCTGGACCTCAATTTAATAACTCAATTTCATTAGAAATATTTTGAAGTTATCATTTTCAAATATATATTATTTATAAAGATAAATGAGGAACACTGAATGATTCATTTAGGGAAAATGCCTTTCTCAAGGAAAATAAAGATAATGTGAAGTCCTAGGAACAAGGAGAAAGTAGAATTTTAAGGTGGTATTGACAAACAGTGACAAATAATGAAGACCAGCATGATATCTTGTTGAATGTCAATATAATAAAGGTTCCTGAGGGTTATTTAACAAAAAAACGGATGAGACTTACGGCCAATTCAGTAGCAATTAGTATCCTTAAACCTGTCTAGTCAATAGATTGTGGCCCTGAAATATCTCCCACTCAAAAGAATGAAGGAATACTTGTCAGAAGATGGACTAGACAAACTCTTATTCTTCCCTCCAAGCACAACTAAAAACCCGGGAAACTATATATTAAACAAATAATAGGAGATATTAAAATGTGAAAAGAAAAAGGCAGACAGGGTAGAGACCTTGGGATTCAGGGGGGTCAAATGTTTGGGAGTTTTCTGGGCTTTTTGTGGTTGGTTTGTTTGTTTTTCTTCATATGTCTTGACTCTGACCTTAGAAAGCTGGCAACCCAGAAACACTGGCACAAACATATAAAACAAACTCAGACAGAGGCCTATTGTCAATAGTCAAAGGACCAGAAATGTGGCAGCTAAGCAAGATAAAAGATTTAAACAATAACTGTTTCACTGCAGCCAAACACTACAGAAAAAAACTGTGTTCTCACCCCCGCCTCCCACCAGCAAGGCTGAGTAGGAAACCTAGACTTTTACCATAAAAGGACTGGAATGAGGAGCCCCAATACTGACTTCTACAAGAGTGAAAGTGGGGAGTGGGAGGTATCCCCACTGGCACTAAAAAGTCCACCACCTCATTGTTAGTAGAGACAACATGGGGTGACTGTATCTCCTCTCCCACCCTGCAGTAATGAGGAACCCCTCTCTTAGAACTGGGGTGGTATGGAAAGAGGCCTAATAGAAATTCAAGACTTTCTCTATCTCCCAGTAGTATTGAGGCCACCCCCACTACAGTGTCAGTGGAGACACTGTGGACAGCCAGAGCACCATTTTCACCACAGCTGTAATGGCAGAGCCGCTCTGGTGTCAACAAAACCTGAATGGCAAACCTGGAAGTCATGAAGTGGCCTTCTCCTACCCTCAGCCAGTGTGTTGTCAGAGGAATCTAGCTAAAACAAAATTTTCACAAGATACATAGTCTCAGAATATAATATTAAAATATCCAGGCTTTGGGGTACCTGGGTGGCTCAGTTGGTTAAGCATCTGACTCTTGATTTTGACTGAGGTCATGATCTCACAGTTGGTGAGTCTGAGCCCTGCATCAGAATCTGCACTGACAGTGTAGAGCCTGCTTGGGATTCTCTGTCATCCCAGGGTGACTGCACAAATTCAAGGTTATGCCTTCCAAGGAATAACTCCAAAGACTCCACATGTCACCAAATATACTACTAAAATAGCCCAACCAATTCATAAAACAAATGAGAAGCAAGCAAGAACAACAACAACAACAAATAAACCTTGAGGTGTAGGGTATGGAATCCGTACCTGGATTTGCTGCAATCTATTACCAAGGGGCCTATTTCTCTAATCATTTTACCACACTTCAACTAGAGCAACATAGAGACCTGTTCATTTTTATTTAGAAAAATCATAGATAATCTTGTCTCTCAGTACATTTTTTAAAATTAATAAAAATTGCAACTTGTCTATTACAATTTTTGTTCCAAGTTTACTGGATGCAAGATATAAACTAAACACTATAACTAGATCTGATTTCTGCCTTTGGACAGGGCAACATAAAAAAGCAACACAGAAAAGAAATTAAGAATAAAATATCAACAGCAGAGCAATGCACTGGGGGAGATGCAAAGTAGGCAATACATTCTTAATGACTTGCTTCTCTTGATTTGAGAGGATGGAGACTAACTAAAGGCATATGGTCTAGAAAGACAAGGAAAGGAGGGTAGTAATTACCTTTAGTAGGTAGTTATTTCTGGAAATAGCATATTTTAAAAAGTCTTTATAGTAGAAAAACAAAGTAAGTTCATGCATATATATGCATATAAAAGGGCATATATGAAATGAAGAGAACAAGTAAAGGTGTGTAATCAGAGATAAAAAGGAAAAAGAAAGTTCTACAATCCTGGATTTACAAACCACTGTTTCTGTGTCTTGAAAATTTTAACTATATAACAATGTAAATGCCTTACTTTTTCTTCGATCCAATAAAAACTGAATTTCTGAGTATGAAAACAATGACCAATTTGTCCCATTATATTAGCATAGATCAGACAACCAGGGGATATCTGCATCGATAAATATTTTGTATAAAAGAAATCAAATCAGTATAATATAATTTTCCCAAGCTATAAATGTTTCTCAATGTGAAAACAAATATATCAACTTCAATTTTGCCTTGTTTCTTTACATTAGGTTCTCTTTGGCAACAGGAAGCCATTATCCTATAACACAAACTAAAAACTGGCAATCTTTCTTTTTAACTTTTCTCTGTCATGTCAGTTCATAAATAAACTACTGTATTTCTTGAGGTAGGTGACTTATTCACAAATAAACACAACCAGGAGCCAAAATGTAACACAATTTTTAAAGGAAATGAGCTGCTACTATATATCAGGAACTGATTTAATATTTTCTTAACTCATTTTGGAAACATTCTTTTGAGGAAGGCAATAATGAAAAAAATCTTTGTTGTGGGTTACTATCATAATATCTTTTATGTTAGCAGAGATTATACTCACCTAAAACTGTTGACTTGCCAAAATTTTTTCAGCCTTGCATATTGGCAGAATTAATTTTGAAGAGATTTCAAAAAGGTAAGATTACATTTTTTGATAACTATTTCCCTTATGCTTATTCCTTTTGAAAGATCAAATATTTTGTATCTCTAAATTTACAAAATTTTAATGCTCTATTTTACTTCTGAGAGAGAGAGAGAGAGAGAGAGAGAGCAGGGGAGGGTCAGAGAGAGAGGGAGACACAGAATCTGAAACAGGCTCCAAGCTCTGAGCTAGCTGTCAGCACAGAGCCTGATGCAGGGCTCGAACCCAGGAACCATGAGATCATGAACTGAGATGAAGTCGGATGCTTAACTGACTGAGCTACCCAGGCGCCCTGTGTATCTCTAAATTTTAATGAGTAAGTATGTATATGTAGAATGATTATCTTAATAAGATTAAATAGTTGTACTTTATGTAGACCTTATATTTAAAAGTAAACAAGGTATATAAATCCTTTTTGAATATAACCCTAATTATTTAAGAATACCCCAAAGTTTTCAATGTTATTTAATCAAATTTAGAACTGCCTATAATTTAATATTGATTTTCAGAAATAGTTAAATCTCTAATGATTATGTGCTATTATTAGCTGTTTCTCAAATTAAGGCTGTTATTCAATTAGCTTCAGTTCACTAAGAGGTTTTAAAATTTGTGTTTGTCTTTACCAAAAATAATAGCCCATGATTAAAACCTATATATTATTCAGATATGAAACTGAGTGGACAAGCATAAGTATTGATAAAGGAACAGATTAAGTATTAAGTGAAGTGAAACAAATATTAATGAAAATATAAGTCTTGCATTAATCATAAATAATACAATTACCATCATTTTATCTATTGCTGTTTCTGGGTATATAAAAATAATTATTCTACCATTTATGTTTAAGTTGTACTTAAAATTGCAATGGGGAAAAGAAATGTGGATATTATTCCAAAGCAAGGTGGTAAATGCTGTAACAGAGATGAGTTCCAAGGATTATAGGATAAAGAGGTTTTGATTCCAATAATTTCATGTTATATTACATTACATATTGAAAAGCAGCCATGAATAATGGTAAGCTTCAGCCCTGGAACCAATATCACTATATTTAGCCCTGTCTTTGATATGTACTAGATGAGTGACCTTAGTCAATTTCCTACCTCCCAATGCGTAAGGTTCTCACCTTGTAAGTTCTAAGTAACATAATTAAGTCTAAGCAAATCTTTGTTAAAAATATTCATACTCAATTGGTCAAATGAACCCCAAAGAATCTCATCCCTTCAGCTTTCTCCCTGAACAACTGGTAACTTTTCCTGCCCTCTTAATTAGAGAAGGCTTGGCTCCAAGAGAACCACAGGACAACTCGATGTTAAAGTTAGATGGCTTTTCTGTGGCTTTCAGAGTAAAATTTAGATCCATCAAATGAGAAGTGCCAATTCAGTTTCATAGGTATAAATTGGGTGATAATATCTATTGCCTCTGAGATAAAAGGTCAATCAATTTGCATTTGTAAAGCATTTTATTTTTATTGACTTTTGCTTTTCAAACAACTCTGACAAAAAGTGTGATGCTATAATCATTATTTTAAGATGTAGAAAATAGAAAAGTAATAGTCTTTAGCCCATGACAATCACAGAATAGAACAACATAAACATTTCTTTGTAGTAGATGTGGATATTTTCCACAAATGTATATCAGTTAGCAACGAGCTGCACATTAGAGGGAGGTGACCAAGAGTGTATTTGGGCACAATATGTGTTCTACAGTCAAAATGAAGGCACATGATTCCCTAATTAATCTGTTACATATATACACATATATACACACATACATACACATATTTGATATATATGTATATCCATATGCACATATATGCGTATGATATACATATTTATTATATATGTGTATATATGTGTACATGGGTTTAAATATTAATTCACAATAAAATTATAGTTGATTATTCAATATATTGGGATTTCATCAAATATCCTAAACTTGTTAGTAAATGAAATATTTAAAAATTTGCATGTTTGTCATTTGTGATGATCAAAGTTGATCACTATTATTTTCTGTAACATTACTTAGGTGGGTATTTTATATTTATCTCACTTTCTTACTAACACTTGATATTTCTTAGGAGCATTTGAATAGCAATCACTTTAATGGATTTATTAATAATAATTTCATGGTTGATGACTGTATTCCCTTTAATATTCACAATACCTTTATATGTGATAGCAAAAATCAGAAATCTTTATTAACAAAGTCATTTGACATTTTATAATATATTGCATTACTGGTAATATGATTATCTTTGGTCTTTTTAATATGGCAACCTATTTTGTATTCCACAACATTTTAGTCAGTAGTCTTAGAGTTAACACCCAAGTTTTTATATATTTCCAGTACTTAATTTTGATTTAAGCATGTAACTTACTTGAAATTATCAGTATAAATAAAGAGGTAAATACTTTTAAAAAGATTAAAAATACTCACTGTATGACATTAATTATATGCTAGCTTAAATTACTTCCAGTTACTTCTATGTGTGGATCTTTTTTTCCCTAACCACGTACAATCCCTTCAAAAAACTTTTTTTTTTTTTTTAATTTTTTTTTAATGTTTTTTTATTTATTTCTAGGAGAGAGAGAGACAGCGTGAGCAGGGGAGGGTCAGAGAGAGAGGGAGTCACAGACTGAAACAGGCTCCAGGCTCTGAGCTGGCAGTCAGCACAGAGCCCGACGCGGGGCCCGAACCCACGAACCGCGAGATCATGACCTAAGCGAAAGTCGGACGCTTAACCGACTAAGCCACCCAGGCGCCCCAATCCCTTCAAAAAACTTTAAGAAAGGTCATAGCTAATCTTTTATATCATCAAAAGTTAGAATGGTTTAGTGTGCTCTAAACAAATAAATCATTTCTTTTTTGTTCTATATTACATGGCTTTTAAATTAATTTCCTGAAATCAGTCTCACTGGTTTTTTTTTTTTTTTGCATATTTCATACAGAATGACTTTGATAAAATGTAAAGATATTCATATCATCCATCTGTCAAAAATGTCTCAGTGGGTTTTATTTGTTTATAAGATTAAAAAAAAAAAAACACAGAATGGCAGGAAAACTTTGATGACCCAAAACTTTGGCATCTCTATTGTCTCCTAGGATTGTTTTTTCTGCTTAGAACACTAATGTTTTCCTGACTTTTCAGTAAGTTGCTCATTCACAGTAATTACCCTTTACTATTATTTTTCTGATATCAAAGAAGAAAATGACAATGCTCTTGTTGACATATAATCCAGTACCTGACTTTATAAAACTCATAATCTGGCACAGATGATATAAAGATATCTGTCTATCTATATCTATCTATCATCTATCTATCTATCTATCTATCTATCTATCTATCTATCATCTATCTATCTATCATCTATCATTGTCATCATCATCTATCAATCTATCATCTATCTACACCACACACACACACATATGACAGAAATTATGAAACGGTGAGCACTTCAAAAACAGATATATTCATTCACACTTTTATCAATGGTCTCTAATTGTCTCAATGAATGCTCATTTGTTTTAGCAGGGAATATGCTAACTTCAAACTCACCAAATTTGTGATATCTTACACTTTACGTTAATCATTTTACAAATATCCATTGAGTGGCTAAATGGATCCAGGAACTAAATGGGGTGCAAAGATTTAAATGAATCAAAGGCATACCTCATCCTTGCCTTTGAGAAACTTTACAGACCAGTGAAATATTAGTGTAAATTAAAAATCAAGTTGCCTGGGTGGTTCAGTCCATTAAACTTCTTACTTCAGCTCAGTTCATAGTCTAGTGGTTTGTGGGTTCGAGCCCTGCATCAGGCTCTGTGTTGACAGCTCAGAGCCTGGAGCCTGCTTTGGATTCTGTACCTCCTTCTCTCTCTACCCCTAACACGTTACAGTCTTCCTCTCTTTCTCAAAAATAAATATAAAAATGTTAAAAAATAAAAATAGTACTACTTATAAATATATATGTACACATATATTCATATAAATATATAGAAAGATAAATTTAATATATTAATGTTTCCTTTCTCTAAGGAATTTATATTTTTCCTAATTCTTCACTCATGATGCATTTACTCCCTTTTATGTACTTGTATCAATCTATCTCTCTGGCTTTATTTAGACTCCTTGTTTCACTTCAACACTGTTAATAGTTCTTTCTTCCCTACTAGACTCTGGAGTCTAGTCCTCCCAATGGCTATGCATAAAAGTTTAATAAAAATATAAAGGACAACCAGGAAGTGAAACCTCAGTTGTCTTCATATTCATCTTAAGAGCTATGTCTAGTGTCATATAATTTTCTACCTCAGTTAAAAGTTATAACTTTTTTACTGTAATGCTGAACATTTTAAAAAATGATTCATGCCCTTGTTTTTCTTTGCTTCCAATGATCTGTAATTATTAAACAGAATTAAAATAATCTCAAATCCTTCTTTAAATAATTTAGCCAGTTAAAATATGTTGATTTTTATTCAGAACTATTTTAAATTGAATCAGACTCTTTTTTATTAAATTAAGATGAACATGGTTGTACTTATAGATCTCTATTGAAATCAGTGTGGATTCAGTGACAGAGTATATGAGCAATAGAAGATAGAAAGGAACTCTGTAGGGAAAAAAAATCTTCCTTTGTAACTAGTTTAGGGCTTGCCTAACTGATATTGCAGGTAGAATGCTTGCATGTGGAATAATCCAGATCTGATTACCAAACTCTACAGTAGAGACCCAATGTACTTCTGTGGATTTTTCTTCCTCATTGTAGTGAGCTAATAGAAGTTTCTAAAAACAGACCATTCGTCAACATCATAACTCAGATTAATCTTAAACTGATTTTGAAGAAGTAAAACCAAAAATTCTTCTAACTTATTTGTTGGGTAATCATTTATATGAGACTCTTCAAAATTCAGATTGGGAGAGGAAACCCAAGCTAGGAATGGAAATAGAGTTTCTTTCCCAGTGATGAGTTCCAGAAACATGCTAGGTGGGTATAAAGCAGAAAATCTGAATTTCGAGTTTCACATGTGGAAGACAGTGCATCTGATATAAAACATACGGCTTTAGAAGGTTCTTTCACTACTGTAGGTACACAATTATTGCATATTCATATGTACCTTCTTGTTTTTCAATTATATACCTTTTCTTGAAAACCATATTTTAAAACATTTCAAGGAATAGTCTCTCTAGCAATGAAAATTTACAGTGCATAAGATTTCTATGACAGCTAAAGTAGTTCAGGACATTTCTTTTTGAGTTTGTTTGTTTATTTGTTTGTTTGTTTGTTTTGAGAGAGGGGGAGAGAGAGAGAGAAAATGCATGTGTATAGGGGAGAGGCAGGCTCTGGCCATCAGTGCAGAGCCTGACAGAGGACTTGATCTCACAAACTTTTAGCTCATGCCTTAGCTGAAATTGAGTCCATTGCTTAACTGACTGAGCCACTCAGGCACCCCAGTAGTCTAAGACATTTAATCCCATGGCATCATAATTTTGTTCGAAATCTAACAGTCAAGAAATTTTTTTTCCTAAAATATAATCTCCAGTATTACTGATGACAAGATATTAAAAGACTACTAAGAAAATATTTATTCTCTTCCCATATGCAAAATGTCCCTATCTTTTAAATTCATCTCTACATTAAGTTCCGACAGTGAGAGCTCTTCACTGGGGATTGGCAGGCATCTGGGAGGGTAAGTGCTCTTTATCTCTGGCGTCTGTCAGTATAGTATCAGTAACAGAAGGGAATGTCACAGAACTTTTTCCTAGAACCTGGCATCAGCACTCTGAAGCTTCTTGGTAGTTCCTCCACCTCTATGATCTGCTTTCTATCCTTATGATTTCATTATTTTTGAGAATGTCATATAAATAGAACCATATAATATGAAGCTATATAAGACTTGTATCTTTCACTTATCCTAATGCTTTGAAATTCATCCACGTTGTTGCATCTATCAATAGTTTGTTCCTTTTTGTGGCTGAGTTCTTTCCCATTGTATAGAATGAAACAGCTTTATTTATTCGCTCACTAATTGAAGGATATCTGGTTTATTTCCAGTTTGTGGAAATTATACATAAAGCTGCTAAAAATATTCACATACATATTTTTGTGTGAACATGCATTTCATTATCCTGTGGTAAATAGTTAGAAGCAGGATCTCTGGATCATATGGTAAACACTTTTTAAATTAAAAAAATGCTGTTTTCCAAAGTGGCTATTACATTTTGCATTTCTACAATCAATGCTTGAGGATTGTAGTGGCTTTTTACCCTCATGAGATCATTATTTTAAAATTGTAAGCATTAAAATAATGACCTAATATCAGTTTGAAAATATTTTTATATGTAAATTAAAGAAAAAATAATATATTTTTCATTCTTAAGTGATTATAATTACTTGCTAATGAGATATAGTGTTTGTTGGACACTACACAGCTTCTCAAACTTTGGAACCAGATTAGAAACTGTCACCTATGCTTTCTGTATCACACAGTAGATGTGAGTTTTGCTTAGATTTATAAAACATATATTTTAGTACCATATGTACTGATGAATTGTTAAGGAGATTTGGTTCCTCCACTATGCCCTACATAGTGCTTAAATCCAGGTATCTATAGTCAGATACCAGAGATAGTTTCTTTGTTTATTATTTAAATTTTATTTAGTTAACATACAGTGTAAATTGGTTTCGGGTAGAATTCAGTGCTTTATCACATACATACATCACCCAGTGTTCCTTACAAGTGCCCTCCTCGGTATACATAGCCCGTCTAGCCCATCTCCCACCTCCCTCGGTCAACCTCAGTTTGTTCTTTATCCTTAATAGTCTCTGTGGTTTGTTTCCTTCTTTTCTCCCCTCCACCCCCCACTTCCCATGTGCTCATGTGTTTTGTTTCTTTAATTCCACATATGAGTGAAATTATATGATATTTGTCTTTTTCTGACTGACTCATTTTGCTTAGCATACTATATTCTAGCTCCATCCACAGGGCTTCAAATTTAACATAGTCCTGGAGGTCTTAGACTCAGCAGTCAGACAACAAAAAGAAATAAAGAGCATACAAATCAGTAAGGAAGAAACCAAACTTTCACTCTCTGCAGATGGCATGAGACTATGTAGAAAACCTGAAAGACTCCACCAAAAAATTGCTAGAACTAATACATGAATTCAGTAAAGCATCAGGATATAAAATCAATGTGCAGAAGTCTGTTTCATTTCTATACACTCAAAATGAAGCAGGAGAAAAACAAATCAAGAAATCAACCCCATTTACAACTGCACCAAAAACAATAAGAAACTTAGCAATAAACCTAACTAAAAAAGTAAATGATATGTACTATGAAAATTATAGAAGACTTATGAAAGATACTGCAGAGGACAGAAAGAAATGGATGCTCATGCATTGGAAGAAGAAACATTGTTAAAATGTCTATACTGCCTAAGTAATCTACACAGTAATACAATCCCTATTAAAATACCACCAGCATTCTTGTCAGAGCCAAAATTTGTATGGAACCACAAAAGACCCTGAATAGTCATAGCAATCTTGAAAACGAAATACCAAACTAGAAATCCCAGATTTCAAGCTATATTACAAAGCTGTAGTCATCAAGACAGTATGATACAGGCACAAAACCAGACACGTATCTCAATGGAACAGAATAGAAAACCCAGAAATGGACCTAGATATGGTTTCTGCCTCTGTGTCCCCTGGCGTATACACTGGTCTCAAACAGGAGATCTTCCCCTCTATAATTCTATTATACCATGGATTTTCTAGATTCTTTGGCAAAAAACATTGTGGATTACCTAGTGGTTTTGAGATTAACCATGAAAACAGAAATGTTCAATTGACAAACATGAAGTTTAAGTCAGGTCATTTTTAAGAAACAAAAAAATAATACATTCCTTACATTATTAAGGAGCCCAGAAAACTTGCTATCTAAATAATGCCAAACATTGTTTAGTTACACAAATAATTTAAAATCTAAAATTTATTTGCAAAGTGGCAATTCACCTAGGATAATCGGTCTTGTATACATTATTGTTTATTCTAAGTAGGGTTATTTGGGTATTAACATATCATGAACATGCACATGCAGCACAAATCATAAAATTGATCAATATAATTTTAAGACTATTTTATGTTATAAACATAAAAGTAAATTATATTTAATAAAGTTAGAAAATTAAAATGCATAGCCATAAAAGTTTGGTTCTAAACTATTTCATATCTCTTGAACTGTCACCATGGAAAAGTTTTAGAGTCTTTTGCTCTATTTTTCTAACCATTCTCATACTACTTTCATGATGCTTAAACAAATATTATATTAAAGTGGTTAAGAGAATGTCTTATCCATGGCAACTACCAGCAATTTGTCATAGCAATATCCTACTAAATATTTTCAATGGTTTTTCATTATCTACAAGAAAAATATCAAATACTGTAGAAATAATTGAATCATTTTCAAGGTCTGATCTCAATTAACCTTTTCTAACTTCTTTCTGCAAATATATACCAAATTGAATTATATCTATCTGTAAATACTCATTGTATCTTTTTAAATTCCTATTCTCTATTCCCCATTTATACATGGGGGATATATTACAAGACACACAGTGTATATTTGAAACTGTAGATACTATTAACCAACATATACTGTTTTCCACATGTATATACCTATCATAAAGTTTAGTCTATAAATTAGACACAGTAAGAGATTAATGATACAAACAATAAAATAGAACAATTATAATATACTGTAATAAAAGTTATGTGAATGTGGTCTCAAAATACCTTACTGTACTGTACACACCCTTCCTTTTGTGATGGTGTGAGATGATAAAATGCCTATGTGATGGGGGGCAGCTACTGTATTTGACATGCCCTTTGCCTCTAATGTTTGGAAATTCAAATCTAAAAATGCTAAGCTAACTGTAATTTTCTCTAAAAAGTGAGTCCTAATATTGTCTCTTCATTTTGAATCCATCTATCTATATGACTCATTACATGTCTGTATCTTCTGTACAGTGTATACAGAAGCCCATACCTTTCATAACTTTGTACTATTTTGTGATTTGAAATCTATGCTTTAGTTAAAATTTTAAATACACTCATTTTTAGTATATGCATTTAGTAAAATGGGTCAACAAATATTATTTGTTTGAATTCATTCATTAATTGACATATAAATGACCACAAGTTGTGAATGTCCATCATTAATTTATTGCAATAATATGTGCCTTGGAAAGAGAGAACTCAAGTGCCTTCTATTGGACTGTATTCAACATAGAAGTGTGTAAATATTTTCCACTGTTCTAGTAAAATATTAGTGAAAAGGAACAGAGAAACACAAGTCATAATAAATTAACAAGTTGTTCAAATAATTGATGATCTCTAGGAGGATTTGCTTAAAAATAAAAGCAAAGCTAATGGGTTAAGAAAACTGTTGGAGCTAAAACAGTGCATTAATTCTTGAAGCAGATCGAGCCAAGAAGACTAAAACGAGGCAGGAAGATGGTTTCCTCAGATACACTGAATATCCATACATTTAATGGCTTTTATGACAGACACAACACCAAGCAGTGACACCACTGTTAGAAATGCTGTTTTTGAGACAGCCATTGCATATCCCTATCATGTACTTTCCAACAACAACATTCCAGCTATATTTTTTTCCATAATCATTCTAGTAAAAAAGATATCCTGATAATTGCACTATAGCTGATAGTGTGAGGTGATGGACCATTGCTAATCAAATCCTCTTATGTGAAATCAGCAATATGTATAAACAATTATAGCAACGGTAAATATATCATCTGTGAGTATGTGTACACACATACTACATACATACATACATACACTGTGTAGGTTTTACATATAACTTAATGTCTTTAGCAGTAACGCTGACTTTATATCATACACGGTATAGGACAGGTTTTGTGAAAGAAAGTCACAGATTGGAATTATTCTTTATTGAGGAAGAGTTCTCTGGAGAAAGAAATGGGGGATGCAGAACAAAGAAAGGGAAGAAAGCTAAGGAAGAATCTGAATTAGCTTTAGACTGGCTCCACAGAGAACCAAATGAAGGAGAGACCATTATTGTCCAGCCAGTCAGTCACTGTCCATTCTCCATGCATCATGAGGGAGGTAAGGCAACCTTCTTGACAGAGCAGCTCCCCTGTAGTTAAGGGAAATTCCTCAGAAAAGACAACAATTGTGTGTCTTCAAGTGTCAATACTTATAGCAGCTGGGGATGATAAATGGAAGTAAAGAATTCTTGGTCCTTTTCTGATTTCTTTTTAGAATTGACTGTTGGGATTTTGATTGCAATTGCAGTGACTACATAGTAATTTGAGTATTATTAAAATATTTATGTTAAAGGGTAACTTAATCCATGTATGTATTTAACTAATCTTCCATAAACATTTGTATTTTCTCCATGAATGTTTTGGACATCTTTGTTAAAGGTCTTGTTTTTTGTTTTTTGTTTTGTTTTTCTTTTTGCCTTGGCACTGCACTGATTTCACAAGAGTGCATAATTGAAAGGACTTCCAAGACTTCATTGAGCAAATTTGGGAACAGATTTAATAAAGGTTGAAAGACATAGTATAGTCGCAGAAAGAAAGCACAAGCACACATGAGAGTCCCAAGAGACTTCCAGGTGAAGGTTCACACATTAAATTCTTTCCAAGTCACACAAAATGTGTTTTGCTTCTGAATTAGCAATCATCAGGTAGCCTCAGGTTTTAGAAGAATTTATTGGTGATTCACAGCGGGGTCTTTTATGCTTCACTAGTCATGCAGCATGCCAGACTGTGTAACCGATTAAAACAAGTATAAACTATCAATCTATAGGTCTCTAAACCATGTAAACAATCTGGCCATGGGTACCAGGGGTTGCAAAGTTTGAATAGCACACAAAAAAATTATTATCTAGGTAATCTTGGCTTAGTTTGGCCATTGGTCAGTACTGAACCTTCAGGCATTCCTGGCTTAAAACCTGTTCCAGTTCATATATAAATTACCTTTTTCTTAAAAAGACCACCTTCCTAAGTTTTGTTCAATTTATAAGCCATTTGCTATTATTCATTTTTGTACGTCTTTTTCATTATTTATAACAAAGAAAAAATACTTATTGTATAGCTTAATATGGTTTAGAAATGGCTTTAAATAAATATTTGAGTTTACCATATAATCCAGCACAGATTTGTTTATAATCTTGCAAAGTCTGACAACTCTTTATCTTCTTCCTCTACTACAAAACTTGAACTTTATTAAATGAATCAATAAGTTGATTCAATGTAAAAGTAACTTATTATTAACAAAAATCTAGTTCCTTTAATTATCTTACATTAAAAGAATATTTTATGAGGTTTTAAATTCAGATTCTTGGGACATTTGATCATTGATATCAGTTTTATTGGAGGTTTTGTTAAATCAATCAAATTGTACAATCAAATCAAATCGTACAATAAAATTATACAATAAAGTCAATCAATTGTACAAGATATACTGTGAATTAGACCATGGTCATTACAAACTTGCTGAATTGAAATTACAATGGTTTTTTCTTGACCTTCTCAACAAACGCGGTCCTGTCTATATAATAAATGATATCTATTCATTTACGTCAATGGCTAAGTTTCAGTTAATTCTGAAGACATATATCTTGTATTGGTTTTACATTTCTAAGTAAAACTTACCACAGGCTTAGTGGCTTAAAACAATATAAACTTACTATCTTAAAATTTTGTGGTTCAGAAGTCTGACACAAGCCTTCCTGGGCTACAACTGAGTTGTTAGGAGGGCTGTATTCCTTCTGGAATCTCTATGTAAGTGTCCTTTTCCTTGCTCATTAGGGTTATTGGTAGAATTCAGCTCCTTGTGGTTGTAGGACTGAGATCCCTGCGGTTTTTGCTGGCCATTCGCTGAGGACCATTCTTACTTCTTGGGGCAGGCATTCATATTCCTTGGCTCCTATTGTCCTCTCTGTCCAGTTTGACATCAGCAGTGGCAGGTTTTGTCTCTCTCTTCCTTCCTATTTCTCCTCTTTCTTCAGTATTCTCTGTCTCTGATCCAGTCAGAGTTTTCCACTTTTATAGACCCATGTACTTAGATTGGTCCCACCCAGATAATCCAGGATAGTGTCATCTTCTCAAAGTTTGTACCTCTAACCCATATGCAAAATATGTTTTTTTTTTTTCATGGTAATGTATTTCTCAGGTAATGTATTCACAAGTTCCAAAGACTGGGGAATTATTACCCAATCAAACAATGTTTCATACTACAAAACTGTACTCATAAGGGTTCCCAATGGACCTTATCTTAAATTATTGTTGCCATTCTTCTATTGGTATAGTTTGAACCAATTTTAATAGATCACCAATTCCCTGTAACAACAGTGTTGAATGCATTTGTTTTTGGTTTATATTTTGGACCTTGGCATTTAGAGAGTAACTGTACAAATTACATTATACATTTATGAATTCCCTCAAGCTACAGGATCATTAATCTCCCACAAGTTTATTTCTTATACTTCCCCTGCCAAAATCTCATGTCATTGTCCTTATGATACCTTTGCTTGCTTCTGAGAAGCATGCTTAACAGACCCTCTTAGATCAATGTGTGTTATCTTTCCCATATTTGTTTACTAGTTTGCTGTCTAAATACCTGTTGAGTTTTGTCTTATGCACTTTTAATGCCATATTATATAGTATGTGTCCAAGGTACTCATCATTCTTACCCACCCTCCCCAAATGGCATATCTTCAAAGTGGCCAATACAGGCTAATAAGTAAGTATAGCACTTCTTATTAAAGGCAATTTCAACTTGTTGTAAGAATCCTAGACCTCTATTCATTTCATCTATGGTTATTTTATTTTAGTTTTCTATAGTTTTTTAATTAAAAAAAATTTTTTTTAATGTTTGGTTTTTGAAAGAGAGAGGGGGACAGAGAGAGAAGGAGACACAGAGTCTACAGAAGGCTCCAGGCTCTGAGCTGTCAGCACAGAGCCCAACGGGGGCCTCAAACTCACAAACCATGAGATCATGACCTAAGCTGAAGTTCAATGCTTAACCAACTAAGCCCCCTTACCCATGATTATTTTAAAGTGTTACCACTGTTGGTTTAGCCACCAATCATACTATTGAACAAAGTCCTTAGTTTGCATTCAGAAGCCACAGTTTTCACATTTTACTTTATAAAAGGGCATTTGCAATATATAACTAAGATTAATATAATCCTTTTGCTCTCAACCTCTCATGCGTTACTAATGTATATTGGATTTTTCATTTTTGCATTATTAATTTACTGACTTCTTACCCATCACCAATTACTTCTCCTTCTTTCCTTGTGGCAATAGCTTTAATTCAGACCTTCCACCTAAGGACAAGACTATCAGCTTCAGCCACAAGATTCAGCCATTGACACAACCACAGTATGAGATTGCCCAGTGCTACCACTTCACCAATTTGCTGTCATAAATTGGATAAATATAAGCTTATATTAAGAGTCATTCACTGGTCAGGATAGAAGCAGACACTTTTAACTCACTTTATACAACTGAGTTAAAAAAAAAAAAAACAGCTCATCCTATCATTCCTTTAGGAATTCAAGATAAAATTTAGAGATATAGTCATGGTGTTATGATACCAATTGATCTTTTCTCTCTGAATCATAAATGCAATCCAAGTCTCATCACCACAGGATCAGGCAGAATATGAGAAAAATATAGATGAAGGGAATACATTTATGAAAGTTTCTGTGTAATTCCCTACACTTTTTGCTTTACTTTTCCTACAATATCTCAACAGTTCATCCAAAGCTGATCACCTTTTGCTACCATATGTATTACATTTTACCACACATTCATTCAAATATACAAACCAAGATATTCCATCATTTATTATCATCACTCCCTCCCTCAATGTAGTATGTGAATGTTTGATTTGTCCATTCCAATATTCAATCAGTATACTACAAAAATCACTACTTTGCAGCAGTAAGGTATATAAATCCATGGTCAGTGATACTACTTAGCCCACTGGTTACACTATACCTGCATCATGAATGGGTTTGTTAATGATATATTGTAGAAATGAGATATTCAAAATAAAATATTTTCTGTTCTAGGTATTTGTGATGTTTGCTTCAGTTACTGGATATACGCATACAAATTCAGAATGAGTGTCTGTCTCAGTTAAGATCCACCCCTAAAATTCATAGAAAGATGGCTAATAGGTTCATGTAATTTACAAACAAGCTATGGGGTGGTCCAGATTATCCTGGTAGAATAGCACCTATTGCTCCCTTTATGTTCTAATTGTCTAAAGAAAAAAATTATTAGACACAATTTAAACTTCTGACAGAGATTATGGGGTACATATTTTTTGTTTGTCTTTTATTGTTTTGGTTCTTATTTTTTGTTTTTCCCTGCTTTTTGCTGTATCATTTGAATGCCTCTATGGTGAAAGCTGCTCATCCCATGTACCTAAGTGGCCACTTCCAGATAACAAATAAGGGCATCTTGTTGACTCTGGTCATCTTCAGAATTTGGATAAATGTTCTTTCTTTTTAAGATTAATTCTTTTTTTCTTAATTTTATTTATTTATTTTTGAGAGAGAGAGAGAGAGAGAGAGAGAGAGAGGGAGAGTGTGCACAAGTGGGGGAAGGGCAGACATAGAGGGAAACACAGAATCTGAAGCAGCTCCAGGCTCCAAGCTGTGAGCACAGAGCCCAAAGAGGGGCTCGAACCCATGAACCATGAGATCATGATGTGACCTGAAGATGGTCGCTCAACTGACTGAGCCAACCACGTGCCCTTGGATGAATGTTCTTTTGATGTGTATGTGCATGGTCTAAATGGATTCACACTGTTCCCCAGAGTTCATAAATTTTTCCATAATATAGTGTCCCATATAGGGTTACCCTTAACTTCAGTCATCTAAGATTCACACTCTATCACGATTGTTATTTAGTTCCTATGGTGCCTTGAGGAACACGTCCTTTCTGTGTGCCCATTGACAAGATTTGTCCTTTCCCTTTTAAGCCAAAGTGCAACTATCACCCACCCAGTCACATTCTAGCTGCTTTCTAGACAGAGTGCTGGCTATCTACACTTCAGCAATCATCTACAAACTCTGTTGCTGATTTGGAATTCTCTAACGACTGATTCTATCTCTTCACAAGATATATTTCTAGTTGTTATAAAAAAATATTATTTATAAATACCCAAGATGGTAAGAATTCCCCCTTTCAGCCTACCTATCAGAATCTAATATACCATGATATTCTCCTTGTTTTTCTCTCATTTATTTATGCCTGTTCTCAATCCTTCCCCTGACAATGTCAGGGCTGTTCTTCTCTATTGAGATGGATACAAATTTAGGGAAGACAATGAAGACAGGCATTAGCACTGAAGCCATCCTGTGGTCACTGGATGAGATCCTACCCCAAATTTGCTTCAGATAACAATGTTTGATGAGGCCAGACATACACCTAGTATTTATGAAACATTTTATTACACAATGAGGTATTCTGGGAAAAGCAGGGCATATCTCCCAAATTGGTCTGAAAATAGTATGAAAAAGCAAGAAAATGAGACTGGCTTGGGTGTTTTTAATTGTCTTTAGAGTTAGAGCCAGGTTGATAGTTCTCACATAGAGGCAGGGTCTTTTGTGGTTTGAATTCTCTGCTGGCATAAGAGGGAGCACCCACCCTCTCTTACTTGCTTGCTCAGATGTGGAACAGAAAGAAAGAGGAAGGGTTAAGACTTAAAAATGGACAGTTGTCAATCAGCAATAATGTATGAAAATAGCAAGGATTTTTTTTTCAGGGTAATAGAAAATTTCTGATTTTTAAACTGTACCACAGTCAACCAGAAAAGGAAAGATAACTTGGTGGGGAAGTATATTGTAGTGTTGGTAAGGAAAGTAAGAGTGTTGTGGATTCCTCAGAAAAAGAAAATTACAGAAACTAATTCAAGCTGAAAATCGTAAGTTCAGAGGAACTGTACTTTTGAAAGAAAAGTTATCATTACTTTAAATTGCTTGAGGCATGGACAATTGAAATAATAATATTTAATACATAGTCTTCTTGGGTCTTAAAATTGAAAATCCTAGAATATCAGCAGCCAGGGTGATACATTTCAGTATTACTTTAAGTATATAGGAGGCAAATCTATTATGGAATTCTAAAGTGTTTCATTATATTAAATGTTAAATAATTGAGACACTGAGAAATGTGTGCCATATAGTTAATAAGCAGCTTGCTTATTTTTTTATAAGCTAAAATTTAATGGCACTCTCCAAATTGAGAAAGGAAAAAGGACAAAGTAATAATCTTAAATTATGTTCCAAATGTAGTGAGATATATGGAAATCATATGAAAATATAATATTTTAATAAACAGCTTAATTCCCACCTTGAGGCAAAATAAATGGACCAGGTCTAGACTTTTGTTAGTTTGTTTGTTTGTTTGTTTATTTATTTATTTTGGCTTTGTGAAAATATAAATGACTTATAACATTAAGTTTAAGATGTGAAAGTTAGTGATTTTATATATGTCTATGTTGCAAATAATTACTCAATAAGATTAGTTAACATACCCATCACCTCATTTATAATTGTTTATAATTGTGGTGTGTGTGTGTGTGTGTGTGTGTGTGTGCAGTGAGAACTTTTAAAATCTACTCTCTTAGCAACTTTCAAATATACAACACAGTTTTGTTAACTATAGTCAGTAGGCTGTACATTAACTCCCCAGAACTCATTCATCTGATAATTGGAGCTTTGTACCTTTTAACAACCTTCACCCATTTCTCCCACCCACTCTGTCCTCTGGCAACTGTGAATTTTTTCTTGGTTTTTATGATTTTTTTAAAGATTCCAGATAGAGTAATAAGGGACTTATACAACTCAGTAACACAAACAATTAATATTTCAATTAAAAATGGGCAAAGAACCTGAATAGATATTTTTCAAAAAAATATATTCCAATGGCTAACAAGTATGTGAGAAAGTACTCAACGTCACTAATCATCAGGAAAAAGTAAATCAAAACCACAATGGGATATCAACTCACACCTATTAGAGTGGCTATCACCAAAAAGACAAGGCATGATGAGCACTGACAAGGATATAGAAAAAGAGAAATCCTTATGTACTGGTACAGCTACTATGGAAAAGAGTATGGAGGTTCCTCAAAAAATACCACTACCATAAAATCCAGCAATTTCACTCCTGGGTATATATCCAAATGAAATAAAAACAGGGTAATGAAGAGACATCTGCATCGCTGTGTTCATTGTAGCATTAATGATAGTAGAAAAAAATATAGAAACAAACTAAGTGTCTGTCAACAGATGAATGGATAAAGAAGATGTAGTGTATGTATATATGTATACATATATACATGAATATAAATTAAGAAGATACAGCATATGTATATATATGCATATATATAATATATATACATACATACCTATAGGTGATAGAATATATTCAGCCATGAGAAAAGAATAAAACTTTGTCATTCGTGACACCGTGGATAGACCTTGACATCATTATGTTAAGTGAAATACATTCAAATTTTAATATTAGATTTAAATCTAATGGGTCTTAAACTAGCTTCTATGTTAAACTATTGTCATTTTTCTGAGCATGGCCAATGATAGAGCTATTTATTTCTCTTGAGTGATTTTTCTCATTCCCTAAACTAGTCAGATTATAAATTCTTTTCTGCTTTCTCAGGTATGTGGCTAAAAGCTTTGAGACCATGTTTTATATTCCTATATCTATGCATATTGGTTTACTTTCACTTTTCTTTTTTGCAAACCATAAAGGCTTGTTTTCTAAATGCATGTTGACAATAAAACTTTGGCTTTCAGGTTTGAGAAACTATGCTGTGGTCAATTACCCATGTGCAATCATGGTATTAGTTTCTTCTTGCTCTGTCTTTATCTCTCATTTCTAAAATGGTCGATTTCCTCCTTTTCTAAATAGTGGTTACATTTTTGCATTTTGTTATCTCTAGCCCACATTTTAAATTCTTCTATAGAAACTCACTGGTATTTTTTCCATAACTTATTTAACATGGCTGATCATTTGAAGGCAAAGACACTGAGGAAGGGATTGGAAAGAAATCCAATTTTATTGACTATAAGAATACACTCATGATTTTAGGAACATTTATATCCCTTATTGTCTTCCAAATAAATTCTGTTTCCATTCAAAACATTTTCCATAGTTTGTTCTATATAGCCTCATGCCATTTACCACTTTCCTTATTGAGATTATTTGTTGGATTTCACCACTAGATTGCAAGTTAAATTAGGGCAGTTTTTCTACTTTTCTTGTTCACCATTGTATCCATAGAGTCTACCACAATCCCTGGCACTCAAGGAATACTTGATAAGTCAAAAAAAATGGTTAATAGCTCACCCTTAGCCCTGCTCCAAGATACATACATACATATATATGTATGTTCATTTCCCAAATTTGGTGTACACTGAACATATATGTGTGTGTGTGTGTGTGTGTATGTGTATTCAGTATATATTGTATACAGTGTGTGTGTATATATATATACATATATATATATTCACAGTGTATATGTATAAGTGTATATTGTATGCACATTCAGTATACACACACATATACATAAATGTATACATATTTAGTATACACATTCAGTACACACACATACACACACACACACACACACATGTGTATACTGAATGAAGGAAAAATGAGAGTCCTGTTAAACTTTCTATATGCTCAACCAAATGTGTTAACTATTTGTCAAGATTGCTTGAGTCTGTCTTTTGACAAATAACCTGTAATTCTTGAGTAGCCACTATTTGACACAATTATGTTATAGTAAAGAATATGTGATATTCACATCATCCTGATATTATCTCTCCGTGGGACTATATAACAAAATTATTTGAAGTAGGAAGGTCTTCTGATCTGATAACCGTTTTTTTTTTTTTTTTTTTTTAAACCACTCAGCTCATTTCTGTGGCCATGGAATCTAATGTGGTACAACTGAGAATCCTCTCAGTTGGGAATCATAAGACCTTTACCATGTCAGTGCAATGCATGCATGCTACCAGACACTGTCCTTTCCAAAGGTAGATAGCTATGATACCTTTGAAATCCAGTTTTGTCTAATGAATTTAATTTTCTGAGAAAAATCAAAGCCACTGTCACACTGTAGGAAAAAAGTTTTACTTAAATATATTTGAATGAATGAATAAATAAAGCATGGAAAAATATGTCTGTGGTCGCACAAATTAGCATAGCAGTTAATATTGACTGATTACATACAATATAAGAACAGATAGATCAAACTAATTAATATCATTGTATAAAACATGCATCCAATCTGTATTTTGTATAGATTTTGGTTACATTTGGTACAGTAAAACATCCAAGTAAGTGTTACTATTAATTGACACTCATATATTTAAAACCTTGTGCTGACAGTTTTTCAGGTAGTTTATATTAATGCTCAGATTATCTCCTACAGATAGTTAGTGCTATTACTACTTTCAATGGAAAAAAATATGGCTCAGAATATCTAATAACAAAGTAAAACAGATTAGAAGTGAAGAATAAAATAAAATCTAAGCCTACTATATTTTGACTTAGATCCTAGAATTGTTGAGTAATATCATAATAGTGAATAATCTACACCACATATTTTTAATGAATATATTTTGGTTTTAAGTCACATTTGTAAATGGATCCCAAACTAATAATTTGTCAAAGCATATAAAGGATCACATGATGTCCTTGAACTTTATATTGGTAAAACATAACAAAGTATAGTTTTACAAATAAGTCAATCAAATTATTTAATTTCATTTAATTTAGCTTATAAAACATAAGAAACAAAGAAAGCAGAGTTACTTAAATGGATTTACCATAAAATACCGAAGTGCATAAGCATGCATGTATAATTTACTAAAATAAATTTTAGTGTGATATTAACATAAACAGTATAATTTTATTTAGTTTTTCAAATGCATTTTTACCATCTTCTGTCCTTCAATTTAAAAAAAAATGTTTATTTATTTACTTTGAGAAAGACAGAGAAAAAGCACAGATGGGATGGAGGGACAGAGACAGAGAGGGAGAGAATCCCAAGAAGCTCTGCACTACATGTGCAGAGCCTGACACAGGGCTTGATATCACCAAGCGTGAAATCATGAACTGAACTGAAATCAAGAGCGAGACTCTCAACAGATGGAGCCACCCAGGCACCCCGACTTTCAATTTTATGAATAACCGAGAGCTGGATGAGTAGGGGAAAATGTTATTCTATATCAGTATTAATTTAGAAAAATGTTTATTTATTTTTGAGAAGTACTAATTTATAATTTGAAATGCTGTATGCATTTTTGTTATCATTAACTTTGAAAAGAAGAGTGATATTTACTTTTATTAAACTATATAGGTTTTTAATGCAAATAAGTAGTGCTATAGTGTTAGGGGAAAATCTCTTATTTATTTAAATTCAAATTATTCCAATTTAGGATTTAAATTCATTTGTTAACATTCATATATTGCAGCAAGATTAAGTGAGATAAATGTAAGAGAGGTTAAGTTGCACTAAAATCATGTTAGCAAATGAAGTAGAACATTTATGATTACCTATAAAGAAGAAGCCATAGTTACAGATTGGTTATGAACTTCTGGGCAGATAAAACAAAAAAATATGATCAATAGAAACTGCAAAAATGGCAGAAAACTAGACTAGAAATATAGCAGTGTGAAAGCTTTTAAAGAATTTTAGAAAGACAAACCACTTTGCAATTGCAGTAATTAAAATCTGTATCTTTCATTTTATTTCATTGATGCTCTACTAATAAGGTACAAACATTTACATATTACTTTACAAAGTAGTCTATCAAATTAAATTTATTGAGAAATATTGTAGGGTAAATGAGTTCTTTTCTGACATTATATTGAATTAGTGAAATATGTAACTGTCATTTGTCCCACACTCAGCTACTTCTTTGGATATTAGAAGTAGTAAACAAAATGGAAACATTGGAAATAGTTTCTATGCAGTTTTATTTATATTTTTAGATATGTTTTATAATATTTTAATGTTATATGAAATAATGTATATTAAATAAGTTAATGAAAGTTTAATAAAAGCAGAATATAATGTCTATTTCACACATCTAGCAACTATCCATAAATAAAATGAAATTTTCACTCATTAAGATGCTTTTCACATTTCTGTTTTCAATGTAGTACATTGTTCCCAAATAAATCCTTAATGTGTTTTACTGCTACTGCTGTACATTTACTGCAATCTCATGAATAGAGATTGATTGGCATTTTAAAAGCTCAAGGCCTAGCAAGTTTTTTTTTCCTTCTTACATCATATAACATAGCACTTTTCATCAAGGTACACTGTGTTCAATTAATAAATCTGATACCATTTGAATCATATAGAATTTTGATGGAAGCTGACAGTGGTATATAATGATTTTGTTCAATAAATTAATTTCTGGGCATGACAAAAGGACATGCTGCACTAGTTGAAATATTACTCTGTCATTAACAATTGATCATGTATCTGGCATTTGCAAAATTTTGTTATTTTTGTATGTACTTCATAAGCATGCTATTTTTGTAAGCTAGTGACAAAAACTGTAGAAGCTAAGAGAAACTACGTACAACTCTAAAGGAGTATATTCTTATTTACTGAAATTATAAAACTATATTTAAGCAAAGTATATTATAGAATCATTAGTACATAATCACTAATATTGCATATTTTAAATTTATTGACTTATATGATTCTGCTTCCCTTAGAATTGGATTAAATTTAAAATAGAAACTAAAATCCTAAAATCTAAATATTTTAACCAACTATATACTTAATTATAACCATATAAACAATAATGAGGAAATATGTAGGTGTTTAAAAATGACTTTCTCAGGGCACCTGGGTGGCTCAGTCGGTTAGGCGTCTGATTTGGGCTCAGGTCATGATCTCATGGTTCGTGGGTTCAAGCCCCACGTCGGGCTCTGTACTGACAGCTAGCTTAGAGCCTGGAGCTTGTTTCAAATTTTGTGTCTCCCTCTCTCTCTGACCCTCCCCTGCTCATGCTGTCTCTCTCGCTTTTGCTCTAGTTCTCTCTCTCTCTCTCAGAAATAAATAAAACATTTAAAAAATGACTTCCTCAATGCAGAAGAAGTAAATATGTCACACACATATTACAGGATTCAGAATTAGAAAATAATGGGGTAGGAAAGCTAAATCAGTGAGTTTTTTGTACCATCTGAGAAAAATATCTGCTAAGTCAAAAATGGCATGTTAGTATGGAAACAGATAATATAAAAAAAAGGGAGCAAGAAGAAAGCAATGTGAAGTACATGGTTAAAGGACACTTATTTCACTTTTCAAGAAAATATGTTTGTGATGGACATAAACATATTTCACTAGTAAGAAATTAAAATTTCCTATGTAGTAAAATCAGAAAGAAGTAAGGAAACTCTATAAAACATTTGGCACGATCTGTTTTAGCAATTTTAGATATTGTTCAAATAACATATGTCATATCATGTTTACTTAATTCCCCTCTATACATCCTATGACAGTCAAAATTGTGAGCACACTGTATCTTCTCACAAATATGTGATCTGTCATATTCACTGTATGTTTTCTACCCTCCACAATATTCTTTACTTCCTGGCCCTTATTCTCTGTGCTCTGTCACTGTGTACCTCAAGTCTACAGAAAACTGATATTTAAAAAAAATTAATTTTAACATGATTTTTCCAAGACCTCCACTATCTAGTTGGCAATGAGCAATTACTCTAGTAAAATGGGGTGCAAAGGTTTAAACCAGTTTACCCTGACTTCTACTTTTGTAGGATTACCATTGAATTGTCCTCTAAAACTTTCTTCCCAGAAACCATATTTTCCCTTGAACAATTATGTAGTAAGTTCACACAAAACCAGCTCTAAAGTGTGAGAATGTTTTCAATAAACACAATTTAAACTTTAAAAAATAGAACTCTGAGTGAGCCAGTTTTCATTTATCTATATGATTTTTACTATTTGTGAATATGTCTTACATTGTAGTTCACATATAAGAATGTTCATAGCAAATTAAAATAGCTTCTCAGAAGAATAAAACATGTCCATTAAGAGTAACATTGAAAGGTATTATTTTTATATCCACATAAACTCCAGACAAAGATAAAGATTAAAAAAGTATAAGTGAATGCACACTCAGAAATAAATCTGTTTTGATTCATTTATTTTGTACTTCATTCAAGTACAATATGGAGCAAAAGAGACAATATTGAAAATAATGTATGTAATAAGACTATATCCATAGCAGTTTAAAATGAGCAAAACTCAACTATATTACTTAGAGATGCATACAACTATGAAACATAAAACAATTCTCACAAGTTCAGTGGTTACTTCCAATAAGAAAGATGTCAATTAAAAACCCATATATCTTAATACAAATAAAGAATATTGAAATAGGTGATATAAGTGAAGGGGATTAATAGTACACTTACCATAATGAATGCTGAGTAATGTATAGAATTGTTGAATTATTATATTATACACCTGAAATTGATTTATAATATTATATGTTAATTACACTTGAATTAAAAATAAATACTATTTTAAAAATTAAAGAGAAAATAAAGAATGTTGGTCTGTTTTTAAATTTGTGATGAATAAATTTTAAGATTCTCAATTTTGAAACTCCCATGATTTCACTATGCCTTTTAGACAAATCCAAATAGTCCAGTTTTCTATATTTAGAAATATGTGCTCCGGAAGTACCATAATGTAGTAGTTTAAACCTACTGTAATCTACCTTTTTATATAGAGTCTGTGACTTGTAGTTCTTTCGATAGTAATCCTCTCTTATTCTAAAGGAGTCCTGTTTATGTGCTGGTGAGGTGCAGAGACAGGGGAAGCTTTCTATAGTACTACTGAGTGGGAATCAGTCTTCAGTAGGCTTGTGCCCTTAGCCTGTGAGATTCACAAATATTCCTCAGTTTCCCCCCAACTCTTGTTGGAAAAAAGGGCTAAACTTGGTTATTTCCCTACTTCTATTGTTAAACTCACCCAAATAAGTTTACCTTAGCTGCAGGCAGAGAACAAAAAGCTCTGGACATATTCCAAAATGATTATTTTTCCATGGGCATATTCCACATGGCTCAATTTTCCCCTCCTGCTACTAGAATCATGAAGGGGTTCTCTTAGATCTTTTCCCAAGGAAACTACAAGAGCTCCTAGAGGTAAAACTCACTTCAGTGACACCCTTGGCTGGGCCCCCAGGAAATTTTTAACTAAATTAGTCCACACAAAGTCACTGACAGGTCACCAATTACCATTTAAATTTTCTTCCCTTTCCTGCTATGACTTCTGCTCCTAAGCTGTGGTTTTCTGTATTTGCCTTTACCTTCAGTTTTAGGGTATGACTTCATCATGTAACCTCCATTTTTGGGTGTACCTGAGAAGACTTGTTGGTTTTCAAGTTGTTCAGCTTTTCTCTGGATGGAAGGATAGATGTGATGCTTTTCAAGCTCTTTGTATGTCCTAGCATAAAGAGGAAGTTCTGAGTGTGTATATTTAAGTAAAGATTTCAGAGTTTTAAAATAATTTAGAGACTTTAATATATTTGAAGATTCAAAATCTAATCAAATTCTCCAACTGGAAATAATTTCAATGATAAAAACTCTATCCCCAAATGATATGATCGGGAAACATCTTAGAGGTTGACTGCAGCATTTATTCAGTTGTTTATGACATAAAGAATCTTGTCCAAAGCAATTAAATAATATTTTTTTCATTTGTCTCAGCCTAAAATCTATTATCAGAACAGCAGGGGTCATAAAGCATATGTTTGTTTATATGTTTGTTTTTCTATAATCCTGTTTTGGATGTGATTTACTGCAAATTCAGCTAATATGAACCTGGAAACTATTAGGAACAAGGCTAGTGTCTAAATTCTTGCTTTCAGGCAAGATTGCTTATAAGCCTTGAATATGAAAACATCATTTAAAAGTAAAAGAAAATATATACTTAAGTGATTTGTAGAAATACATCACTGCATAATAATATAGTGATTTTTCACTAGGGAAAAAAGAAGTATATAAATTATATGATGGCCTTGAGGAAAGGTGAAAGGGAAAGTGAGGCAATAAAATTCATAGAGTTACCATTAAAGGGGAAGGACAGGTAAAAGATGGCTATGTCAGGGGTGTCTGGGTGGCTCAGTTGGTTAAGCGTCCAACTTTGGCTTTAGTTATGACCTCACGATTCCTTTGAGTTCCACATCAGGCTCTGTGCTGACCAGTGTCGAGCCTGCTTGGGTTCTCTCTCTTTCCCTATCTCTCTGCCCTTTACCCCCATCCCTACTCGCAATTTCTTTCTCTCTTAAAATAAATAAACCGAAAGAAAAAAACCAAGGTGGCAAAATCAGAGAAGCAAACAAACAACAAATAAAAAATATCCAGCATTGGAAGAATAAAAGGAGCAGAGAGGCAATAAGATCACCTGAGGAAATCTTTACTTTGCAAGTTGATATTTCAAGAATGTATAAACCGACTCTTATCATCCTGCTAAAACTGCCATCCTTTATCTCCCCCAAATATCCATAATTCCATTAATTTGAGATTTATTTATAATTTAATATTTTAATTGGAATACTTTGATTTAAATATGCTCATCAGACTTTCTAATCTCAGGGCTCAGAAGTTAGAAATGCTATTTGATTACACTAGATTATGTTGAGAAAAATAAGAATTTTAATATTGGAAGTTGGCCATCCCTTCAATTGTACATTTGCATCAGTTCTGCAATGACCAATAATTTTAAAGTTTTACACACTCCATTGGCATAGTGGAGTATGAAGAAATCCAATATGTTTTCAGGAAGTTTAATCATTGCAAATAAAGGGAACTTTCTCAATGTGATCAGTTATAATTACTCCCTGGAGGCTGAGTGTAAATAACAGGACAGAATTATTTGAGATAATTGGTAAAGTGAATGCAATGTGGCCATTTACCTCACATGCATTTTGAAATTATATGAATAAAAGTAAAGGAAAGTCACATTATAAATAATACACATATACTATATGTAGTGGCAGGGTATCAGTATCCTTTCCAAAAAGAATTGTCTCTAAGCTACTTTAATGCATACAGAGGGTAGAGGACAACTATCCATAATAGAGGTCTGTCACAAAATGTATTCTAATTGATTGGAGCTGTTTTATTTCCCCATATCTTCTTCCCAGGGGGCCTTCAAAAAGCTCTGTTTAAAGTACATAAATTCATAGATGTTTATCTAAACTGTCATGTATGACATTTTGAGCATCAATATAAATTCTTGTAATGTACTTTTCTATATTCCTAATGTGTTGTTTTTTAGCATGGACTTGTGAGCACAAATTTAAAAAATTCAAAAGAATATTATTTCCGGTAAATTACTAGCTGAGAGTGTGTTCACAGTCTGAAGTCTTGGTGATTTAATAATTAGGTAATGATTATTTATAATTACGTATTCAATGTTAGAATGCAAATGATTTTATTTAAACAACTTTACAAGATCTTAGAAGGTTTGTAGTCCTTGAATTTCAAGGAATTTAAAGCCTTTGTAAATATTTTCCACTGGTTAGTGCAACGTTAACATAATCTTGTCTGTCAGAATGACTATTGTTTTTCTTTACATCTCTCTTTTTATTTTGTCCCATGAGCCAACATATAAGAATTAGTATGGATGATTTTGTTGAAAAGAGTCTGATTTATATGAAAATATGTTTAAATTAACCTTTGAATATTTTAATAAGTCCAAATAAGTTGATAATCAAGTTGTCTGAACAATTCAGTTCTATGCAGTGTTTCCAGTTAATGAGTTTAGTTGAATTTAGAATAATGTCTTAAATATTCTATGTTCATGGTATCAGTGGTAACATCAAATTACATGTGAATTAGCTTTAGTGTATATTTCAACATACAATTAATATTTAACTTTTAATATATTTAATTGAACCTCTTTACTCTTTCCCTATTCAATAATTAGTAGCCTTATTTCACTTATCAAACAATTACATACTCATTTGTAAATTTCTAAAGCAGAGACCACATGAGCAGCGTCTAAGAAAAGCGGTAGCAGGGGGCACCTGGGTGGCTCAGTTGGCTATGTATCCAACTCATTGTTTCAGCTCAGAGATCAAGGCTGTGCATTAGTAGCTCTGAACCTGCTTAAGATTTTCTTTCTACTTCTCTCTCTGCCCCTACCCCACTCTCCATTTCTGTCCCTCCCTTTCTCTCTCTCTCTTTCTCCTTCTCTCTTAATAAGTAAATAAACATTAAAACAGAAAGGCAGTAGCAGGACTTGCTTGTGAGAAGATCAGATATACAAGATTTAAAGTCTTGAAAATTTGAAGTATTTACAAATAAAATGTAGCTATTAAAATAATTATAAAAAGGGAAGATTTGTTTAGTTGTACTGATTTGTATTGTTTTGAGAGACAAAAAGTATATCAATTTGAGCTTACATGTTCAGGTTTTAGAGCATTATGAAATCCAGAAGATTTCCTAGGAACTCCTTGTTCTATCAAAAATATTGAAGTATTTATGCACACATATATACATATTGTATGTATAAACTTGAAATATGTATGTATATATATGAGTAAATGTATTTATATATGTACATACTTATAAGTCTTATTAAAAGCTCTATAATATACTTTGCAGTTATTATAGTGAAGTCTTTATTACTTTTAGCAGAAATTTACTTTTCTTATAGTGCATATCTGAAAATACAATGCAATACAAATAAATATAGAATAATTTGGCTTTAGTACCAATTTTCAGTAAATCTAAAACAAGATTAATTTCTATTAATAATGATACTGTTATCTGTAAAAATGTTATAATATTGTAACACAAAGGTATTAAACTCCCACTCTGATAAAACAGGAATATCATATTTATACAAATATGGCAACAGTTCAAGTGCTGCCATTAAATTTGCTGCACACAAAATTAAATATTAATTACATTTCTAAGAAGGTAAATGAAAAATTATGTATTATTTGTAGTCCTAACTACTTATACAATGATTCTAAACTTTATTGAGATTTTCATGAAGTTCTATTACAGTTACAGGAGATAATCCCTCCAATATTAGCTTACCTACAACTTGTTCTGATAGTGCAAAAATCCTTAAGGTCATGCCTTAATCAACTCTAAATTAACTCATTCTATTTTAGAACCTTATTAATCAACAACCCCTCCTATTATGTTGCAGTTTCAGATATGACATTTAATGTATTTTGTGACAGAAAAATGAATTCACCAAATGAATGGCAGTTCATAATTTTAAAAAGTTTACTATAACTTGAAATAAAATAGTTTAAATCTTAATAATAGAAATGGGTTTAATGTACATAATTTTTTTAGATCAAAGCCTCCTAGAAGACTGTCATATAGATAATAAAGGGGGAAAAAAGCATTGTATTTCCTATTTATAGGATATTTCAATTTAAGAAGTGTCTTTGACAAGACTTTGGAAAAATCTAACAAAAAAACTATAGAGCAATAAATGTTCTTCAATTCTTTAAAATACCATACAATGGCATATATATTTTCCTTGGAATATAATACCATTTTTAAACTATAGCAATACAAGTTGATATCCCGACATGCATTGAGATTAAAGATTCTTGTGAATTGCTTTTGTCATAAATCATTGTTTATAGCATCACATCAACATATTGTTGCCTGAAATCTTATTCTTGATTTTAGTGCATTTTGTGGCTTTACTACTGCCAGTAAAGTCTGTTTAGATTCTGTCTGCATGTTAAGTACACACACACACACACACACACACGCATACACACACCCTGTGTTATAGGTATCTTAAATCAAGTGTTCTAACACATGCACAAATTCTCTGGTGGACCTTCCTTTCAGCAATACTTTTTCCATATTCTGTGTGTTAACACCATGTATACCTTAAAAATAGTACTCGTAACTTGTATTTGCATATCACTTGAAGTTTGTTGGATTTGCTCCCATGCTGAGACCCTTCTAGACAACTTACTTAAGAAGTTTATATCCTTATCACCATAATTGCATTTATGATTTCAGTTCCTTATTAATACAAAAAACTCATACAAAAACAGTGATGAGAAAATAAATATCTAGGAAAAAATAAGTAGTACTACAGAGACCTTAACCAAAAGAATTATATTGGCTAAATGAAAATGAAATAAAAACATATTACAGAATCATGTGTGCCTTATGATACCATAGTTTTAAAGCAAAATCATATTATATGGGAAAAGTTGTGTGTAATACTTGATATTTATCTACTGTGACACTTATCTACTATGACACTATGATTACAGAATCATGTGTGCCTTATGATACCATAGTTTTAAAGCAAAATCATATTATATGGGGAAAGTTGTGTGTAATACTTGATATTTATCTACTGTGACACCTAGGTATATAATTTAGGTATTTATTCTGAGTATATGTTTCTCTATCTGGTGAAGAAATATACATGCAACTTCTTTATAGTAAGGAACTATTCTGTTGTAACTTCAAATGTGAAAATTCAGGGTTATTTTGTATTTTACCCAGTCTTTCCATCTCATAAATCCTGGCTGAATTTGCTGAATGTTAATTTATACATGAAGAGCCTATGATAAACCATCTTGTTATTGATTGTGCATGAGTAAAGTAATAAATCACTATCAGTTACACAAACGATTAGGAAAAAATAAAGGACAAAGATCAAAGTTACCTAATGAAGAAAAAAAGTAAAAGAAAAAGAAAAGCCTCTCAGAAAATTGTTTGTTACAATTAGTAGAGAAAAAGACTCAACCACAGTCTTAAATAAAGAGAGAATCTACAGGTTTTTGCAGTTACACAGTAACAACCTGTAACCTAAAACTTCATTTGGGTGATATACCTGTGAAATGCATTGCTCACATGTGACAACTTTTCTTTTACCATATAAGGACACTTAAGTGTCATTATTAGAATACTCCAATAAAAAGAGAAATGGTTATATAAGTTGAGAATTTCAGCAAAGAAACATGTAAAATGAGAAGCACATACAGGAGAATTTTAGCTTCAAGTCACCAAATATATTTTTACTTCACTAGCTCATACGTTAACTGGAGATTAAAAAAAAAAAAAAGTAAAACTGGTGTTTATTTGATGTGGATGGAAGCTACTTGGGAGTCATGGGAATCATGATGTTTATGTTTGTCACGGGGCCTGGAATAAAAGACTGCTTAATGGTCCAGCTGTTACCCCATTCTGAAGATGATTCAGTCTTGCTTTACAATTTAAGAGACTATGCATAGATTTTACAAAAATAAAATTTTCACTAGAGCACTGAGGAGGCCTAAAACTCATACCCCAAGTAAGAAATTTGAGTTGAATGTTTTTGTGGTCAATCATTTTGTTTATTGAGGCAATGACCATGTCATTTCACCCTGGAAAAAGAGTGCTCTGGGGGCCTTTCTATGGATGAGCCCTTCTCCATCTGTCTCTCCTAAGACAGATTGGTCTTTACATTTCAGATTCTGAAAGAAAGAGAAAATTCACTAGAAAAATGAACAAGTCTAACAATTGTTAGAAAGTCTAATTGCTTTTTAAAAATATAATTTGGTTAAAAATTCTGTTTGATGTTTTGATGTCTGTCTTCTGGAATTCTGAAACTTTCACACATTGCCTTAAAAAATAAATTAATTTAGAAAAGAGGAAAATTATTTAAAAATCTTCTAATAGACTAGGAATTTCCAAAAGATTAATATATAAGTTAAAGTGGTTACTCAAATCTATGAAGGATGGGAAGTTAATTTATTTAACTACTATTTTCAACTATGACCAAGCAGAGTCTTGATTTAACTTGATTCCCTTAATAAAGTGATTTAAACATGAAATAAACAAAAAATTTAGATTATTACCAGTCTTAGTGAAGCCAGGACATTCCAAGAGTAAAAACAAAATAATAATAATAATAATAAAGATTAGATTTAATGAGAAACTATTTTAAATTTCCATAAAGTATAAATAAATGTAAACAGAATTAAAAGTCAGTATGAAAATTCACATGCTATATCTCAGATACCTTTAAAACTAATTAATTTAAAAATCTCAGTGCAGAAATAAAAGTACTTGATTTTGAAAAGTAGAGGTAAAATAATAATAAATAATTATCCATTTGTCTACTCTTCCTAATCCAGCAATCAATCCATCTACTCAGCATTTATCTACTGAGCTTGCAGTATGTTCCAGGCAATAAACGTGGAAACATATTAATCCTCATATTAAATTTTTTTTGTTTTTATTATTTATTTTTAATACATATAGAAAGACAGAGCATGAACAGAGTAGAGGCAGAGAGAGATGGAGACACAGAATCTCAAACAGGCTCCAGGCTCTGAGCTGTCAGCACAGAACCCAATGCGGAGCTTGAACCCACAAACCGTGAGATCATGACCTGAGCTGAAGTTGGTTGCTTAACCAACTGTGCCACCCAGGTGCCCCAAATCCTCATTTTTAATAACTGAAATGAAATTTCTAAAATAAAATAACAGCAAATTGTAGAACAGTACTGTAATAAAATAAAATTACAGTGAAACCTAATTAGTTTCAGACACTTAATTCGATTTCATAGACTGAAGAAGTGTACATAGCCATTTTTATAAAATGTTCATTGGAACCTAAATTGTTACAAACTTTCTTCAGAGGGAGTCATCACATTTTATGTCACCTTAAAGAGTATGTATTCAGCCCTATTTATAGAAAATGTACAATAGATTTTCATGGTTCAACTTTGCTTCTGCATATTGTCACTTATTTTTTCTAAGTTGTTTATATTATTTTAATACTTTGAATAAAGAGTGTTGGGCAAGAAATAAGTTACCAGATGGAAATTATTTGATATAATTTTCTGGGGGCCCCTGAATGGCTCAGTTGGTTAAGAATCTGACTTTGGCTTAGGTCACGATCTCACGGTTTGTGGGTTCAGCCCCACGTCGGGCTTGGTGCTGACAGCTCAGAGCCTGGAGCTTGCTTCTGAGCCCATCTCTCCCTCTCTCTCTGCCCCTCCTCCACTTGAAGTCTGCCTCTCTCTCTTTCTCAAAAATAAGTGAACATTAAAAAATAAAAATAAATGAGGCGCCTGGTGCTGGGAGCTGCACTGGCCTCACTGGATGACAGTCACAGTGAGGAAATGGTAGCGTTTGCACAGCTCCTGCCATGAGAAAGGAAAACTGGTATCTCCTACTGCTGGCTCATGTTGGAAGTGAGGCTTCTGGTATTGACCAGGCCTCACAATATTCCAGATCAGACCAATATTCCCCACACAGATTGCTCATAGGAAAAGCATATCCCTGCCTTTTCCAAAGAGACTTCAGATGAAAGCATTGTGGATGATTGTCAAAAGGCTCTTCCTATGGGCCTTGCAGATCCAAGGCTTACATAATAAAGAGGGTTTGAGTCTGGCCCTAAGGCAAAGAGCCTAATTTAGAGTTAAGGGTAGATATCTACCCCCACCCAATTGTTTCTGCTTGGAGCACTAGCTGCACCCACACCCCCCCAAGACATTTGTTATCAAGTATTTGGAGTGACTTATTTTGGCCTTGAATATGCTGATTGCTCACTGAGGAGGAACCTATTGAGGAACTTCTTTTGTGATTATAGGAGCAAAGGTGTTCTCCTGAAAGACCTGTTTGACCCCTGCTCACAGAGAAGTAACTTCACCCTTTTATGCTAAAAACATTGTCTGGTATGCTAAAGATGCCTTCCTTCCCCATAGGATAAGCATCTAAATCCCCTACCTCAATCACTATTGATAAAGGTTATGCATGAGTCTTCTACAAATCTATGTTCTGGGAAATTCTTACATATCCAAGAAGTTTGTTATCAGAAGTCATTGTCTAAGGCAAATGCCACTTCTGTACCATCCCCCAAACACTTATAAAATAAAGTTGAGCCCCAGTCAGAGCGGAGGTGCCTGCCTGGTGACCAGAAAGACTCTCGGGCCTCTCTCACCCCTCCCTCGCCAACACCATCCATCCTTCAGGGACCCCTGGAACGCGGCCTGTCGCCAGTCTCCGACATCCTGGGTGGCTCAGTCAGTTAAGCGTCTGACTTCTCCAGCCCTGCGTGGGGCTCTGTGCTGACAGCCAGCTCAGAGCCTGAGCCTGTTTCAGACTTTGTGTCTCACTCTCTCTCTGACCCTCCCCTGTTCATGCTCTCTTTCTCTCTCTCTCTCTCAGAAATAAATAAAACATTAAAAAATTATAAAAAATAAAAATAAAAAAATCATATTCTGACTGGCCATTTTAGGATGCATCAGTTCATTTGTAAAACACTTCTTCCTGGTGGCTTACATATCAAGAAGTTGAGATATAATTTGAGGTCAAATAATCTTGCTCAGGCTAGGTTATTATTTAGGCTACCTACCTGGAAAAATTTCTGCTTGATATTGCCATGATTACCCCCTTAAAACAAACACATGAATCAACATGTTTTATGAATAAATAAGCTGAACCATTATTTTTAGGTTTATTTAGCTTAGTCAAGATCTGAATATATTTACATTGAAATAAGTCCTTAAGCAGAAATACTATTAAAGTCTATAGTTAGACTTCTGTTTTTACCTCTATGGTTGACAAATTATTGTTTTGTGCACTTGTGTTTAATTAATACCCGTTTTCTTAATTATGTGTTTCAGTATATGGAACATATTTGCAAAGCTGTTTTATTGCTATGAAACATTACTTTTTTATATATTAAAATGTTGAGTTTACATATTATTTTCAAGGTATTACTTTTCCTGAGAACAATCAATATTTATATTTTAAAGTTGATAAAAATAAGTTACAAAGTAAAATGTATTTCATTTCAGATTTGCTTATCCCAAGGAAAGAAACAAACTTGAGACATTCTAACCAAGAAAATGAAACTTCAAATAAGAAGTTTATTAAATTTCATATACGAAATTATTGTAATCTCCCAAAAGAGGGAAATGAGAAATGGGAACATGGTCTTGAGTTCAGAAAGGCATTTTTTGAGTTTGTTTATCTTGGAGTCTAATGTAAGTCCCATCCCTTCAATCCACATTTAATTTATTCATTTTTCAGCAGTTTGGAACAGTTGTTGTTGTTGTTGTTGTTTTTGAGAATATGGTAAAAGATGTCAGGCCACATTTAAATAATTACAATTAAAAAAATATTCAGAAGAAACTAGATCACTACTCATAACTTCAAATCACCAAACCATGAATCATTATACTTATTTTCAGGAGGTGTCTAATCTTATCACAAACTGTGGCCAGACAGAATAGCAGACTAAGTTATTCAACTATGGTGGTCCCCACCCAGTGCTGTGAGAGGGTGGTTTTCAGACAAAAGTGATCATTTAAGCTGATCATCCAAAACAAAGGGTTTTTCTTCAGTATAAATTGTATGAACCAAATCAGAAAAACAAACAAACAAACAAACCTGGAAGTAGATGTAACAAATGTTAACATTATTTTATGAAGAATTTATTTTCTTTCTCATTTATACTTTCTTTTTATAATGATTTGAAATTACTAAATATTGAGAAGCATACTCATTTTTTTTTAATGTTTTATTTATTTCTAGGAGAGAGAGAGACAGAGTGAGCAGGGGAGGGTCAGAGAGAGAGGGAGTCACAGACTGAAACAGGCTCCAGGCTCTGAGCTGGCAGTCAGCACAGAGCCCGACACGGGGCTCGAACCCCCAAACCGCGAGATCATGACCTAAGCGAAAGTCGGAGGCTTAACCGACTAAGCCACCCAGGTGCCCCGCATACTCAATTTTTTAAAATATAAGACACTTGGTTGAATTTTGGTTTCACCTTTATTATGTTATCTGCATTATAAAATTTTGGCTTTACGTGGCTGTATTATAGAATTTGGGATAAATTCTGAATGCGAGGTGAGCTGAGAGGAGTAAGGAATGGAAAATAGAAAAAAGAAACCATAATACATTAGAAAAGCTAACCTGACACGGCCTGTTGAATAGCCTAAATTTATGTAATACGTATGCTCTAGGTAGGACATTTTAATCCCATTTTCAGTGTAGTTTTGATTTTCAATGTTCCAGGGGTATCTTTACAGTCTTCTAACTAAGGGTCCTTAAATTATGAGGAAAACAGGTGGCCAAATTAATAGTCAGGTATGGTTTGGAGGTCTTCCCCCTTCCATTCAAACTGGAACATAGCACAACTTGTGGAGAGTAAAGAATAGAAAGTTTATACTACACAAGATTTGTGATTTCATTTATCTCCCTCACACATGCATTCTAATCACAATGTTTTTTTCTCTTTACTCCCCATTAAGGAGGAAATAGCATACACACAAAAATAATTGAAAAATGTAACTTAAAATTTATTTTTAGAACACAAGCAAGCATTTTAGCATCTTCTTAAAAAAGCCTCATATTAATGAAACAATTTGCTAACAGTGAGAACTAGTTTGTTTGGGGCCACTATTTATACACATGTATAAATATATCTACTTAGGAAGAGATTGATTGGCACCTTCATAGTATTCTCAGATTATTTGTCTATAGTTATAAATTAGTAAAAATATACATACCTACTTAGCTATATGTATACATTTTTATGTGTATTTGAAAGAATTATGTACTTCTTTCTATGCTTTATATGCAGGCGGTCATTCATATATTGTCATAGCTGAAATAGTGCTATAAACCAATATGTCCCTTCTGTCTAGTGTCCATGAGGAGCCCCTTCTTCATCCACTAATACATTAACTGAGAAAGCTTACTGTTTTATGTTCATAATCTTTTGTGATTATTCAGATTGTTTTCAAATATAGTTGAGCTTCTATTGCTACATGACACTGATATAGATGGTTGAATAATACTAGAAACATTAGCACCTACGTTTGATCTAGGTAGCATACTTAAATATGTAAGTTTGTGTCAAAAATCTCTAACAAATTAGTGTAACTTGTGAATTCATTTCTGGCCTCTCTCATTTCCTTTTTAAGTTGATTTATTTATTTTGAGACAGAGAGAGAGCTCGAGTACCCAAGTGGGGGAAGGACAGAGGGAAAGGGAAGACAGAGAATCCCAAGCAGGCTCTACACTCTCAGTGGAGTCCAATCTGGGGCTTGAACTCACAGTGAGATATGACCTGTGCCAAAACCAAGATTGGACGCTTAACCGACTGAGCTACCCAGGCACCCTTCTCTCATTTCCTTATCTTTTTACCTTCCACTCTTTGTGTCCCCCCTTTTTTTTCTCCTTAGTACAACTTGAACCAATGAATTCTTTATGTAACAACATGAAATGACTGTTTTCAGACCTAAATTGCCAGTCCAATATTTTGAATATAAGAAATATTAATTTATCTTTAGATTAATTGTCCTTAATGTTAAACCAAAATAATTTTTCATTAATTTAAAAAATATCATCTGTATGTTGAAAATTTGTATATCAGGAAAATGAGATGCTGGAAGGCTAGCTGAAGGAATCAATCATTAGTAAACGTATTTGGTTTTAGTTTGATGTGCATTTTTAGTACTATGAAAATTGTTACATAATTGTGATTTTATAACAAAAGCATAACATCTTATAGTAATGAAATTTTGATTTTTTAAAATTCTAAAACCAAAATGAATATAGACTAAATTATAGTTATTAATTTTAATTAATATAACGAATGATAAGAAATATTACCTTTAGTTGACTAACATCTTAGTGTGTATTTTTCCCATAAATACAGTAAGTTTAATAATGTGAAGGAAATTAGAAAAAAAATACAGGAGCAGAGTATATATTTAAGTTGCAGAGCAATTTGCAAAACCAATAAAATGATAAAGTAAATTCCCTAAAATCACAAGAATTTTAGAACAAGAGAAGCAACAGCATTTATTTGTATAAAGATTAAAAAGTCTAGGGGCGCCTGGGTGGCTTAGTCGGTTAAGCGTCCGACTTTCGCTTAGGTCATGATCTCGCGGTTCGTGGGTTCGAGCCCCGCGTCGGGCTCTGTGCTGACTGCCA